>NC_134534.1:85459444-85763333 GCF_050624435.1 Tenrec ecaudatus
TCTGAGTTTGAGAAATAAATTTTCACTCTATTCTCCTGAGATACCTCTAGGACTCAAATGTCCAGCCTCCTATTTTTAACCAAATGTGTTCGCCATTTTCTCCACCAGGGAACCCTATGCCTTCAAATTTTTATGGATTACTTCTATTCCCTTTGTCTTCGTTTTCTATTTCAAAGTTCACAATATTTTTCAAATTTATATGTATTTTTGTGAAACATATTCCTTTCTGCTGGAGTTGCTTCATTGAAGAAGATTTACTTTTGGATCTAATTCCAGTTGTGAATTTCACTTTATCAATAGCTAGGAAAAGTTAACTTACAGATTTTGAGCTACTTGAGGCCAGAAATCATGAGATTTTGACTCTGTATCTTCAGAGATAGAAACATTCCTGAAATATAAGACATAGCCAACATGATTCATTAACTAAATTGATCCTTTTTTTAATTGCATGCTTAAATGACTGTGCTTAGGTATAGAAACATGAGAGGCCTGATCCAAATTCCAACTACATTTCCCCCTAAAGCGACTCATCATAGTTACCATAAACTCTCTCTTGACTGATTCTTATGATATAAGAGATATTAATATTTTTTGGCATTTTTCTCCCTAAAATCACATTTTAGTCTAAGGAGTTCTTGAGTCTGTTATTTATTAATGAATCCTACGGAGAAGTGTCCATGGGCCAGGGCCTCGTGTATATTTTATGTATTTGTATATGTTTTACCGTTTACAGTAACTTTCTCAGAGACCTTACTAATATAATGTTGTATATAAGAAGATACATATGAGGAGATTGAGATTCAATAAATTTCAGGTCACACAACTATTAATTTTTTTTAAATGCTTGGAATTAGGTCTAACTGGTTCCACAGCTGAAGCTCTACACTGTTTGAGAGGTCACTCTGAGTCCACATCAATTCAATGGCAATGAGTTTGGTTCTTTGTTTCCAAAGCTCATACCCTTTCAATATTGTACAATTCCACCAGGTTTACTAGGCAAACAGAAAATGTAGCAATCTTAAAATATACTCATATGTCATTAGTTTCTTAACTTGACTAAACAGATGAGCAAAACCAAAATTAGTGCCAGCTCTTGGTTTTGCGAAACAGATATTCCTACTATGACTAAAGTCATGGTGACTATTAAAATCATACACTGTTTTTGGCAGAAGCATGGCTTTCAGCACTCCGCGGTAGTTCTCAGGACAAATGGAAGAGTTGCACACGTTACCTCCGCCACACATGACAAAGAATAGCATTTTGAACATCAGGAAGCAGCTCACTCCATTCTGTCCCAGCAAGAGGGTAGAAAAAAAATTAATTTATCTCTTTACTACTTTGACCTTGTCTGAGCTAGAACTTCAGGATAGTCCTAGCATATTATTCAGGCATGAAGAAAGTTATTTTCTTTATAGTTTTATATAATTCAACCCAATTATTATTTTGACCTTCTAATCCAGTAGAAAACACAATCTTTGTTATTGTAAAATTCTGATCACAGTTTGATATTTCTCTTCGGGCTGTGTGTAAGCTTTGGGAACTTATAGGGGTTGGACAGCATTGTGATCTGTACCTTCTGCATGGCATTTTAGCTATACCATATCCTGGTGATATGCCCAGCACCTATCTAGTCCTCTAAACAGTCTGTTGGACTCACAATACAGAAGGCCTCACAGAACCATTCAGATGGGAAAATCTCTGTGCTATTTTTCTGCTACTCTTGGGGACATGTGGTTCATTCTGTGTCAGGAAATCTGCAAGCTTTCCTAGAAACATTGTTCCATATGTCATTCTGAAGCAAATGGTGAGTACAGTCAGGTACCAATCGAAAGGCTGGTGGTTCAAGCCTTCCTAGAGGGGCAGTGAAAGAACAGGCTTGATGATCTACTTCCAAATATAAATAACTCAGTTATTGGAAACCTTATTGTGGTGGAGTGAAATTTCTTAATATCACTCTTCTACCAAGTAGGCACAGGACTGGGCAGTGTTCCATTTTGTTGTGCATAGGGTCACTATGGGTCAGAACTGACTCAATGGCACATAGCAACAATAACAACAACAACCCAAGCCTCTGAAACCCCCACCAATGCATTAGGTAGGATAGC
Source organism: Tenrec ecaudatus (assembly GCF_050624435.1). Classification (NCBI taxonomy): domain Eukaryota; kingdom Metazoa; phylum Chordata; class Mammalia; order Afrosoricida; family Tenrecidae; genus Tenrec; species Tenrec ecaudatus. Next base: position 85,461,550 of record NC_134534.1, read on the forward strand.
AAATAAAGTATGTAACACTAACAGAGAGGATTGGTCAGTTTTTGTATCCCCCACTGTTTTAGTTCAGGTAGACTAGAGAAACAAATTCAGAGACACTCATATGTGAAAGAGAACTTTATATCAAAGAGCAATTGTACATTAAGAAAACAACCCTATGTTAACAAACCCAGGGACAAGGGAAAAACATGGGACCCCAAATGGTAGAGAAGGGGGAGTGGCAGGCCTGGTGGGAAATGATCAAGGGTAAGGTTGCTTAGAGAAGAGGTATACTCTAGCCCAGGTGGCGATGAAGCATGGTAGTAGGGCAGGAGGAAAGTCAAGGGAGATGGAGGAAAGAGCTAGGAGTCAAAGGGCATTCATGGAGGTCTAGACAAAGACATGTACATGCAAATATATATAGGAGGATGGGGAAATAGATCTATGTGTCTATATTTATAGGTCAAGTATTAAGGTGGCAGAAGGACCTTGGGCCTCTACTCAAACACTCCCTCAATGCATGAATACCTTCTTTTATTAAATTGGAACTCTACGATGCTCACTCTACCGACACAACGGCTGGAGCCAAAGTGGGTGAACAAGTAAATGTGGTGAAGAAAGCTGATGGTGCCCGGCTATCAAAAGAGATAGTGACTAGGGTCTTAAAGGCTTGAAGATAAACAAGCGGCCATCTAGCTCAGAAGCAACAAAGTCCACATGGAAGAACACACCAGCCTGTGTGATCGAGTGGTCCCAAAGGGATCAGTAACCAGGCATCAAAGAACAAAAAATCATATCATTGACTGCACACCTCCATGATAGGATCGCTGAAGACAAATGGGTGCATAAGCAAATGTGGTGAAGAAAGCTGATGGTGCCCGGCTATCAAAAGAGATAGTGTCTGGGGTCTTAATGGCTTGAAGGTGAACAAGCGGCCATCTAGCTCAGAAGCAAATAAGCCCACATGGAAGAAGCACACCGGCCAGTGCGATCACGAGGTGCCCAAGGGACCAGGTATAAGGCATCATGCAAAAAAAAAAAAAAGATATAAGTGTGTGTATGTATGTGTATATATGTGTATATGTATATATGTATGTGTATATATGTATATATATATCATATCAAATGAAGGGGGAAGTGCAGAGTGGAGACCCAAGGCCCAAGTGTCGGCCAATGAAGATCCCCTCATAGAGGGGTTTAGGAGAGGAGATGGGTTAATTAGGGTGTGAGGTAGTACCGATGAAGAACACAGCTTTCCCCCAGATCCTGGATGCTTCCTCCCCGCGGCTACCATGATCCAAATTCTACCTTGCAGGCCTGGATTGGACAGAGGCTGTACACTGGTACATATGAGGGTTGGAGGTACAGGGAATCCAGGGTGGATGATACCTTCAGGACCAAGGATGTGAGGGACGATGCTGGGAGAGTGGAGGGTGAGTGGGTTGGAAAGGGGGAACTGATTACAAGGATCCACATGTGACCTCTTCCCTGGGAGAGGGACAGCAGAGAAGGGGGGAAGGGAGACTCCGGATAGGGCAAGATATGACAAAATAAAAATAACAATGTATAAATTACCAAGGGCATATGAGGGAGGGGGGAATGGGGAGGGAGGGGGGGAAAAAAGAGGACCTGATGCAAGGGGCTTAAGTGGAGAGCAAATGCCTTGAGAATGATTGGGGCAGGGAATGTATGGATGTGCTTTATACAATTGATGTATGTATATGTATGGATTGTGGTAAGAGTTGTATGAGACCCTAATAAAATGTAAAAGAAGAAAAGAGAAAAAAAATGATTAGGGCAAAGACTGTACAGATGTGCTTTATACAATTGATGTATGTATATGTATGAACTGTGAAAAGAATTGTATCAGCCCCAATAAATTGTTAAAATAAAAAAAAAAGAAAGAAAAAGAAAACAACCCTATCTGGAGTCTCCCTTCCCCCCTTCTCTGCTGTCCCTCTCCCAGGGAAGAGGTCACATGTGGATCCTTGTAATCAGTTCCCCCTTTCCAACCCACTCACCCTCCACTCTCCCAGCATCGTCCCTCACACCCTTGGTCCTGAAGGTATCATCCACCCTGGATTCCCTGTACCTCCAACCCTCATATGTACCAGTGTACAGCCTCTGTCCTATCCAGGCCTGCAAGGTAGAATTTGGATCATGGTAGTTGGGGGGAGGAAGCATCCAGGATCTGGGGGAAAGCTGTGTTCTTCATCGCTACTACCTCACACCCTAATTAACCCATCTCCTCTCCTAAACCCCTCTATGAGGGGATCTCCATTGGCCGACACTTGGGCCTTGGGTCTCCACTCTGCACTTCCCCCTTCATTTAATATGGTATATATATACATATACATATACACATATATACACATACATACACACACTTATATCGTTTTTGTTTTTGTTTTTTGCATGATGCCTTATACCTGGTCCCTTGGCACCTCGTGATCGCACTGGCCGGTGTGCTTCTTCCATGTGGGCTTATTTGCTTCTGAACTAGATGGCTGCTTGTTCACCTTCCAGCCTTTAAGACCCCAGACACTATCTCTTTTGATAGCCGGGCACCATCAGCTTTCTTCACCACATTTGCTTATGCACCCATTTGTCTTCAGCAATCCTATCATGGAGGTGTGCAGTCAATGATATGATTTTTTGTTCTTTGATGCCTGGTTACTGATCCCTTTGGAACCACTCGATCACACAGGCTGGTGTGTTCTTCCATGTGGACTTTGTTGCTTCTGAGCTAGATGGCCGCTTGTTTATCTTCAAGCCTTTAAGACCCTAGTCACTATCTCTTTTGATAGCCGGGCACCATCAGCTTTCTTCACCACATTTACTTGTTCACCCACTTTGGCTCCAGTCGTTGTGTCGGGAGAGTGAGCATCATAGAGTTCCAATTTAATAAAAGAAGGTATTCATGCATTGAGGGAGTGTTTGAGTAGAGGCCCAAGGTCCTTCCGCCACCTTAATACTTGACCTATAAATATAGACACATAGATCTATTTCCCCATCCTCCTATATATATTTGCATGTACATGTCTTTGTCTAGACCTCCATGAATGCCCTTTGACTCCTAGCTCTTTCCTCCATCTCCCTTGACCTTCCTCCTGCCCTACTACCATGCTTCATCGCCACCTGGGCTAGAGTATACCTCTTCTCTAAGCAACCTTACCCTTGATCATTTCCCACCAGGCCTGCCACTCCCCCTTCTCTACCATTTGGGGTCCCATGTTTTTCCCTTGTCCCTGGGTTTGTTAACACCACTTCCTTACCCCCCCTACCCCCCCACCCCAAGTCCCCCCGGAACTGTCGGTCCCGTTGTTTTTCCTCCAGATAGTTCATCCAGCCTGTCCTATTCAGACAGACCTGTGGAGACACTAACATGCACGAAAACAAGACAGAGGAAAACAAAGCAACAGTATACAACCAGACAACAAAACAACAAAAACAAACCACTGACAAAGAACAGAAAAAAACAGTTCACAAGAGAAAAGCTTGTAGTTAGTTCAGGGATCGTTTGCTGGCCCTTAGGAGCGTTTTCCAGTCCAGTCTGTTGGGGCACTACGCCCTGGCCCCAAAGTCCACTTTCAGCATTCCCTGGGGACCTTGCCACTCCATTCCCTTGCTGTTCCGCTGCACTCCCCCAGTGATTTGCTTCGGTGTGGTGGGATCAGGTCAGGTGCAATTCCCACACTGTGTCTCCGGTGCTGTCCCCTGTATCGCCCTTAGTCACTGATTGGCATCATTTCTCATAGTGGGGCCAGCCATGTTGTTCTCTCTGTGGACTGGCTGCTCTACTCAGGAACATCATCATCACGGCCTGGTGGGCCAGGCTGTGCTCCACTCTCTCCTCCTGCCCCTTCATCTTCTCCCGTGTGCTCTGATCAGATATGTTCATCTCCCGGAGCTGCAGAGTCAATGTCGTCCTTTGGAACAAATTCTTTTCGGGGGAGGGGCAGGAATCCACTTAATTTATGGTGCTGGGGCCAGCCTCCCAGACCTCTCCACTGGTTCCCTCCTCCACGCCGGGATATTGCATTCACACCTTGCGACACTGGGTTGAAGTCTGGTCCCTCTTTCCCTGTGGAGATATAAACAATACCCTCCCCTTGGGTAGATTAATGCCCCATGACCCCACTACCCTTTTCTTCCTTGTATTCATCCTTTTGTTTTCCTTTCCCCACCTCCTCCACCATTGTCTACCATGTACATCCCTGGTTTTGGTCTGGTCTCTTCCATACTACACAGTCTTCACCCCTAAAATGTTTGTATACAGTAGCTTTTTTCCCTATGCCACTTTTGCTTTTTAAAAAATTTTTAAAAATTCTTACCTCAGCGGTCTCATGTTGTACTTGTCCTTTTGTGCCTGACTTACTTCGCTTAGCATGATTTCCTCCAGTTCTTCCCATGCCGCTATGTGCCTCATACGTTCATCACTGCTTTTTAGTGACGCGTAGTACTCCATTGTATGTATATACCACAGTTTTTTAATCCAATCGTCAGTTGATGGAAATTTGGGTTGCTTCCAACTCCTTGCAATTGTGAACTGTGCTGCAATGAACATTGGAGCACAGATGTCTGGTCTTGGTTTGTTCCTTGCCTCTTCTGGGTATATGCCCAGTAGGGGAATTGCTGGGTCATATGGTAACTCTATTTCCATCTGTTTTAGGTATCGCCAGATTGATTTCCATAGTGGCTGTACGTACTTACAGTCCCACCAGCAGTGGATAAGAGTTCCTGTCTCCCCACAGCCCCTCCAACACTTGTTGCTTTCTGATTTTTTGAATTGGGCTACCTTTGAGGGTCAGGTGGTACCTCATTGTTGTTTTAATTTGCATTTCTCTTATGGCTAAAGATTGGGAACATTTTCTCATATGTTTGTTGGCCATTCGGATTTCTGCCCCCGTGAAACTTCTGTTCAAGTCCTTTGCCCACCTTTCAAGTGGGCTATTGGTTTTTTTCTTTTTGGAAGCTAGCAGTGTACTGTAGATTTTAGTAATAAGGCCTTTGTCTGATGTGTCATTGCTAAAGATGTTTTCCCAGTCTGTGGACTCTCTTATTACTCTCTTGGTGAATTCTTTAGATGTACACAAGTGTTTTATCTTCAGTATATCCAATTTGTCGATTTGTGCCTCCTCTGTGTTTGTGTCCTTCCCTATTTCTGATAGCCTGTGTATTCCCTGCACCAAAGTTCTCAAGTTGGTCCCAATTCCCTCATTGATGGCCCTAATAGTTTGGGGTTTAACTTCAAGGTCTGTGATCCACCTTGAGTTTATTCTTGTGCATGGAGTGAGATAAGGGTCTTGCTTCATTTTTCTGCATGTTGATATCCATTTTTTCCAGCACCACTTGTAGGGCAAGATATGACAAAATAACGATGTATAAATTACCAAGGGCACATGAGGGAGGGGGGAAAGGGGAGGGAGGGGAAAAAAAAGAGGTGCCTTGAGAATGATTGGGGCAGGGAATGTATGGATGTGCTTTATACAATTGATGCATGTATATGTATGGATGGTGATAACAGTGTATGAGTCCCTAATACAATGTAAAAAAAGAAAAGAGGAGAAAAAAATGATTAGGGCAAAGACTGTACAGAAGTGCTTTATACAATTGATGTATATATATGTATGAACTGTGATAAGAATAGTATAAGCCCCAATAAATTGTTAAAAATAAATTTAAAAAAAAGAAAACAACCCAGCCCAATCCTGTTCAAATCCATAAGTCCAATATTATTCCATATGTCGATACTCTAGTCCATAAATTCCTCTTCAGACACATGCAACCATCCAATGACACCGAATGCAGAAAGATCACAGGCCAGCGGGTGTAAAGTCTTGTGGCTCCAGTGGCGGTGGAAGCAGCTCAGCATTGGCAGGCGTCAGTGGCTCCTCCAGCTCCAGGGCTCTGGATCTGTCAGCATAGCTTCATGTGGCTTGTCAACAGGAATGTCTTGCAGGGAGTGATGGCCCCCAGTGAACTATTTATTTTCTTCACACCTCCAAATGAAGTTATCAAGTTGTGACCTAATTGACAGGATAGACTCCACCCCTTCTCAAGTTGATAGGGGAGTACATAGTTACCACACCCACTCTTTAACTGTAGCTTGAGCCAACCTTGAAGAAGAGAAGAGAAAGAAGAAAACCGGGAGGACCTCAGAAGAGCACATGCAAGATATCTGTCTGAAACGATGGAGTCCGCCAAGAGCAGATACATCACACACTGTTTGACAGAGACTCAGAGGAGTCCTGCTATGGGGTAACTTCTCCTTATCTGGCCTGACACTATGAAAACGTGGGGCAGAGTAACACACAAGTGGGCTTCCTGGCCCACGGAGGCAAAGACCAAAGAACCACAGAACTGAGAGACTAAGAACTGGAGTGGTGAAGAAGCTGAGAACTGGAGAGAAACATGACTGTGGACTGAGGAGACCAATGACCATATACTTACAATTTGTTGATCGTGAATTGCACCAGTCCATTCAGCTCATTTAAGCATAAAACATCAATCTTTATGCATGCCATTTCATTTTTATAATTTTAATTTTTCTAGATTCATATTTCGTATGTTCCAAGATTTATAAATAGCTTTTTGCAGCTGTTTTTTCTCATTTTGAGTCATGCCCCATTAGCAAATGAAGGCACCTAATGTTTTGCTCCCGTAGCCTTTACTCTATCCACATCATTATGGCCGACTATTTTGTTAAAAACTGAGAACTTCATGAAAAGAATCAGAACACTGACCCAGGTAGTGCCAGATGAGACCTTCAGTCTGAAAGGCACTCAAAAATTTGAATTAAAAGTCACTTAAAATATGACTGAGAAAGAGCTACCTTCTCAAAGCAGTTTTCAGTATTTATCAATGTTTTGGCTCTGTCCATAAAGTTTTCAGGGGCTAATTCCTCAGAAGTGGACAGCCTATTCCTTCTTGGTATCCTGTTCGTTGACTGGAAGACCTGCTGAATCCTGGGCGTGTTTGGTGACCCTGCTGGTATTTGAAATACCACTGAAATACTGGCATCACAGAAGCACACAAACCACAACAGCACAGCAAACTGGCGTACGAGTGATGGGAATTCCCTAATAAACCCCTTTAACTGGAAGTATTTTCTGTGCCTTCTGTGTGACCATTGCAAGGAATTCTCAAACTCAGCATACATGTAGAGTGGTCTGGGAGGAACAGTTGGTGTTAGGATAGGTAAAGAAAGATGGTTACCAGCCCCACCACCACCACACATACACACACATACATACACACCCCCTCATTACAACAGGGAAGCCAGAAGAGGTCAGATACTGCACCCATGGAGCATGGTTCTGACACATTATGTCATGAGTAAAATCTGACTCAGCAGAAACCAGTTTCTACCCTAGAAACAGACACGAAACTCTTCTGCTCTTACACACAAGATGTATACTGAACCTGAGAGCTTCTTGAGGTTCAATTCCAGTTGTCCTTACTTTGGACTTGCCAATGCCTATGTTTCTCATCGCCTCGGACTTTTCCACCATTCACCTAATTTTATCCTCCTAAAGTTGGACCTGGGAAAAGAAGTCACAGTCTCCTTCCATTGAGGTTTACAACCTTGGGAGCCCTGTGAGGCCGTTCTCATCTGTCCTACAAGATCACTACAATTTGCAATTGACTCGATGCGAGTGAGTTTGGGGTGGAGTTGGAGCTTTCCGAGAAGTGGGTAGAAATTAATTCTTACACAGTATCCTTGCTCCCAAATTTTTCCTCTCGGTCCTCTAAACACTTCTCGTTGTTGTTGTTGTTAAGGATCACCATGTCAGTTGCAACTCATAGCAACCTTACATACAACACAAAGGATCAATGACAAGCGTACTGTCCTCATAATTGTTACTATGTTTGCGTCCACTGTTGCAGTCACTGTGTCAACCCTTCTCATCAAAGGCCTTTCTCGTTCACACTGACACTATAATCTGCCCAGCCGGATGTCCTCTGCACAGATTGGTCCCTAGTGGGAACATGGCTAAAGTCCGTTTGAAGGAGACTTCTGGCTGTACTTTCTCCAAGACGGCTTTATTCCATCTCCTGCCTCCTGTGGTCAATGCAATCTTCTTTCCCAATACCATCGTGAAACTGCATCCATCCTTCTCTGGTCTTCCTCACGCACGGTCTAGTGTCCGTGTACACATGGAGGGATGAAAAATACCCTGGCTGGAATCAGGAACACTTTAGTTCATAAAATGACATCTTTACTTTAAGTACTTAAAATAGTAAAACTGAAATACTTCTTTTTCTCTGTTTCCCTGCCATGTTCATCTCCTAAAGCAATACGCCCAGATAAGACAATGTGTGCTCGGGGAGAAGAGGCTAAAAGAAAAAAATGAGGACCCGATGCCAGGGGCTTAAGTGGAGAGCAAATGTTTTGAGAATGATGAGGACAATGAATGTACAGATGTGCTTAGCACAATCGATGTATGTATGGATTGTGATAAGAGTTGTATGAGCCCCAATAAGATGATTAAGAAAAAAAGAAAAGCAAAAATAAAGAAAACTGAAAATACATAAGGAAGAGATTAGATTAATATTTTCCTGTTCATTGCATGCCACCAAAGTCACCCCCCACCTGGTGTTCCCCAAATCATTTTCAGCCATTTTACCCCCACTTAGATGTCCATCCTCCCTCTTTCCCTACCAACAGACATCCCTTTGTGTTCCCTCAGATGTGTTTGCTCCCTCTCCCCTCTGCTGCATTCTTTCCCATCTGTCCCCCTCCTCCCTCTGATAGAACTTTCTACATGCCCAGTGGGGGGCCTTATCATAGAGTACATGACAGTCACTCAGTTACCAACATCGCCCTCCCCTTACTTGGCCATCTGTTCCCAGCTGACACCAGGTGCCCTCTGGTCAAGTAAGATAAAATACTTACCTGGATGGTGTATTGGCACCTGTCAAGCCCCCCAGCCAGAAGGCTGGCTGCCCTACAAGCCTGAGCTTGTGTCTGTTCTGCTTCTTGTTCCTACAGCTGGGGACTCATAAAGTATTTGTCCTTTTGTGCTCGACTAACTTCACTCAGTAAAATATCTTCCAGATTCCTCCACGTCTTGAGGTGTTCCATGGTTTCACCGATCTTTTTAAGGGATGCATAATATTCCATTGTGTGTATATACCAGAAGATTTTTTGGTTTTGCTTTTTTTTAAAAAAAAACCAACAGCCTTACATTATTTATTGTTAAACTTGATGAGGAAGCAAAAAAACAAACAAACAATGAATAAACCAATTATTTGCCAATAGAAGTTCAATTGATCAGATGGGGACAAAGGTCTTAATGCAACACATGATTTGAGCTTGGGAAAATGCAGCCATGCATGCCATCCCTCAGGGGGCTCCTTACAGACCCAGCTTGGTTCTTCTCCAATGTCTTCTCTTGGAGTTGTACCTGATTTTATTACCGGGTTTCATTTAAATCCATTGGGGAATGGGCCGATTCTGCTTCTGTTTCTTGGCCAGGAATCTCTTGATCCTGAAAGTCTTGAGACGCCATGGTGAAGTCAGAGCACCACCACACTCAGGATGGCAGAGAAACTGAGAGCTTGTTTTGGCTTTTTTATCCAATCATCTACTGATGGGAATTTAGGCTGTTTCCAATGTTTTGCTATCGTGAACTGTGCTTCATTGAACATCGGGGAGCAAACGACTGTTCTGAATCTGTTGCTTATTTTTTTGGGGTGTGTGCCCAGTAATGGGATTGCTGGATCATATGGTGTTTCTACTGCCATCAGTTTTAGGTATGGCCATATCACCTTCCACCGTGGTTGCACATATTTACAAGTCCCCCAGCAGCGGATAAGAGTTCAAATCTCACCACACCCTCTCACACATTTGTTGTTCTCAGTGTTTTTTTAATTGGGCTTAGGTTTATGGGTGTTAGTGGCTCTGTTTTACTCTTTTTAAAAATTTGTTTAAGTCATTTTATTGGGGGTTCTTACAACTCTTATAACAATGGATACATCCATGTGCCAAGCGCATCTGCACATGTGCTGCCATCATCCTTTTCAAATCATTTTCTTTCTGCTTGAGCCCTTGCTATCAGCTCCTCATTTTTTTTCCTCAGTCCATCACCCTCCACCTTCTTGAACCTTTTATACATTATACATTAATAATATTTTCATATCTTACACCATCTGCTATCTCGCTTCACCCATGTTTCTGTTATTTGCTACCCTGGGGAGGGGGGTTATACATAGATCATTGTGATTTGTTTCCCCTTTCTCCCCCCACCTTCCCCCTACCCTCATAATATTGAGACTCCCATTATAGTTCCTGGGGCTTTATCTGTCCTGGATTCTGTGTGTCAAGAGCTCTTATCTATTCCAGTGTACATGCTCTGGTCTAGCCACATTAGTAAGGTAGAAGTTGGGTCATGATAGTGGGGTGGTGTGGGGGAACATTAAAGAACAAGAGGAATGTTATATGTTTCATCAGTCTTATACTGCAACTTGGCTGGTGATGCTTCCTTGTGATCCTTCTGTGAGGGGCTGTCCAATTGTCTACAGATGGGCTTGGGTTTCCATTCCACCCCCCACCCTCCATTCACATCAATATGATTGTTTTGGGTCTTCTGATGCCTGATACCTGATCCTGTTGACACCTCATGATCAAACAGGCTGGTGTGCATCTTCCATGTGGGTGTTGTTGCTTCCCAGCTAGATGGCTGCTTGTTTATCTTCAAGCCTTTAAGACTCCAGATGCTATATCTTTTAATAACCAAGCACCATCAGCTTTCTTCACCACCTTTGCTTATGCACCCATTTTGTCTTCAGCGATCATATCAGTAAGGTAAGCATCACAGAATTCCAGGCTATGAGAACAAACTGTTCTTGCATTAAGGGAGTACTTAAGTAGAGGCCCAATGTCTGTTTGCTTCTTTAATATTTAACATATGTATATAGATCTATGTCCCTAGCATTATCAATAAATAAATATATTTACTTGTGTATGTGCTGTGTTTACACCTCTATAAATGACCCTTTCTTCCTAGTTCTTTCCTCTTGTCCCACTACCATGTCCCACTATCCCCCTTCATTGAGCTTTCAGTAATTCCTCTCGGCTACATTGCACTTGATCAAACCCCACAAGGCATTCTACTTCCTCCCTGCCATCGATTTTAGAACAATTGCTGTTCCCTTGTTGAGTTGGTTAGTTTATTGTGCCAACCTGGCCGATAAACACATGGGTTAATTGAAAGGCAAAGGGATAAATGGCTCAGTGAGCCTCACCTTTCGAGTTCTCAAGTCTCTTGCTTTCTGATGATCAGATCAGGTGCAGCTGCCTTAGTCAGTTCTCTTCTTCAGCTGTTAAGTCTCACATCCTGCAAGACAACCCTGAGGAGAAGCCGCATGGACCTATCCCGATGCAGCCCTGGGGGCTGGAGACCCCGGCCTGCTTTGAGATGCTTACGTGCTCACTGATTCAGCTTTCCTCCTGCAGTTGGCATCATAGTGTGTCCTTTGAGAAATGGAGGAGGACTTTGTGAATTGGTGTCAGACATATGTGTTGATGTTAGACTTGTGGGGTGGCCAGCACTGGGTTGGGATGTTTTTTTATGTGCACTTAACCTTTATATAAAACTCTCTCTTATACATGAGTTTCTGTGGATTTGTTTCTCTAAAGTACCCAGACTAGCACACTTGTCCCTGAGTTTATTGGCTTTCTGCTTCCTTTCTCCCACCTCTTTTTACCCTTTTAATGACGTCCTTCAATTTACACAAGTGTTATGTCTTTAATAAGTTCCATTCATCTATTTTGTCTTCCGTGAAGGTTGTTTCCTTTGTTATTTCTCACAGCCCATGTACTCCCTGCACTAGAGCTCCTAGATTTGTCCCAATTTTCTCATTGAGATTTTACATCTGTGTCTTTGATTCTCCTTGAGTTTGTTTTTGTGCATGAAGTCAGACATGGGACGTTTCATTTTTCTGCAGATGAGCATGAAGTCACCATTTCAGTTCAAAAAAAATTTTCTCCAAACATTTATGATTCATACAACTGGAATAAATAACTTACCTCTGTTGGCTACATATGTTTGGATGAGTCACAGACCTTTAGTAAATGATTAAGGTTTAAGGAAGCTGCGTACAGTAACAAGGTTAATGCCTAATTAATCTCTTTGTTATAATTTAAATATCAAGAAAATGCTTAGAAGAAATTATTAAGTATATGTGACATATGAAATAGTAATGATAGCATTAGTCATGTGAATGTAGCTCTTTTCTAAGGACTGGAAAAGTACCAGCTGGTAAAAAACAATTTGCATACTCATTTCATTAGCTTGTGCTGGTTTACTGGCTTTCTCCTTCACATTAGCAGGCATTAACTGTGGCTCTATGGAGGCAAATGAACACTTAAGTTCCATTTGGACAGGATTCAATTATTTATTAAATTTCACAAATATCTCCCCTGACAACATTAACTGATTTTAGTGATGGAAATCAAAGCAAAGTGCCCAAAAGAAGCTAATTTGAAGGAAAATGAACTAATTCAACCCTACTTCCTTTTCAAATAAAACCCCATCACCCTTGTCCCTTTTAGTGTTGTTAAGATTTGTATAATTTCCTCCCATCTTAAACACTTTGCTTAAACACTAAAATGTTGCTCTTGACACCTGACTGTACTCTGTGATCAAAGGACACAGGGACCTGCAAACTGCAGGTTGAAGAACTTCTGTAGGTAGATGTCGATCAGTTTGACCACTACATGTGATTTACTCAGTCAAGGAGTCCTGAAAATTCAAGTAACACCTCTAGATGACCCTTAACACCTTCAAGGACCAGCTGCAGCCCTACACACTCTCTCCCCTTCACCTTCTGAATTTTGAGGGTTCTGGGCACTTTGCCTTCCTGAAACTTTTTCCCATTAAAAAAATCAATCTAAATCTATTTTACAATTGCATTGGTATAAACATGAATTAAACTCATTGCTCGTGAATCAATCCTGACCCATGGTGATCTAATGGGTTACAGGATAGTACTGAATTTCATATGAGTTTTCTTGGTTGTAATCTTAATGGAAGCAGACTACTAGAACTTTCTGTCATGGAGCCTCTTGGTGCATTAAAACTGACAAGTTTCTGTTAGTACAGAAATTCAAGCCATTTGCACCACCAAACATCTCTCAAGATGAACACCAGGTACAAAAATACTTTCTTCAACTGAAAAGTTTCATTTTTCTAGAAAATTAAATGAAAATAATAACTAAAAATGGCAGAAAATGACTATTGTAATACCAGATTCTAGATGCTAAGACAAAATCTGTTAGAAGAAAAAAAGATGGCCATTATATTGTAGCCAAAGATGAATTCATCAAGAAGATACACACATACATATCCTAAATGTATATATACCCAATATCAGAGCAACATAAGAAACAAATGAAGAGGAGAAATAGCACTACAATAATAGAGACTTCAATACAATATTTTTAACACTAGAAAGAATATTTTAAAAATAGATCAACAAGGAAATATGGGACCTGAATAACACTATAGACCAACCAACAACACTTACAGACATATATAGACACTTCCCCAGTGACAGCACAAAATACAGTCTATAGCCGTACATACGTGCCATTCTTCAGAATAGACAATAAGTTGGGTCACAAAGAAAACCTCAGTAAATTTAAAGTGATTCAAATCAAATAAAATATTTTCTCTGAACATAATGGAGATCAATAGAACAGTGGTAGTGGGAAATGTGGAAATTAAATACCACATTATTAAACTACCAAGGAAGATATCCAAAGCAAAATCACAAATTTCTTAGAGTTGAATGATAATCAAAGTACAGCATGGTAAAGCATGCAATGTAGCAAAGAGAGCACTCATAGGACTGTTTCAATAAATGCCTGTGTGGAAAAAAAGAAAGAACCCAAATCCACAGCCTGACTCCACCACCTGCAGAATTAGAGACCGGAGAGCAAAGCCTACCAGAAGAAGAGAAATATCAAAGATCCGAGGACAAAAGAAAGGCACCAGTAAACCACAGAGAGAAACCGCGAAGCAGCCCAAATTACTCCTAGGGTAGAGAAAATTCAGCAGACCAATAGCAAGTGGGCTTTGGCATTGCCTGTTGTGCAGGGTAGGGGAGCTAGTGACACCAGAAGGACACAAGAATAAAGCAAAGGTTGTAAGTGGATTCTAGTGAGGAATACATAACTCTCTTTAATGACTTAAACTGTTGAATTGGATGATAAATGAATATTGCTTTAAAAATTAAAAGATTGGCTCAAAAAGGGGAAAAAACGGGTATTAAACGCATTCAAACCACACATTTTTAAAAAAAAGAAATGCAAGGACAAGGCTGTCAGGTCCAGTTTTTTAATATTGCATTATTTAGTCGAATAAAACATGCACAACAGAAAAAGACAAAACAAAGCAATGGGATCTTATAAAAATTAAAATTATTTTGTTCATCAGAAGACTACCAAAGTGTTACAAACAAAAGCTACCAATGAGGAAGATATTTTCAAAAACTAAGTATCAGATTAGAATCTAGTACCCTGCATTGGAAAGTGGACTCTTGCAGATCTAGTTAAGTTAAAATTTAACACCTTATCATTTGTTCCTCCTTCTGACCTGTTTTAAATGTGTTCTACTTTTTATTGTGTTCTGTTATCTTTCAACTGATGTTTTTCTAGGTTTTCTTTTTTTTTTTAATTGTTGGGTTTGGGTTTTTTTCTTTCTTTATAGATGCAGTAACTGGGTTAACAGCTTCCTGGGGGTGTTGCAGGAAGGTGGGTGCTGTGAAACGGGGAACTAATAATGAGCGCAAGGAAGAAGTCATGTTCTAAAATCGATTGCAGTGATGATTACACAACTCCTTAGTATGTTTGTACTGTTGAACTGTATGACATGTGAATTATATGTCACTAGAAATGACCATTAAAAAAAAACTATCTTGTTCTTAGGTGTGATTCTGTCAGTTCCCACCCACAGCGACTCTATGCACAGCAGAAGGAAATGCCACCGGTCCTGTACCAGCTCACAAGTTTTCCTATCCTTGAACCTATTGTTTCAGCTACTGTGTCACTAGATCTCATGGAGGCTTTCCTCGTGTCACTGCCCCTCTACTTTGCCAACCACGACACTCTTCTCCACAGACAGGTCTCTCCTGACAACCTGTCTAAAGTACAGGAGAGAAAGTCTCACCATCCCCTGCTCTAAGGAGTACTCTGGTTTTACTTCTTCCCAGACAGATCTGTTTGTTCTTTCAGCAGTCCATGTGACATATTCTTCACCAGTATCACAATTCAAACACATCATTTCTTATCCATTATTACTTATTCAATGTCCAACTTTCACATGTAGATGAAACAATTGAAAATACAATGGCTTTACGAGCCCACAATAAAATGATTTTTTAAAATAAGAAAAAGAAAATACCATGGTTTTCAAAAATATCATCCTTGCTTTTCAGAACTCTATAAAAGTATTGTGTAGCAGATTTGCCCAATGAGCATCTCTTTTGATCTCCTAACTGCTACTTCCATGATCCTGACTATTGCTTCCTAGGACAATTGTAATCTTGTCTCTATTTATCATGCTGTATCTTATTGACCCAGTTGTGGGGGCTTTGGTCTTCTTTGTATTGAGTTGCAATCCATGCTGAAGGCTGCTGAGATAGTAGGCTTATTGTGCCAACATGGCCAATGAACACTTGTGGGATTAATTGAAGGGCAGAGAGATAAATGGATCGGTGAGCCTCACCTTTCTTGTCTCGTATTCTTTGATGATCAGACTAGTGTGCGGCTGCCTTAGCTTGTTCTCTGCCTAAATTTGCAAGCTACGCTATCTGTGGGACACCTAACCCATGGACTGTGTCGCTGTAGTTTGAAGTTCCTTCAAGACCTGCTTCACCATGCCACTGGAGTATACATTGCTTGAGCTGGGAACTGTCACTCCCTGTCATCTGGCTGACTGTTGGTGACCTGCCTTGCTGTTTGCTGCCTGTGGCCGAATAGTCTGAATGCTCTACAGAGACTACTGGGTGGCCCTCAAGACTTGAAGGACTGCCAGTGGATTAGCTGTCTCACAGAATGAGTTGCACTGAGCCATTTGTACTACTTTATAGATTAATTAACTGTTTGTTCCTTGTGTTATATCTATCTATATAGGTACATATAAAATCATTAGTGTCCTGTTTTCTCTCTCTAGAGAATCCTGTCTAATACAGCTGCAGTCCTGGATCTTCATCACCCAATGCTTCAAGTCCTCCTCACTTTCAGCAAGCCAGGTGGTGTCATCTGCATACCACAGGTTCTTAATAAACCTTTCTCCAATCCTGATTCCACAGTTTTCTTCATATAATCCAGCTTCTTCGATTATTTTCTCTGTATGTAGCTTGAATAAAGATGGTGAGAGGATACAGCCCTGACACCCACCTTTCCTGATTTTAAACCATGCAGTATCCCTTGCTCTGTTTACCCAGCTGCCCCTTGACCCGTAAGCACAATGAAATGCTGTGGAATCCCCATTCTTCTCCAGGTTAGCCGTAATTAGGTATGGCCCACACAAACGAATGCCTTTGCATAGTAAATGAAGCACAAGTAAACATCTTTCTTGTGTTCTCTGTTTTCAGCCACGATTTATCTGACATCAGCAATGGTGTCCCTTGTTCCTCAACCTCTTCTGAATCCAAGCTAAATCTCTGGCAGCTCTCTGTCACTGTACTGCTGAAACCATTGTTGGTTGATATTCAACAAAATTTCACTTGCATATGATATCAATGATTTTGTTCGATAATTTGGGCATTCTGTGAATTCACCTTTCTTTTGAATGGGTACAAATATTGATCTCTTCCAGTCATTTGACCGAGTAGCTGTCTTATAAATTTCCTGGCATAGATGAGTGAGTTCTTCCAAGGCTTAATCAACTTGTTGAAACATTTCAATTGGTATACTGAGAATTCCTGGAGTCTTCTTTTCAGTCAATGATTTCAGGGTAGATTGAACTTCCTCCTTCGGCATTGTTGACTCTTACTCATATGCTCCCTCCTGAAAATGGGAGAAAGTTGACCATCTCTTTTTGAAGCAGTTACTCTATGGTATTCTTCCATCTTCTGAGATGCTCCCTGCATCATTCAGTATTTTACCAATAAAATCTTGCAATATTATAACTCAAGGCTTGAAATTTGTCTTTACTTCTTTCAGTGTAAGATGTGCTGAGTGTGTTCTTCCTTTCTGGTTTTCTAATTCTAGGTCTTTGCACATTTTACTATATTTTACTTTGTCTTCTTGAGCTGCCCTGTTCTATTCAGCTATTTGATTTTACCATTCTTCCAGTTGCCTTAGCTACTCTATTATTAAGAGCAAGTTTTTTAAAATTTGGTTTTGGTTTTGTTTGTTCTTTTAATCATTTTATGGGGGCCCTTACAGCTCTTATGATATTCCATACATCAATTGTATCAAGCATATTTGTACGTATGCTGCCATCATCATTTCCAAAACATTTTCTACTTGAACCCTTGGTATAAGCTCTTCTTTTTTTTTCTCCATCCCCTACCCTCCTACCCTCGTGAATCTTTGATCAATTATATATTGTTATTATTATTTTGTATCTTACACTGTCTGTTGTCTCCCTTTACCCACATCTCTGTTATTCTTCTACTTTGCAGGATGGGGGAGGGTGTGAGTGGGTAGGCTATATATTTGTGTATCCAACCTTTTGATAGGTTTCCCCTTTCTACACTCATGATATCGCTACTCCCACTACTGTTCCTGAGGGGTTTATCTGTCCTGAAGTCCATGTGTCCAGAGCTCTTATCTGTCCCATCAGATGGTGCCCGGCTATCAAGAGATATAGAATCTGGGGTCTCAAGGACTTGAGGTTAAACAAACAGTCATCCAGCAGGGTAGCAGATATGCCCACATGGAAGAAGCACACCAGCCTGTGTGATCATGAGGTGTCAATGGGACCAGTTACCAAAAGACTCAAAACAAACAACTATATTGATGTGAACAAGGGGGTTTAGAGTGGAGACCCAAAGTCCATCTGTAGACAATTGGCTATCCTCCCATAGAAGGGTTATAAGGAAGGGATGATTCAACCAAGGTGCAGTACAGCACTGACAAATCACACATCATTCCTCCAATTCTGGAATGCTTCCCCTCCCCACTCCCACCACTGCCACTACCCAGTTCTACCTTACATATCTGCCTAGACCAGAGAACACACATTGGTACAGATTAGAGCAAGTCTCCGAGTCTCTTATGACATCCACTTTGACCATTTCTCTTTCCTGTCTTCTTAATGTCCTTTTGCTTTCTTCATGAGTGATGTTTTGATGTTCTCTCACAGCTCATCAGGTTTTATGTCAAATCTGTTGGGATGCTCTTGAAATTCAAATGGGATATACTCAAGGTCTTATTTAGGCTCTCATGCAATTGTTTAACTTTTCTGCAGCTTCAACCTGAACTTACATATGAGCAATTCTTGGTCTGCTCCACAGTCGGCCCCTGGCCGGATTTTCACTGCTGATACTGAGTCCCTCCATTTTCTCTTCCCACATAAGTAGTCAGTTTAATTTCTATGTATTTTATCTGGAGAAGTTCATGTGTATAGTCACCATTTGCAGTGTTGAAAAAATTATTTGCTAAGTCATTGGTCTTTCAAAATTCTATCATGTAATCTCTGGCTTCATTTCTAGCACCAAGACCATATTTTCGACAACTGTTCCTTCCTCTTTGTTTCCAACTTTTATTTTCCAATTACCAAGAATTATCACTGCAGCTGGATTGCATGTTTACTCAATTTTCCCTGAAGACATTGGAACATTCTTCAATTTCTTCTTCACTGCCTTTAGTGGTTGGTGCTTGAAGTTGAATAATGGTTACATTGATTGGATTGCCTTGACGGTGGGTAGATATAATCCTATCACACATAGCAATGCCCTTTTTGACAATGTCTCCAAACAGGCAGCCATCTAAGTGTGGCATCAACTAAGTTAACATGAAAAAAACACATCAGCCTGTGTAATCCAAAGATGACAAAGAACAAAATCCAAATAAAATGGAGGGAAAGGTATCAGAGCTTAAATTGTGAACACCCAATGTATAGAAAGCTATGAAGGACAGAGAAAATGCAGAATACCTATGTGAATTAAGCTTCTGACTACAGATCCCATTTGACTACAGTCGAGAGACATAAATACCTCTACTATCAGCCAGAGATTATTGTAATCTTAATTATGGTGGATGCAACCACAGTATATTAGGGTATCTGGTCAGCTGGTCTCCCTTTCAACCCATTCTGGATTTGTTCTAGGTTTAAATATTTCTCGCTTGTTTGGACAAAGATTTTTCTCTCTGGCTTATTTAAATATTGCCAGTGGTCTTTCTTTTCTTCTCTTTTCTTTCTTTCTTTCTTACTTTCTTTCATCTTTGATATGTTTCCCAGTTTATAAAGCACAAGAAGAACCAATGTATAGTGACAGCAATTGATGTAATGGCTTGTCAGGATTAGGCCAGTGTTAGGGAGTCCAGGTTGAGGGACATGGGGGAACAAATGATGAATACTGAAGGACGAATTGTGGTGATGTGCTTTTAAATATGAATTTTTAAATATGGTCTTTTAAATACAGCAATGTTAAATATGACTGAACTGTGGAAGTGTGTGATATGAGAATTTAAGTTGCCTTCCTTGGCTCCTTTAACTACTCTTTTTCAATTTAAATTCTTACACATCCACACTGTCTTCATTCACCTTTCCCTGAGTTCTCTCCAGAGTTCTAGAATTGCTGCAGTTGTCAGATATTTTCACAAGGTTTATTGCACAGAAGCACATATAAAACAAGTTTACCAGTTTCACTTGCTATCTTTAAAATAATGAGAACTGTTTATTATTATTATTATTGCCAGCATCTCCATAATAGCTAATGCTATTATTATCTTTCTCATTGCTAGTACCTCATATAACAAGTCATCTGCAGATTCCTCTTCTCCACTATTCCAGATCCAATCTGTGTTCAAATTTTTCCGATATTGCTCTTCCATCTCAGGCACATTGACTTCATCTTTATATTGCCAATGGCTTTTGCCTAGATGGTCCATAAATATTTCTTGGACAAGTACATTTGCCTTCAAGTTTTCAGGCTGCGATCCTTTCCTCTTTAATCTATAATTAGATTTCTGCCTAAAAATGTTCCTTTATTTAAAAATTTGATCAGATTTTCCATTCCGGTGGGGGTTAGGGGGGGAGGGGAAAAGGGTGAAGAGGGGGAGGCAATCGGGGAAGGGGGTGGGGGCCTGGCAGGGGCATCCGACGGAGCTGGGGTCCCCGCGCTCCGTGTGGAGGAAGCTAGGCTGCTTGCTCGGGCAGTCGGAGGGACCGGACAGAGCCGGCGGGGCGGGCAGGCGGACTTGCCCTCCGGGTGGCTGCGCCGTCTGGGCCCGTCAAGCCTGGCCGCAGGTGCCCCCTGCATGAGGCCGCTCCGCGCCCCCCGACCGGCCTGATAATCAATGGATAAAGTGGGGAAAATGTGGAATAACTTCAAATACAGATGTCAGAATCTCTTTGGTCTCGAGGGAGGAAACTGCAGCGAAAATGTGAACTTGAACGCCAACAGATGCCTGTGTGTCCCAGAGAAGACCAGCAGCATAGGAGATTCCGCACCTCAGCAGCAAAGCAGCCCCTTACGAGAAAACGTTGCCTTACAGCTGGGGTTCAGCCCTGCAAAGAATTCTTCACGGAGAAGCCAAAATTGTGCCACAGAAATCCCTCAGATTGTCGAAATCAGCATCGAAAAGGACAACGATTCGTGTGTGACCACCCCAGGCACCAGACTTAAAAGAAGGGACTCCTACTCTAGACACGCGCCTTGGGGTGGGAAGAAAAAGCACTCCTGGTCCCCGAAGACTCCAAGTTCATTAGAGACTGACCAAAAGGTTGGTAGAACTCCCAAGTGGACTTCCTCGGCGCGAGAGGCGCTACGGCGTCGGCTCTGTGCACGACGTGGACAGTGTTACCAGCAGGACCGCCCGAGGCAGCTCTCTGCGACAGAGGCTGCAGGACACGGTTGGGTTGGGTTTTCCCATCAGAACGTACAGCAAGCAGTCAAAACCCCTGTTTTCAAACAAAAGAAAAATACATCTTTCAGGATTAATGCTAGAGAAATGCCCTTTCCCGGCTGGCTCAGATTTAGCTCAGAAATGGCATTTGATTAAACAGCATACAGCGCCGGTCAGCCCACATTCAACGTTTTTCGATACATTTGACCCATCTTTGGTTTCTACAGAAGATGAAGAAGACAGGCTTAGAGAGAGAAGACGGCTCAGTATTGAAGAAGGGGTCGACCCCCCTCCCAATGCATAAATACATACATTTGAAGCTACTGCACAGGTTAATCCGTTATATCAACTGGGACCAAAATTAGCTCCTGGAATGACTGACATCAGTGGGGACAGTTCTGCAGTTCCACAAGCTAGCTGTGACTCCGAGGAGGACAGCACCACGCTGTGTTTGCAGTCCCGAAGACAGAAGCAACGGCAGGTGTCTGGAGACAGCCGTGCCCACGTTAGCAGACAGGGAGCGTGGAAAGTGCACACGCAGATTGATTACATCCACTGCCTCGTGCCAGACTTACTTCAGATTACAGGGAATCCCTGTTACTGGGGGGTGATGGACCGGTATGAAGCCGAAGCCCTTCTGGAAGGGACGCCGGAAGGCACGTTTTTGCTCAGGGACTCTGCGCAGGAGGACTACCTCTTCTCTGTGAGCTTCCGCCGCTACAACCGATCCCTGCATGCCCGCATTGAACAGTGGAACCACAACTTCAGCTTCGATGCCCACGACCCGTGTGTGTTCCATTCCTCCACCGTCACGGGACTTTTGGAGCATTATCAAGATCCCAGTTCTTGCATGTTTTTGGAACCCTTGCTGACTATATCCCTAAATAGGACTTTTCCCTTTAGCCTGCAATATATCTGCCGTGCTGTCATCTGCAGATGCACGACCTGTGACGGCATCGATGGGCTCCCTTTGCCGTCCATGTTACAGGATTTTTTGAAAGCGTATCACTATAAGCAGAAAGTTAGGGTTCGCTGGTTAGAGCGAGAGCCAGTCAAGGCAAAGTAAGCTTGCCTGCCCTGGTTGTGCATCCGTGTGCATCAGGCAGGACGCTGGAGCGAGCACAGCATCTTTAGGTGTGCTGAGGACTGCTCAGTGCGGAGTGTGAGCTCAGTGCTGGCCTCTCCGTCAGGTGCAACCTGCTGGCTGACTCAGATGCACGTGGTGCCTATGGAAACAACAGAGAGGGAGGGACAGGTGTGCGGCCAGGCCTACAGAAACGTTTTACCTATTTAGCTAAAGGTTTAGTTTTTAATGGCTACATCATAACTGAGTGAAACAACTCTGGGGCATTTACTATGAAGCATTCTATTTCTTACTGAAGATCAAATTATTAATATTGGATGGTATTTCAACAGTGTGACTAATGTTTGAAATTATTATTTTTTCTAAGAATTTTTCTATAACCTTCCAAAAGCAGTGATGTTTGTAGTTACTGTCAGTTGAGCTTTGGAAGTCCAAAAAATAAAGACTGCCTTCCTTTTGGGGTGGGGGAGGGGAGCAATTTCCTGGCCACAAGGGCATAGTGCAGTTCACTTAGGTGTTGACATAGCTTATAGTCCGTCGCCTTTTCTCTTCTGCAAAGGGCACTGTTACATAAACCAGGTTTTCTAACTAGTAGTTCTTAAAATTTCAGCCTTAATCAGAGTTAGCATTAGAATTTTATTTGAAGGCCCTAAGTATTAATGTTTTAAATGAATGCTTGAACTTATAGCAGGCATCCTTTGGAATAGCTGCTGTTGTAGTCCCGTGTGTGAGTCTGTCAGTTGACATCTGTGCATCTGACACAGTGAAGCTGGGTCTTTCCCTCTGCCTGCCCGGTGTCCTTGAACCACAGTGAGACGAGAAGGGGCCCAGACGAGTCAGGTGATCATGGCAGTGGTTTATGATGTTGAGGCTATTGTTGGACTCTAATTCATTATTTGGATGGCAGTATTTATCCCTCTGTTGTAAACTCTCCTAGTTGAAGTGTTTAAATATAATTTCTAGAATTTCAAAAAAAAATTTAAAATTTTTTTTTAATTTGATCAGTGCTCAAGGCATTCAAAATAAATTATAAATTATTTAATTTGATATTAAATTCTTATCCCCAGCTTTATTTCTACCTCTTTCTATCTATGATCCTACCACATCTTTCTAATAGAAATATATATAATTTTCTGCACATTTTATTCAAATACTCCATCTACCTAGAAGATCACACACCTCCATATGTGTATCTCAGTGCTTCACTGAAGCATGAAATTCTAGCAGCAATTATATCAAATCAATCTCTGCGACCCTCCCCAGTACTAACACAGTGCTAACATAGTAGAAAATGAGTAAATGTTCATTAAATCTAATGTAAAAATGCACATAAGGTGAGTAAATATAGAGCACTAACTCTTCCCAGGATATTATATTTTATTATATGGGATGTTTAAAATGACATAATTACTCTTCTTTTTAAGAAGAGTAAATGCAATAACCAAACTGAAAAAATTTCATTCAGGTAAATCTATTTATATCAGAATAATTAAACTTTACAACCATTTAGCATGACAAACTCAAGCTAATTTCAAGTTAGATGAATATTTCCATTCAGTGCTTTAATCTAATCACACAGAATAAATTAATCAAAGGCATCTGCCTTGACTCAAGAAAAGCCTTGATCACTAAACGAAACTTAATCAGATAAGCAGCAAATTATATTATACTGCTGGTATAAGACAAGGGAAAGTTAAGATACAAAGTGAATATTGCAGTTTTGTGTAAAAAAACTGATACTGTGAAATGATAATTCAAAGAATGTATAGATGGCATTCATTAGAAATGGTGTAACTTACAACTCTTTTGGTTAAACTTGAATTTAAATTTTTTTTAAATCATTTTATTGGGGGCTCATACAATTCTTATCACAATCCATACGTACATCCATTGTGTCGAGCACATTTGTATATTTGTTGCCATCATCATTCTCAAAACATTTGCTTTCTACTTCAGCCCTTGGTATCAGCTCCTCATTTTTGGTATCTCTTGTGAGAATTTAGGATAATACTATCAGTCAAATTAAGAATATGAGAGAAATAATAATTTCATGACCCGAAGAAAATTACTCTTTACATTTTTAAGAGATTTTCAGTCATTACTTTATGAGTGTGTGTGTGCATGTGTGTGTCCATATATAAGGTTGTACATTAATTCGGTGTGCATAATAACAGAATTTATACCTTATCCATTTCATTATTGTTTAATATACAACATGCTTTCAGTCTTTTAGTATTACAAACAGTGTTTTGGAAAGAAGTTTTATATTTTCATTTAGACATACTCTGTTTTTATTTCCTTGACGGAAGTTGCTATTATTGATGTATATTTCAAAGCCAGAAGATACACAAAATATTAAGTCTCTTAATAAATACGACCAAGCTATTTGCACAGTCATATCAAATTGCACTGATTTTGGTATTCCACAGGTTTGGTCACATGCCCACAGTCTTATCAACTCCCGGTAAGAACATATTTCTCAAGGACCCCTGGTGCTCAGTGGTTAAATACTTCCACTAACCAAAAGGTCAAGGCTACTTTGTGGGAAAAAATATGGCAGTCTGCTTCCGTTTCAAAATTGTGCAATCTTTTCTTTCAGTTTCACCTTCTACTTGTTGGTCTATTCCAAATAAATTATGTTTTAGAACTTAGTTCAAATTGAAACAAATCTTTTGATTAAATGATTACAGCAAATTTTGTCAGAATTTATTTTATCAAAACTTATTTTGATAAAATATGTGCAGCATTGTCTTTACATTCAGTTTTACCTAAGTCTTTACATTCTGTCATTCCATTCAAGTTTTTTATGGACTTTAATAAAATGTTCTTGGTATTTTTAAAATGAAAATCATCTTAAGTTTTCTTTCTGTTAAGTTTATCAATGTGTTTTATATTGTTACAGCCAATAAGATTTCTATTGCTTGCTTCTGTTTGTTTCCATCCTTTTTGTTTTTTTCTATCCATTTCATGTAGGAAATTTTAAAACAATACATAATTATTGATATCAATTTGGCAGGTTGATTAAATTTCTTCAAATCAAGCTGTGACTTTATTAAAAACAACATTGTACACAGGTACAGAGAAGAAATAAGAGCTCATGACACATGGAATCCAAGAACAGGAGTGGGAGTAGAGATACCAAGAGGGTGGAGACAGGAGGTGAGGAAGGGGTAATCTATCTCTATGGTTCACACATAACACCCCTGCCCCAGGGGGATGACCAACAGAAACTGTGGTCAGAAATTTATCAAGGGGTCACACGGGGGGGCGGGGGGGAGGTGGTAAAAAAGAGGAGCTGATAGCAAGGGCTCAATAGAAAGTAAATGTTTAGAAAATAATGATGGCAACATATGTACAAATATGCTTGAGACAATTGATGTATGGATTATTATAAGAGCTGTAAGAGCCCCCAGTAAAATGATCTTTTAATAAAAACCAACAACAAAAACTCACTGCAGCAAAGTTGAGGCCAACTCATGGTTGGCTCTCTGGGACAGGGTAGAGTGCTCCCGTGGAGTTCCAACGCCGTAACCTTGTATGGGAGTAGAAAGCCCCAGCTTCCTCCTGCAGAGTTTCCTATGGGCGGTTTCCAACTGCTGATGTTGCAATTTGCAGCCCAGTGCGTAACCACTATGCCACCAGGGCGCTTTAAGATGTTACTACATGAAGCCAAATTCAGCCATTGCAACATTTCAATTTTTAAGTCATACTGTGACTTTCCTGAGGATCTCAACTCATCCGGGCTATGAGAACTCTGAGATTTTTCCACCCTTCCCCCCACCCCCTAGCACCAATTCCACTATGTTCTAAGTACTATGCCAAATGGCTCCAGGTGGCTCACCCCAGTGCATCCTAACAAGCACTATAACATTGGGGTTATTTTGTTCATTCTGAAGAGAGAAATTCATTATTCAGGTAGGATATAAGGACTAAGCTGCTATTTTTGTCACAAGAGATGAATTGGAGATTCTATCCATTACTTCAGAAGAGAGAGCAAACAGAAAATGCATGTCCAGTTGTACTATGAGGTTAAGCAGTAGCTTTATCCAGCTACTTTACTGCCAGGGGAAATTTGGGGCATTTGAGTCTAAACTTAGTAAATATATTCATCACCAATGCATAACATAAATATTGACACTAAACACAGAGGTCCCATTAGAGGTCATTATTTGAAGCTCTCCTAGTACATTTTCAATAATTGGCATTTTGCTCCCAAATATACTACTTGATTATTAGATAAATATATATTAAAATTTGTTCTGAAATAAAAACTCTTCTTTTATTCTTGTGTGGCAAATTATATTTGTGAATTCTAAATTTCTTCAGTGTTGAGTGAATATGATTTGAAATAATTATTTTAGACCACTGCATTATATATATATATATCAAACCTATATTTTATTGCTAACCACTGAGACCTAACCCTTAAAGACTTGAAGAACTAGTAATTAGTTTCCAAAGAAAAGCCCACTGTCCTTGAGCAAATTTCACTGCATGGTGGCCCTAGAGGACAAAGTAGAAGTGCCCTCATAGTGTTTCCAGGGCTTTACCTTTTGATAGATACAGACTGTATATAGCTTCCCAATGAGTTCAGAAAGAGAAAGGCGGAGAAAACATAAATCCAAGAACATAAGAAATCGAGTTAAGGAGATTTGGTTAGATATATCCACTTCTGAAATAGTATTTATAAAATATGGAACTCTAACTCTCTGGAGAGCAGAGACTGGTCAGTCCGTATAATGTATTTTCATGGGAACAAGGTAGAAGGCAAAGCCAAGATCAGAGAGGGGGCAAACATCTCCCGGGTGAGGTCCCAATAGTTGCCGGCCAAGAAAGGATAAAATACTGGTTGCATTAGATAAGGAGATTAGGTGAAGACAGTTGCTAGGCAGGAAATTTGAGCTCCTGCCATAATGCCAGCATCCCATAACACAAGGGAGCCCGGAGGCAGAGCAAGAGTGATCTTTGGATTTATTTAGCCAAGCATCTACTCAACAGAGCCTGAGTTTAAAGCAGAAGAGACTGGGTTATTTTGAAGTGGCAAGATAAAAATTTCTGCCATTAGAAGAAACGTCGGTTTCTGAGCTAAATCAGGGTCAGCCACAAATAAATAACAAGTTATGTGCTTGCCCTGATGAGTATTAAATCTATAAAAGCGTACTGGTTGTACCAAAGTCCTTTCCTTAATGTAAACCGGTTTTATCGTCTTTCTAGTTCCTCAACACTACATGATCAAAGCACAGATTGTTCTTTAATTCAATGATTCAACAAATACATATAATAGTTTGTTTCCTCAGGAATATTAGTGAAATAACTAGTAAAAATAAATGGGGGGTAGTGATGTGTCCAACATCAGAGGGAACCAATAAAGGGTACTCCAGCACGAAGTTGTAGGAAGGCAGGGACAGGGGTTTTGGGGAGTTAGAAGGAAAAAGACCCAAATATGGGAATCATAATGGAGAGCAATGTCTAGTTTATAAAGTAGAAACCAAGTAACAAATTGTCAAAAACAAAACAAATGCATAACTGTGACTTGCTACAAAGTGCGTGGAGGCTCTTAAAATGTTTGGGTTTTTTCCCTTCACATTTTTGGTCATTGAAAAATGTATACTATTAGCAGAAAGAAAGGAAGATGAAAACAGATGCTGGTTAAATAGGGAAAAATCTCATGAACCAAAAGTAAGAGTGGTAGAGGAAACATAAAAGGATAATCCTGTTTGGTTTGGCAAAAAACAAAAATAAATCAATATACAATTTAATTTTTTTCAATTCAATTTCTTTAAAGTCTGGCAGAAAACCTCATTAGCTCTTAAGATTCCTTTAATCAGAATTTGTAGCATATCTGTCTAAAATGGCTGAAGTACATTTTGTACAGACTGTTAAAAAAATAGCTTGTAAAGCAATCTTAAAATATAAACAAGGGGAATGCTTAAGGCTCCAAACTATTTTAGAGCAATTTAGAAAACACTTTATATGCAAATTTTGTTCCTAAATACCAAATAAACTCATAAATTATCCACTTATTCAAGTATTAACTTTCTATAAGGGGTGCCTTTCCTACTCATTAACATTTTCACACAATGTGCTTAATGTACTTCACAGTAATTAAATGAAAAACTTTTATGTTCTAAAAGCAGAATATTTCCCTTATAAGATGGATGGACCTCCAAACTTCATTCTGCAGCGAGTTTTCACCCGTGCAAGGTAGAGCATACAAAGTTGTATGAGATCAGGTAAGCAGGTAAATACACACACACACACACACACACACACACAGTACCCTCCTCCCCCCAAAATGGAAAAAAGCTGGCTAGGCAGAGCTTTCATAGTAAACATTTTTCCCACTAGGCAAGCATCGAGCAACTTGCTCTGAGTTAGTGCACCCAGTGAGGTCGGTCACGTGAGAAGGTTTTCTCTGGTCACAGTGAATTGTTTTGTGAAAGAAGATTCACTTGAACCTCATTTTTTGTGTGTGTGGTGGTTGATTTAGGAGAAGAGTGTGCAGCTGTGAAATTTTGTTTCCTGCTCGGGAAAAAAATGCCACAGAAACTATCATGATGTTGAGCACAGCTTACAAAGACCACTCAAGTGCATGAGTGGTGTTCTCATTTCAAAAAAGGTGAAATGTCAATTGATGACAAACCTCATTCTTGACATCTGTCAACTTCCAAAATGGACGAAAATGTCAACTCATAATGCATTTTTAGTTCGTTCCACCAGGTCAGACTGTTAATTAAGCTTTCTATTTAGAGGTTCTGAAAGCATTGCATAGCAGTGTGTGAGACTAATTTGTGGCAGACCGGGGGCTGGTTTTACCACCATAATAATGCACCTGCTCACTCAGGTATTTCAGTGGGTCAGTTTTGGGCAAAAAACAAACAAACAAACAAACCCAGCATGCCTCTTTTGCCTCATGCACCTTACTCACCTTACCTTGCTTTGTGTGACTTCTTTTTGTTTCCCCGAATGAAGAGGAACATGAAAGGGCAGTGATTTGCTGTCTTAGAAGAGGTGAAGAAAAAAAATGAGGGAGGTGCTGTCAGCCATTCAAAAAGATGAGTTTGAAACTGTTTCCAAGAACGGAATCACAGGGGATGTTATCAGGCATCAAAGAACAAAAAATCATATCATTGTGTGCTCACCTCCCCCATAAAAACGCTGAAGACAAATGGGTGCATAAGCAAATATTTTGAAGAAAGCTGATGGAGCCTGGCTATCAAAATATATAGAATCTGGGGTCTTAAAGGCTTGAAAGTAAACGAGCAGGCATCTAGCTCAGAAGCAACAAAGCCCACATGGAAGAAGCACACCAGCCTGTGTGATCACAAGGTGTCCAAGGGATGAGGTATCAAGCATCAAAGAACAAAATATCATATCATTGTGAATGAGGGCGAATGCAGAGTACGGATCCAAAGCCCATCTGTAAGCAACTGAGCATCCCCTTACGCAAGGGTCATGGCAGGAGATGAGCCAGCCAGGGTGCAGTGTAGCAACGATGACACATACAACTTTCCTCTAGTTCCTAAATGCTTCCTCCTCCTCCGGCCCACTATCATGATCCCAATTCTCCCTTGCAAATCTGGCTAGACCAGAGTGTACACTGGTACAGATAGGAACTTGGACCACAGGGAATCCAGGACACATGGTCCCTTCAGAATCAGTGGTATGAGTGGTGATACTGGGAGGGTGGAGGGAGGGTGGGTTGGAAAGGGGGAACTAATTACAAGGATCTACATGTGACCTCCTCCCTGGGGGACGGACAACAGAAAAGTGGGTGAAGGGAGACATCGGACAGTGTATGATATGACAAAATAATAATTTATAAATTATCAAGGATTCATGAGAGAGGGTGGAGTGGGAAGGGAGGGGTAAAAATGAGGAGCTGATGCCATGTGCTTAAGTGGAGAGCAAATGTTTTGAGAATGATGAGGGCAATGAATGTACATGTGCACTTTATACAATTGATGTATGTATGGATTGTGATTGTATGAGCCCCCAATAAAATGATTTTTTTAAAAGAATGGAATCATAGATTTGTCAAATGTATTAAGTGTGATGGAAAATATGTTGAAAGTTATTTTTAAATTTTTTTTCATCTGTTTTTTTGGGGGGTACCCCCTCATATTATATATCTATCAATAAACCAAAGGACACCACCGCATGTCGTGTTGTTCGGTTGTTAGGTTCGTGGCATCTGTTCCAAGTCATAGCAACAAAAGGATTGAAACACAGCCTGAATCTGCGCCATCCTCACAATTATTAATGTTCAGCTTAACTACATGACTTAAAGCAAAGTTTGTGGAATTGCAGCAATTATGGTAGTCATGGGAAAGTGCTAAAACACTTTCAACTCAAAGTCCATAAAACAACTATTACCTTCTCTTTCCTAATGTTTAAAACATCCCCCAAACCAGCATAGCTAATCGCTTCCTTATGTATCTCTTCCTCTGAAATACCGTTGATGCCAGGAACAAGGATCTGGGATTGCCTTTCACTATTGCAGCCAAACACAGGGACCAGGTTGATTCAATCAATTCTAAGTTTATATTTGCAAGCAGGTAGGAAGGAAGCAATAAGATTTGCTACCTCCAAACTGCTTTAAAAATCCAATGAAAACCAAGCAAATTACATACCTTAAACTATGTAACAAAAGCAGGTTTTATGGTAACTACATGAAGAAATTAGCTTGCTTTACAATGATCGCAGGATACAATTGATACTTTAAATGGTGTGACAAAAAGGTAGAGTTTGCAATGATCATTGGAAATTATCTATACCTGCATTTCTCCAGGGGTCATTAGGCCACCATCCCGGAAGACTCATGTGTCTTTATTTATCTGAATTAGAGTCTATTTCCATGTGTGCCTAATACTTGTCTTAAAGGATTTGCTTACCACCTTCCTTCCTGAGTTAGAATCACCCTACTAATTGAGCTTACAAGAAATTTTTACTGCAAGGCAGGGGGGGATGTTACATCTTGGATTTTCAACAAACTAAATCTTAGATGATATTCCTAGCATTTGATTGACAGCAGGCTAAATCTTTCTCCCCTCTGTCACTGTGGTCATTTGCTGTGGTAAACTGAGGGACTGGGTGAGGAAGTAATGCAGCCAACTCCGCTGGGCTCCTAATTATGGGTCTGAAAAGCCAACTCCAGTGGGGGAAGACCCTCACAGTTATGAGATATAAATAAATATAAATACACATTCTCATGACTGAACACAGTCCCTCCAATAAGCCCCATAAAGGAAATGTCATAAAGGAGCTCATAAAAGATGTCTCATACTTGTGTCTGCCTGTTCTCTGTGCCTGAAGGTTATCTGTAGATAACAGCAATCAGGTTCTACAGCCCAACTCACTGTATAGAAAACCTTCTTTCGATATGGATCTCTTTCTGATATGGATCATAGATTGTTCCTCTGGGGAGGACATGGGGCGTTCAAGGTCAACCAGCACTAGGTTAAGATGCTAAGTCATTTCACTGCCTGTTCATTATTACCTGCTTATGTTATTACCCATTGACTATGTAATATGTTCACTGTGTGGCACGTATGCCTTTCAAAACATCTGTAGGCCCCATTATATATATGCATTGGGAAAGACATCCACTACCTTGGTCCTAACATATGGACAAGGAGGCCCTGCACCCCACTGCCTATCTGTCTTACTATCTTCCACAATCTCAAAGTTGCTCCTAATGACCCATTTGACTCTTGGGGGCCTGTTCTCCAACATACTGCTGCTACCCACTTTGCAGAAGGCTGTGGGTTACACTGAAAGGAAAGCCAAAAATCTATATGCAAAGTCCTATTTGCATTAAACCTCTGGTGAATCCCTCTGACCATTAACCAGGGATATGAATCATCCTGCTATCACAGTGCATTGAAAAGGGGACTACCAATGCAGATATAATTAGGCTAAAATGTGGCAATTTATCATTTTTGTCCTCCCTCTTGACCCATTTTTTAATTTGTTCTAATTTTTTGTTACCTTTTCAACTGTGGGTTTTCTATGTTTTATTTTATTCTTGGGTTTTTATCGTTTGGTTTTTGTTTTTGTATGTTTTTCTGTATATAAAATCCAGGATAGATAGTGTTATGGCAAGAAGGAGTTGGGGGGAAATAGGGGAGCTATTAAGAATGAGTGCAAGAAAGAAGAAAATTTCTAAATTGAATGTGGTAATTATTGCACAACTCTTTTTAGTATGTTTAAACTACTAAATTATATATGAATTGTAAGTCAAGAAATTGTTAAAAACAAACATAAGTATTGCTACTAGAATTGCATTTCATACATACATGGGCTTATTTCAAACAAAACATCTTTTAACATGCCTCTTACCTCAATAATGCTTGCCTGAATCTCATTAGGTTACGTTCAAAAGCAGGTCCAATCAAAATAGTGACTTCCAAAGAGATCCACATCTGCTAGTCAGTTAAATCTACGGTGAACATGTCAGCTCACATGGTCATGGCAAGAGGTAGTCTTGATAGTTTCTCAAAGGATATGAACGGCTAGGGAAATTTATTAGGAAGATATTTTCAGAATACTGAAAAACACATTGGTGAGAAAAAGACCAGGAAAATTGCACAAAGGTGTTTTCCCCATTGACACAAGATACCTGCCTTGTGGAAAGTAGTAAGTCTTTTAAGAACTTCACTTACTCCATTCATCAGCTCTGATTTTGTCCCTGCAATCTTTTGTTGTTGTTGTTGCTGTTGTTGGTCCTAAAGTAAAAAAAAAAAAATGAAGAAGAAGAAATTTTTTCACTGCTATTGGATAGATTCTAATTCATAGCAACACTATAGCACAGAGTTGAGCTGCCCCTGTGGGTTTTTGAGACTGCTAACCTTTCTGGAAGTGGAAAGCCACAGTCCCTGGTGAATTTGAACTACTGACCTTGCAGTTGGCAGTGCAACATATAATCCATATCACACACAAAAATTCCACAAACAAGTCTCCTCCCCAAAGTCAAAGAACATTTAAAAGTCCTTCATGAGTGCCAAACTGTCATTTTAATGGGATGTAAACCAAAGAGGACAGAGATCTTTAGGCCAGAGGTAGGGGGTGGGGGCAACACTGCCTGGAGAAGAGTATGAATTTAAATGAAAGATATGTCAAGAAACAATAGCTTCATATTTTGATATACTCAATAAATGTGTCTGTGATTTTATAACACTAGTTTTTTACTAGCCCTGTGTATAAATCCCCTATAGGAGTACACTATTGATCGTGTATAAGTCCCCTATAGGAGTTCACTATTGATCCCACCACGGGGATTGGCTTTAAAACCTTTGTCATGATTTATCTTCTATCCTTAAAACAGGATAGTAGGAGATGCAGCAAGAGCTCATTTTTCTCTTTAGTGTAGCGGTTCTCACCCTATGGATCGCGACCCCTTTGCGGGTCGAACAACCCTTTCATGGGGTCACCCGCTTCATAGCAAAATGACAGTTATGAAGTAGCAACGAAAATAATGTTATGGTTGGGGGTCACCACACCATGAGGAACTATATGAAAAGGTCACGGCATTAGCAAGGTTGAGAACCACTGCTTTAGAGTTTAGTCATTTCTGTGAGGCTCATTGTCATAGCTGGGTGACAATATTGAAACTACATATAAGTGTATGCTTTATGAAACTACCTAAACATGTATGTTTTATGAAATCTCCAATTACCTCTCATTTGTCTAATTTCCACAAGGGGACATAAATTAATAAGATGTTAAGTTTGTCAATGTCCACTGTGGCAAAGTAGCAACATACCACTAATTACCTTATTATACTAAGCCTCCCCAAAATCCCATTGCTTCTGGAACAGTGAGCATTTCAGGTATTAGCTAAGATGACATCTAACTGGCTTCAAAATAAAATGAAAAATTAAGTGATTGTTCACTATGCTCTTTGATTCTTTGGACACAGAGTTTATCCAAATGAGTTTCCTTTCTATAAAGCCTTCTCTCTCTCTCTCTCTCTCTCTCTCTCTCTCTCATCTACTCACTTGCTTTTTCCTACTATCACTATTTTACTGGAAGTTCTGGTCATCATATTATCTTAGATTAGATTTTGATCAGCAAATGCCTCACTCAAGCTACACTACCTTCATCCTCTTAATTGCCCCCCTCAAAGCTCTCAACTCATAAAGATCTGAGCTATTTTCCTTACATAAAATATATATATTCTCTATATGGACATATAATTTAGAAGGCTGTGTCTGGAATTTCGGCCAAAGGGCTTATTACGATTAAGTCAATTTCTGATATTTTCCCTTCTAACTTCAAGGTTTAGAAATCTGAGAATTCCCCAGCTAAACCTTTCAATTGAGGGAAGAGCAGTGCTCTGCCTCCCCTGTGTGGCCGAGTTTAGTATTACATGCTTTAGAAAAGCAATCAACAAGCAAAAAAAAAGCCACTAGCACTATCAAGAATCTGGCTTACTTATTTTAAACAACCCATATCTTGATTTTCTTTATTGAGGGAAATTATCATGGCAAAACCAAACAAACTAGCTAAGCAAGAACTGCCGTGTAATATCCTTAAAGCAACTTTGTTTTCGCTTCTCATTCGAAAGTCAGTCTTCTAGAGATGCAAAAAGGGCTGCCATTACTTCAGCTACTTTTTAGCTCATGGAGCATTCTAGCGGAAGGCAGCGAGACTTGGGTAGCTCTCCAAATCTATAGTTCATTAAACAGGAACCGTGGGGATAACTGATGTGATGATCTGTACGAATAAAGTGAAGCTCTGATTCCCCAGAAAATGATGTTGGGGCGTGTTAAAATAGCAAGTGTAGAAGTCCCGGGAGCAGGAATGGTTCCCAGGAAATGTTTCTCTAGACACTTCAAAGCTCAGAGTAGCTCCTGGAGAGTGGTGGGATAAGCAAACACAAGGGGGTGAATAACCAAAGACAAACTCGATAACAAGAACAATGACTGTGGAGCAAGCCAGAAACCCGCCATTTTCCTGAGCCTTGCATATTGCATGGTGCTTCCTAAAGCAGCAACAGGGGCATCCTACATAAAGAAGTGAGCTATTCTCCTTACTGGAGTTTACTCTTTAAAAATATTTTTCACATCAGCATCTGAAGCATTCCCTCTAAGGGGCTTAGCACTAGTAAGTTCATTTCTGGTATTTTCAAGAGTCTGTTGGCCCCACCTAGACCTCCAGAACCAGAGCCTGTATTTGAAAGGGAATTGGTGATACCTGTGCTCGTTCATGTTTGAGAAGCCCTAGATTGCAGCTACTGAAAACATGGGGGGGGGGGCAGCATGGAGTCGAGACCCATAGCCCCTCTGTCGACAATTGGACATTTTCTTGCAAAAGGGTCACAGGAAGAGATGAGCCAGTCAGGGTGAAGTATAACACTGATGAAACATACAACTTTTCTCTAATTCTTTAACGCTTCCTCCCCACCCCCCAATGTCATGACCTGAATTCTACCTTACAAATCAAACTAGACCAGAACATGCACACTGCTACAGATAAGAACCCGAGACACAGGGAATCCAGGATAAATCACCCCCTCAGGCCCAACAATGAGAGTAGAGATACCAGGACGATAAGGGGAAGGTGGGGAAGAAAGGGGTACTCAATCACAAGGATCAACATATAACCCCCTCCCAGGGGGAAGAACCACAGTAAAGTAGGTGAAGGGTGATGGAGGATGAGGTAAGATATGAAAATAATAATCTATAACTTATCAAGGTCTCATGGGTGAAGAAGGGGGAAATGAGGAGCTGATATCAAGAGCTGAAGTAGAAAGACAATGCTTTGAGAATAATGATGGCAACGTATATACAAATGTGCTTGACACAATGGATGGATGTATGGATTGTGATAAAACATGTAAGAGGCCCCAATAAAAACATTTAATTTTTTAAAATGGGGCCCATCCATTGGAAGAGAAGAACTGTGATTAAAACTATAACAGTAACTGTGCTCCACAGAGTTTTTTCTGAAGTAGATCACCAGGCCTTTCTGAGGCACCTCTGTATAGGCTCAAACCTCTCATCTCCAACATTTTGGTTAGCAATCAAGAGTGTAACTATTTCTCAGCAAACAATCATCGTTAAAATGTGAGCCCTGGACAAGAAGTGCCAAAGGCAGACATCTAAACAACAAGAAAGATGGATTCGCCACCTTGGTGGCTGTAACAAAATGCCACAAGAGAGATGACATTAAAGATCCCAGAAGTGTATTATCTCACAGGTCTGGAAATCAGAGGCCAAAACCAGGGCGTTGGCAGGACTACATCTACTTCTAAAAATCAGTGCTTTGAAAGTTGACAATAGAAAGAAGTTGATTCCCATCAGTAGAGGAAGGGATTAAAATTTTGGAGTGAGGGGTTAATATACACACATACTTAAAAAACAATGATGAAACCATGAAAAACCTCATGACATGTAGATATCTGGAAAC
Source organism: Tenrec ecaudatus (assembly GCF_050624435.1). Lineage (NCBI taxonomy): Eukaryota > Metazoa > Chordata > Mammalia > Afrosoricida > Tenrecidae > Tenrec > Tenrec ecaudatus. The sequence goes on from NC_134534.1 coordinate 85,498,053, forward strand.
CATTATGCTGAGCAAAGTTAGTCGATCACAACACGACACACACTGGAGTCCACTGCGGAGGGATGAGCACCAGGATGGGAGCAGGCTTCGGCTTCCAGGCCGTCCAGTCTGCTGCCCGGGTGGCCAGGTGGCTTGGTGAAGAGCCTGACTGGTGCCCGTGAACCATACACCATGCTGTCTCAGGTTCATCTTCAAGGTTACTTTAGCAGAGGGCTCATAACATCAGCTAGGATCACGTTCTCACCAGTTAGTGGGTCCTGTGCATAAGGAATAACAAGCTCCCCCCCCCCCTTTTACTGGCAGACATTCCTATCAGAATGAGGAAAGTTGAGTCAGGAAGTCAGGAGCACGGAGAGGGAGCAGACTAATGTTAGAGAAGACAAGTGCGGACTGGGTAGAAAAGGGGGAGGACCAACATCCCAGTGGGAGAGACAATGACTAACAATACTTTTAAGGAACCTATGTCTGGTAATATGATCCTAATAAGCCACATTGATCCAAGTTCTGTACACCCGCCTGGGGACCCATAGAACACTGGGACATTGAATCCTGGATCTTCACGAGGTGCAACATGCTCCAAAGGCCATACCAGAGGGATGCAATGTGAAAATCCCAGTCAGTGAGCTAGACTCTACCTCAAACGTAACTGTAACCTGAGCACTTAAAACTGAAATTACAAGGCATGTGAAGAAACAGAAGGCAGTTACACCAAGTGCCTTGAACTGTCGGTAGGTGGATTCACATTGACTTACTACTGCAAAGCCCTACTTGCTGTATTAAGATCTGTAGTGTTCTGACAAACTCCTGTCTGTCATTGTCAGTGGAGAACATTGTAAATTTTGCCTGGCCACCGACTCCCACTGTTTGTGCAAATCACGCCCAGTCACATAAGGAGTTATTCGGTACAAGTGAATAATCCAGGTATTGTGATATGTTGCTGCCTACACTTGATCCATCAACCTCTCTCAGTAGTGTCTTTTAAATAGTACCATGGGATAATCAATGACACTATAAACATAAGGTCTTTATGCTCCACGGAGATGACCAATAAGATTCTCTGACATACATTAATAAGGATGTCTCTAAGATGAACCAGAGACCAAAAAAAATCATAGATTCAGGAATGGATTGGGGCTCACACTAAACCCTAGCTCCAATCTAAGAACAATTAGTTCTTACAGCACAGCCCTGTTCAATAGTTGCCCTCACGAAGGGAACACAGAAGATATGAGTGGTGTAGCAAAGTGTGGGAAAGAAATGAGATGGTGCCTGGCCATCAGATAGAACAGCATCTGGTGTCTTAAAGGCTTTTTTCCAAACAAGCAACCATCAAAGTGAGATGTCAACTAAGCCCACATGGAAGAAGCACACCAACATCTGTGACCCAAGGGCTGTAAATTATATAATCTATATCCAAATGAGAGAACAGTACAGAACACAAATTGTGAGATTCTGGAGTGCAGAAAGCTATGGATGACAGTGGAAGCCCAAAACCACATTTGCAGAATCTGCACAGGGAATAAGCATCCAGTGCTTTCCCTCTGACCATAATTGAGGGGTGGGAGTAACCTGATTATCAGCCAGAGTATTGAAGAGATGAATATAGTAGATTAAAATCATAAATCTACCTTGAATAGCTAAAACTTTGCCACTTGATACCCTCTATCTGATCCACTTTGGACTTGTCTGGCTTTTTTTTTTTAATCTGGTTTTTAAAAATATTCTGTTTGTGTTTCTTTTTGGAGTTTGTGTCTGTTGTATTTTGTCATTGCGAGTAGCCTTCTTGAAGCTTTGCTTTGTGCTTCACTATGTTTTTTTAATATGAGATGCAGGATAGATAAATCTATAACTAGAATAAGGGTTCTTGGAGGGTAGGCAGGGTGTGGGGGGGAACTGATATCAAGGAGTTCAAGAGGGTAGGGAATAGTTTGAAATTGATGTTGGTAGCAATTGTATACTGCTTGGTGTGATTGAACTATGGAATGGTATGGTGTCTGGTGTCTAATAAATGGCTTGGTTAAAAAAATGGTTATTTGAACCATTTCAATTATAGCCAATGCAACAAAATCAGGATCGACCTGGATTTGTAAAATGTGGTTATACTGGAACAGAAAACTAGAACTGCAGCTGGTCAAAACAACTGGAACTGGTCAAAACCCAACATGAGAGACTTGAAAGAGACCAGTGAACCTTTTCTGAAGCTTGATGTGAGAGATGAATAGCAGAACTGTGGAGAGTGACACAGTCAAGTAACCTGGTCAGCGACCATCTTTTAGCCACGAACCAGTGGTTCCAACGACAGCAAGACATTTAATCAAGAAAGGATTTTCACACTAAAACAAAAACAAACAAGGGGGGAAAGATACTTCGTTTCTATGTAATGTGTATGTTACCTTTGTTTTCTAACATGGAAATAATATTTCTGGCAGGCCAACAATCTGTAAGTTTTACTATTCTGTTTGTTATTTCAGTACACCTACATTTTACAGATTTAGACTTGTTCCAGTGGCACTTTGTTGACAATCACTGAACTGGAAAGAACCAGCTGGAAGTCCTGCCAAAAATATTTTCCATGACAATATTCTCTTTGAAAAATTAGGTCTGCTCACCAATCACTACTTTTATGCCATACCTTCAACAACTAAAAAAAGAACAGCAAAATAGGCTGTCAAAAAATAAAATAAATAAAGATTAGGAGCAGAAATAAGTGAAACAAAGAACAAACAAATAAGAACAATAAAAACAATATAAAGAATCAAGAAGACTAAATGAATTCTTTGACAGGATCAATTTATCAACAGATCTTTGAAAAATCTAACAAAAGGAAGTAAACTATGTAAATAACATGAATAAGAAATAAAATGGAGGATAGCACAATACTGTGGGTGACAAGAGCAGAATTCTATGAAGAACTTTATTAGAACAAATTGGAAAACCTAGGAAACCTACAAAAATTCTAGAAAGACTGTATCTCTTGAAACTAGTGCAAAATTTGAACAAGTTCATAACAAAAATAATTGAACACATCAGTAAAAACGTTCAACCAAAGTCCTTGACAAGATGGTTTTTAATAAATTCTACCAAATATTCAGAGATAAGTTGCCACCAGTTCTATGCTATTCCAGAAAACAGGAAGGAATAGAATGCTCTGAAATTTATTTTAGGAATTAGCCATAACCTTGATACTGAACTCAGGCAAAAGAATCACTAAGGAATTAAAGACAAATATCCTTCATGAATATGGGCACAAAAATTCTCAACAAAATTCTAGCCAACAAAATGCAGCAACATATCATAAATAAATAAATACCAAGTGTGATACATATCAGAAATGCATGGATGGCTCAATATTTGGAAGAAAAAATGTAACGCAACACAAAAGTTCATCAAAGGGGGGGGGGGGTGAGCTTATCTACTCACATACAAAAGGCATTTAACAAAATCCAATGCCCATTCCTGACCAAAAAATGCTTAGCAAAATAGGAATAGAAGGAAAAATCTCAACCCATTTAAAAGTATATAAACACAACCAATGGCCAGCATTAATATCCATGAAGAATGGCAGAAAGCATTTCCCTTGAGGATGGGAAGAAGGTAAAGGAAGACATTTATTCAATCGAATTTAATTAAATATTGTGCTAGTTATAAGGAAAGAAAGAATATATGTATCCAAACTAAAAAAGAAGTGCAACTCTATATGCAGATGATACAATCCTAAATATAGAAAATCCCAAAGGCTCAATAAGATGTACCAATAAGACTGGACCAATTAAAAGATTCAGCATAGTGGCAGGGTGTCAACCAGCACACAAAATTCAGTCATATCCCTTTACATGAATATTTAGAACACTGAATAGGAAATTAGGAAAACCATTCCATTGACTGTTGTCATCCCAAAGATGAAATAATTATGTATAAATCTGACCAGAGAAACAAAAGACCTATACAAAGGAAACTGGAAAGTGCTCCCACAAGGAACCAAGAGACGCCTACATATATGCAGAATATACCAGACTTGTGGATAGAAAGAAAGAAGGATAGGGGAAAATTAGAGAACTTAATACATTGAATAAACACATTACCAAGCATCACTAAGATTATACAAACAGCACAAGACAAATTTGATGATTAGAATATCCTAAAAATTAGAGATATATGCATCAAAAACTCGACCAAAAGATTAAAGGGGGCCCCGCCCACTAGAGAAAAAAATGTTTGACAATAAGATCTCAGACAAGGGACCAATCTCTTAATTTATAGAATTCAATACTTCAACACCATAATACAAGTAATCCAAAATATACTCTGACATCTTTTAAACCAGGCAATAATCTGGTCTAGCAATAAGAAAGTCTCCTTTGAGCCATTATCTTCTTTTAAAACCCAGAATAAAAAATTCTATCAACGTGAATGGGCAGAAGGGGCACAAAGTGGAGACCCAAAGCCCATCTGTAGACAATTGGACATCCTCTTATAGAAGGGTCACAAGGAAGAGACAAGGCAGGCAGGGTGCAGTATAGCACCGATGAAACATACAGTTTTCCTCTAGTCCTTTAATACTTCCTCCCCCCAACTATCATGACCTCAATTCTACCTTACAAACCTGACTAGATCCAGGCAAGTACACCGCTACAGATAAGAGCTCAAAGCACAGGAAATCCAGGACAGATAAACCCCTCAGGACCAATAATGAGGATAAAGATACCAGGAGGGGAGGGGAAGGTAAGGGGAAGCGGGGTTCCAACCACAATATTCTAAATAGAACTCCTTCCTAGGGGGGATGGACAACAGAAAAGTGGGTGAAGAGAGACAGAGATCAGTGTAAGACATGGGGAGGGGGAATGATAAATTATCAAGAGTTCATGAGGGAGGGGGAGTAGAGGAGGGGGAAAATAAGGAGCTAATATGAAGGGCTCAAGTAAAAAGAAAATGTTTTGAAAGCAACGATGGCAACATAGGTACAAATGTGCTTGACACATGGATGGATGGATGGATTGTGATAATAGCTGTTAGAGCCCCCAATAAAATGAGTAAATAAAAAATTAACTGTGTGAGATCAAAGTGATAACAGCAACATGAAAAAGAAATAAGAACTTTGTGTTGGGTGAAGGGGAGGGGAATTGAGTTTATGTTAATTGAAGAACAACTCAGAAAACGGTCAAAATGGTTGTACAACTCAAAGGATGTAATGGATTCCAGCGAACTGTAGTAGTAGAAATGGTTGAATTGGATTATGTTTTGTTGTTCATTTTCTGGACAACATCAAACAACTAGGTTCCCCCTCCCCGCCGGCCACCCTTTAAGTTAATTTTTATTCCCAGGTGTTTTGTGTGGCTATTATAAATTGTTTTGTCTTCTTGAAGTCTATTTCAGAGCTCTTTCAGCTGTTATACAGGAGTCTGATTTCTGCTTGTTAATATTATATCCTGCCTTTACCAAATCCCTCAGTTGTTTCACAGTCTCTCTTTGCGGAGTCTTTGGGGTTATCTATATACAAAATTATATCATCGTCAAATAGTGAGAGTTTCACTTCTTCTTTGCCCAGTGTATTCCCTTGATTTCTCTTACTTATCTAATGGTTCTGGCTAAGACTCCCAGCACCAATGTTGAATAAGAGTGGTGATAAGGGGTTCCTTTGTCAAGTTTCCATTTTCCGGGGAAATGTTTTCAGTTTCCCCTGTGAAGTGTGATATTGACTATTGCTTTTCTGTATATGGCCGTGATTGTGTTGAGGAGTTTCCCTTCTATTCCTATTTTTTAAATCATTTTATTAGGGGCTCATACAACTCTTATCACAATCCCTACATACATCAATTGTGTGTAAAGCACATTTGTACATTCATTGCCCTCATCATTCTCAAAGCATTTGCTCCCCACTTAAGCCCCTGGAATCAGCTCCTCATTTTCCCTCCCTCCCCACTCCCCCTTCCCTCATGAGGCCTTGATAATTTATAAATTATTATTTAGTCATATCTTGCACCGTCCAACATCTTCCTTCACCCACTTTTCTGTTGTCTGTCCCCCAGGGAGGAGGTTATATGTAGATCCATGTAATCAGTTCCACCTTCCAACCCTCCAACCCACCCTCCCTCCACCCTCCTGGTATTGCCACTCACACCACTGGTCCTGAAGGGATCATCTACCCTGGACTCCCTGTATTTCCAGTTCCTATCTGTACCAGTGTACATCCTCTGGTCTAGCCAGACTTGAAAGGCAGAAATGGGATCATGATAGTGGGGGAGGGCGGGGAGGGAGGAAGCATTTAGAAACTAGAGAAAAGTTGTATGTTTCATCATTGCTATACTGCACCCTGACTGGCTTGTCTCCTCCCCGCCACCCTTCCATAAGGGGATGCCCAATTGCCTACAGATGGGCTTTGGGTCTCCACTCCGCACTCCCCCCAATTCACAATGATATGATTTTTTTTTCTGATGATGCCTGATACCTGATCCCTTCAATAGCTCGTGATCACACAGGCTGGTGTGCTTCTTCCATGTGGGCTTTGATGCTTCTGAGCTAGATGACCACTTGTTTACTTTCAAGCCTTTAAGACACCAGATGCTATATCATTTGATAGCCGGGCACCATCAGCGTTTTTCACATTTGCTTATGCACCCACTTTGTCTTCAGCGATTGTGCCCAGAAGGTGAGCATTTTGGAATGCCAGTTTAATAGAACAAAGTATTCTTGCATCGAGGAAGTACTTGAGTGGAGGCCCAATGAACATCTGCTACCTTAATTCTAAATCTATACATATATGCACAAAGATTTATTTCCATATCCTCACATATAAATATATTTACATATATACGTGCCTTTATTTAGACCTCTATAAATGCCCTTTGCCTCTTAGCTCTTTCCTCTATTTCCTTTTACTTTCCTCTTGTCCCACTATCATGTTCAGCCTTCATTAGGGTTTCAGTAATTCTTCTCGGTTACATTACTCTTGGTCATGCTCTACCAGGCCTCCTATACCCTCCTCACCACCGATTTGGATCACTTGTTGTTTCCTTGTCCCTGGGTTTGTCAACACCACTTCCTTTCTCCCACCGCCCCCTCTCCTATGGCCTCCTGGAACTGTCGGTCCCGTTGTTTTCTCCTCCAGATTGTTTATCCAGCCTATCTTATTTAGACAGACCTGCGGAGATAATAACATGCACGAAAACAAGACAGAGAAAAACCAAGCAACAAAAGAAAACAAAATACCAACAACAAGCCAATGACAAAAAACGCCACAAAACAAAACACAACAAGAAAGAAAAAGCTTGTAGTTAGTTCAAGGACTGGTTGTAGGCCTTTAGGAGTGTTTTCCAGTAGAGTCTGTTGGGGCGCCAAGCCCTGGCCCCAGAGTCTATTTTTGGTATTTCCTGAGATTTCATTGCTCTGTTCCCCTTGCTCTTCTGTTCTATTCCTATTTTATTGAGTGTTGGGAAGAGTTTTTAAGCTGAGAATGACTACTTCCTTGCTTTGAGAAGCAATGCAAACTCAGAAAGCATGGGAATAATAGAAAACTAAAAGGCAAACAAAACAAAAAACCTGGCTAATATGAGACTAAGTCACAAAACACTCCAATGAAGTTTCCAGTTCATACATGCATGGATGTATTTCAGGTATGAGCATGTATCTGTGATCATTGAACGACTATAGACAAGTTCTTTTAATATTTTCCCATATCAAAATGGCACATTGGGCACATGGAGACACTCAAATTGTGGTACTTTGAAATGTTCTTTTACTGATGGGAACAAAAAGAAGTCCAAAAAAAATAGCAAGTGTGGTAGTTAAATTTTGTGTCGACTTAGCTTAGTTGGTAGTTAACACCTAGAAATCCTCCATGGCCTGACCTAACAGAATGTAATCAAATCACTTGGTTGTAAGCCCCCATAAGGGGATAAGATTAAGGTAGAATAAAATATCCTTATTCAAGTCACAGCCCTGATACACTTCAAAGGATTTTTCCTTGGGGTTGTGGCCTCCATCCAATATAAAGATGCTTTGGAAAAGCTTACTGACGTTTGACGGATCTGGGTCCTGCATCTGGCTCACTGACTTTTGTTTTGGTTCCTTGGATGTGAGCCAACAGACTGCCATATTGCTTGCTGATCCTGGGAGCTTTCAGTGGCTTGCTAGCTGACCTGCTAACCTTGGGTTTATTTGCCATCTCCAGTCACAAGCCTTGCCTGCTGACCTTAGGTTCATCACCCTGCAGCTGTGATCTTTCTACTGATCTTAGGTCCATCAACACCCTGAGCTTGTTTATCAGAGGAGCCTCCTGCTTAACATCTGATCTACAGATCTGGGGCATCCCTGAACTCTGACTTGTCCACTTCCACAATTGTGTGAGCCATTCCTTGATATACATTTCTAGAGCTACATAATCATGGTAGTGAGAAAAGAAAGCAATCATGGGGTAGTTTGTGAGAAGAGAGAGAAAAACATATGAGAATTAGTTCCAGAAATAACAAAGTAAACAAAAGTTCATACAACTAAGATAGGAAATAGGCTAATACTAGTAGTAACCCTTTATTCAAACTAATTCAGTATAGATGCATATTAAGCTATACATTGGGTTAAGTGTTGGGGTTGAGGTGAAAATACTAGATTCAATAAGACACAGCCTCTGTCCCTAAAATGCTACCTAGTAATTAAACTACCAAACCAAGTTCACTGCCAAGTCAAGTATCACTTTTAGCAACCCTACAGGACAGAGTGAAACTGCTTCTTCGGGTTTCTGAGACCATAAATCTTTACTAGAATAGATTGCCTCATCTTTCACCTGCAGAGCTGCTAGTGGTTTGAGTAGTTAACCTTCAATTGAGCAGTCCAATGCTTACGCCATTGCGCCACCAGGCTCCTTGTTCGAGTAGCAGTATATAGAAAAACAGTGTCTGCATCCAAGATTGTCTCTGCAACATCTCTCTAGTTGTCTTAAGCTTCGAATTGGTGAAAGCAGAGAGGAATTCAACTGTCTTATTTTATAAAATATTTTATACTGTATATGAAATATTCTAATTGGCCTCATGATTTGATCAGGCAATTAGAAGAAAGGAATTAATAGGAAATGAAGCTGACAGTACAAGGTTGGAAGAAGGAGGGACACAAAACCAAAAATCAAACCCATTTCCATCAAGTCAATTCCAGCTCCTGAGCACATTAGGTTAGAAGGCACTCAAAATACAACTTGGATTTGCTTTCATCCTACTATTCTGCCTCTCATCCAATTCACCAGACTTCAGTGGGTCCAAATTTTATTCTCTGTGGGATCCAGCCCACATCCAGATGGGTCCTAAGGGACAGTTGGGTAATTGAAGGGAAGAAATTAAGAGACAGACAAAAGTATTGGGGTACTCACCTCCATGGTATCACACCAGGTCCAGGAGAGAAAATGTATTCTAACATCAACTTATATACAAGGGTTACCCCCCCACACACACACACCGGAAGAAACAGAAATTCCCCCCAAAAGCTATGTATTTAATATTGTTGTGTTTTGTTTTTTTTTTTTTACAAAATAACCTTATCACCTACAAAGTACTCTCCATTACACTTAATGAATGTGTCACATCTCTGATTTCATTCTTGGAAACACTTTTAAAACTGATCTGTTGGATGGCTGACAGCACCTCCCTTGTTTTTTCCTTCACTTCTACCTCATCAAATCGCTGTCCTTTCATGGCTCTCTTCACTTTCAAAAACAAAAAGAAGTCACATGGAGTGAGGTCTGGTAAGTAAGGTGTGTAGAGCAAGAGAGGTGTGCTGTTTTTTGCAAAAAGCTGGCACACCGAAATTATTGTGTGAGCAAGTGCATTGTTGTGGTGGCAAAAACAGGCCTTTTTGTCGCACACTGTTATGCAATATTTTTGGAACCTCTAAATTGAACGCCTAATTAAGTCTGAATTGGTGGAACAAACTCCAAATGCACTATCCCCCTCACATTAAAAAAGAGAGAGAGAGAGAGCATTGTATTGATCTTTGATTTCGCTTGACGAGCTTTTTTATTGGCAAGGTGAAGATGGCGTCTTCCACTGCCTTGACTGATGTTTGGTTTCGAGATTGTCAGAATAACACAATGTCTCATCACCAGTAATAAACTTGGAAAAAATGTCTGGGTCACTTCAAAGCTGTTCTTTCCAAGCACGTGTGTTTCCACTCGATGCTCTTTTTCCTGGTCAGTAAGAACCTGGGACACAAATTTCACAGTGACCCTTTTCATTCCCAAATAGTCCATTAAAATTCGTGGAGCTGAACCGGACTCCAGGGCAGTCCAGATAACTTCCCCTCCTCTTCAATGGCCCGCCGTTGGTCTTGGAGCGTAATGCACCGATTTTGTCAACATTTTCATCCGTTCAGAAAGTTGATGGACCTCCAGAATGAGGTTGGTCATCAATTGACATTCCACTTATTTTGAAATGAGAAAACCACCCATACATTTGAGTTTTCCCACAGCACTGTCTTTGTAAGCTGTGTTCAACATCACAACAGTTTCTGTGGCATTTTTCCCCAGCAGGAAACAAAATTTCACAGCTGCACACTGTTCTCCTAACTCGGCCATCACAAAAAAAAAAAAAAAAAATCCAGGTTCAAGTGAAACTGCTTTTACAAAAGAATTCACTGTGACCAGAGAGAACCTTCCCAAGCGAGCACACTGAGTGCACTAACTCAGAGTGAGTTGCTCAATGTTTGCCTGGCTTTTGCTGGGTATCTTTTAGTATTCTCCGAGCCTGCAAGGTCCCCTAATTACAGGCAACCATATAAGTAACAGGGTGGGCTGTACCCTAAACCTGGCAGTCTCAGAGCTCAGTGGAGAAGTAACCTAACACCAGTGCTGGGGGCAGATAAGAGGGCTTGACTGTCCCAAAGGCAGGGAGAACAATAGGAACTTGTCTGCTCCTATAGATAAAGCTGCCACCAGATAGCAATCAGTCATGCCCTTGGAAGAGGCAACTTTTAAGGTAGCTCGATTATGGGAGGACATTGTGGGGATTAATCTTAATTACAAAAATGTGATCAGGACTCATCTCCAAGTCACAGTGTGAAGACCTCTCTCCACCCAGAACCCTGACCTCCCAGGCTTCTTAAGTATGAGAACAAGTTTGTCTGCATTCAGTCTCTTCCTGCTCCTCATTTTCCCAGGAGGTAAACTCTCCTCCACTTTTGTCATGGCACAGTTGTTAGCCCTCAGTTGCGAACAAAAGGTTGACAATTCAAATTGATGAGGTATTCCCCAGAGAAACAATGTGACAATCTGCTTCCATAAAGATCTTTAGCCGTGGAAACTCTATAGAACAATTATTTTTTACTTTTCCAAACCATTTTATTAGACGTTAATCCAAACATCATACCATTCCATAATTCAATCACATAACACAGCATTTTATAATTGTTGCCAAAACCAGTTTTGAGATATTTTCTTCCTTCTTGCTATCAGTTTCCCCTCATTCCTACCCAGCCACCACCTCTACTATGCCCCCAGGAACTTTTCTTCTACTTATTGTCTTTATAGGTTCATCAATTTTGGGTTTCCTATAATGGAAAACAGAAAAGCACATGGCAAAGATTCAAGAAGGCTACCCACAATGACAAAATACAATAAAGATAAACCCCAATATGAGGGGGAAAATATTAAAAACCAGATCAAGTTAAAAGTGTATCAGAGGGGAACTCAAGAGGCAAGGGTTTACCCATTCAAGTCAGAGTTATCATTTTAATCTATGCGCATCATCTCTCCAAGACTGCCTGTCTGGTTACCAGTTTATCCCATCTCTCTATTATGAATAAAGGGAAGTCACCAGAAGTGTATTCCCTGAGTAGATCCTGCAAATATATTTTGGGCTTCCACTGTCAATTCTAGCTTCTGCAAACCAGAATCTCACACTTTACGCTCTGGGACTAGTCGCTCCTTCTGTTTTGGATTAAATAATTTACAATCCGTGGGTCACAGATGTTGGTGGGCTTCCTCCATGCGGACTCAGTTTGCATCTCACTTAGATGGATGCTTGTTTAGAAACAAGTCTTTAAGATCCCAGATGCTATTCTGATAGACAGGCAATATCTAATTTCTTCACCATACTTTGCTATAGCATGTATATTTTCTGTGTTCCCTTCATGAGGATGAGTTGAGTATCAAGCAGGGCCATGATGTAAGAACTAATTGCTCTTAGACTGGAGCTAGGATTAAGTGTGAGCCCAAAATTATGGAGCAGATCCATATGTCCCGATCAAGTTACTGTAAACTAAAATCAATTTGATGGCAATAGATTTGAACCTCAAGATACTGATTTTTACATATGAGCTGATATTGACCATTTTCAGTCAGACAGTCTCATGGTTTACTATGTTGGAACAAATTCAAGAGGAAAGTTTTCACATTTATTGTCAAAAAAGAGCATTTCAAAATGCTATCTGTGATCGATAACATCTACAAACCTGCAAAGACATCCAGGTAATGCACTATTATACAAATTTACACACCCACAACTACAAAGCTAGTGAGGAAACAATTGAAGAATTCTATTGTTCCCTCTGAAATTGATTGAGCTAATGGTCATAAAAGAGACAGGAAGGAAATAAAAAACTAAAGTGGAGTCAGATGAGGCTCTGAAATATATTCTCAAAGGGAAAGGAACTAAAGCAAATGGAAGAAAAGGGAGCTTGAGAAGACAGAGTGAGGTGGTATGTGTTGAAATGGGCACCGAGCTGGAGTTAGAATGCCAGCGCTGAAGAACACATGGAGCAGGTCTCAGGCTGGAAGAAGTGAAGAAAAATTCAAGCCTCAAGTTGCAATAACAAAGGATTTTTTAATCCCTATTTGTCTCCTTTGCTTCCATTTTATTTTTTTACACTTTACACATTTTTAAAATAATATTCTAAACATGGCCAATAATCAAGAAATACATGTTAACTGCAGTGTTCACAGTAGGTGAAGTATGTAAGCATTCTGGCAAGACTGTGTTAGGCTAGATAAACAAAACCAGGGACGCTGAGATATGTGTAAGAAAGAATTTAAATCAAGGAGTAATTTTATATCAAGAAGGCTCCCAGGCCAGTCCAACTTAAGCCCATGAATCCAATGCTAGCTGGAGCTATCTTCAGACTGAACGCCAACGAAGCACAGAGACGACGCTGCAAGCAGGGAGATTACAGCTCGGTGGATACAGAGACACATGGATCGAAGGTTGGTGGAAACCTGGCAGGCTCCCCGAAGCTCCCCGGGTCTGTGGCCCACATGGGGCTGCCTCTGAAGCAGACACATAATCCAAGCAAGCAGGACAGTGAAGGGGAAAAGAGAAAGAGAGACCCACAGTGTTTCCTCTTATGAAAAGGCCGCATCTCCAAGGAAGAGTCATCAGGTTGTGAGGTGACTGATAGATTGGAGTCCATCACTCTGCTGTGATCAAGGGACAAGTTAACATCAAATCTAACCACCACAAACTACCTCTTGTCAGCTTAATGCCTGTACACATCTCATTCACTACACACAATCTCCACACAAAAACAATAATAAAATTAGGTCTATGTCTATCAGGATACAAATGTGTAACTCTGAAACTGCATCAGCCCCATTTACATCTTATATTCTGTAAGTGAACAAACCCAAAGGACTTTATGCCTAACAGTCATGATTCTCTGAACCTCTACACGTGAATACTGTAATTCTAGCAACATCTCCACCACCGTCTCTTCCCTATATCCACTAGGAAAGAAAAAATCATTCATTTGGGATCCTACTCTGTTCCACATATTTGAGATAAGGACCACCAACACAGTTTGTAGGCTAGTCACTTCATGCCTTTATCATTCACCATTATGGGTATCCGCTTCATTAATTGCTCATTCCTATTAATCCAGTGCTCCGAGGAGAGAAGAATGTTCTTTGATGTGAAGAATCTCCATTCCAGTTTGAACCTGTGTGCCTGCATTCATAGAGTCAAATCTGAAGCAGGTCATGCATCAGGTCAGCAAGAAATGTGCACATCTTTCTCTTCATCTTATCTACCTCTGGTCAACTCTGGTCTAGCCATTCCACGGTAGGGCATTGGGTACCATGCCAACCTAGAGAGCTTCACATATCTCCCTTTGCTTCAGACCACTGGCTGGGCTGACAGGCTGGGAGCTTAGAAGGGCTCACTAATCATAATTTTCAATTTTCCTTTCTACTACACATTATGACAATAACAGTAGGAAGGAGATATCGATATATTCCTAGTACGCCTAGATCCTAAATTTGATTGTTTCAAAACACTCAAGTTCATAGTCCTCTTAGACTATCCCATTAAAATGCATATGGACTGAGGTCTGTGACAGGGTAAATCCAGGAAGCCTGGCCTTCTAACAGCTGATGTGTTCAACAACATTGCTTTTGCCCCAGGGAAGTCCAAAAGTAGCTTTTATTCCATGAGCTACAATTTAACATCCATCATATTCCTTTTTTTAATTCATACCAATTACAATATGAATAACCAGAGAAAACTTCTAAGAATCAAAAGTTTCCTGTCTCATGCCCTTTACAGATATGAACTGAGTAGATGGTATGTTGATCTCTACCTCCCTATTCACCATCCAAAGAAGGACGATCCAACTCCACCAACTGCTGTAAGGCAGAGGTCAGAAATGTGTCCACCGCCTATGCTTCTTCTTCTCTACAACCAACTACCAAATTGTGTTAAGCTGGATTGTCTAAAGAAACAAAACCACTGACACTCATGTGATAAAGAACTTTATTTCAAAAGGCAATTTTATACCGAGAAGGCATTGCAGCCCAGTCCGACACCTGTCGATGGGCAGATGCCAGCCAGGGTGCTCCTCAGACCCCACAGCTGCAGGCCAACAAAGCAGAAAGGTGACGCAGGAAGAAGGGAGATCCAAGCGAGTGGGTGCAGAGTTTCATAGACCCAAGGTTGGTAGGATCACTGCCAGTTACTGACAGCTCCCAGGATCAGCAGCCAACATGAGCCCACCCCTTGATGCAGACTCAAAATCCAAGAAAGCAGAAAGGCGAGGGGCAAGAAAGAATTCCCAGTTTCTCTCTAATAAAAAATAAAGGCCATATCCACAAGTAGGCAGTATCAGGTTGTGACCTGAATTATAGGTTGTACTTGCCTATTACGCTTTTATCCAGGTACAAATTCATATAAAACCTAAACGCGGCACACTAGGAAGTGGCTTGTTGCTGGCTAGTGGTGAAAGGGAGGCAGAGCAATCGAGTTGGATGCTGGTAGGGATGCCACAGAAGTTTCCAGCAGAGTTGGATGCTGGTAGGGATGCCACAGAAGTTTCCAGCAGCCGCCAACAGGAGTTGCCAAAGTAAGAGGGGGAAAGTGGGTAAGTGGTGGGTGAGTAGGGCGATAAAAGAAGGAGTAATAACAAGAGGACCATATGAATGGACCAAAAGATTTATAAAAATAATATTGTGGAGGGAGGGGGGAAAAGGGGACCTGATGCAAAGGGCTTAAGTGGAGAGCAAATGCTTTGAGAATGATTGGGGCGGGAATGTATGGATGTGCTTTATACAATTGATGTATGTATATGTATGGATTGTGATAAGAGTTGTATGAGCCCCTAATAAAATGTAAATAAATAAATAAAAGCCCTATACACTTGTCAAAAAATAGTTTTGTAAGAGGGTAGTGAAAGTTAATAGGTACAGGCAAAATAAGTCTTATTAGAAAAGGAGAGAGGGAACAGAGATAGTAAGTCTATGGAAACGTGCAATAGAGCAAAAAATAGATAAATAAATAACCCAAATATGCATGGTAGCATTAAAGACACAGTAATAAAGGAGGAAAGAAGGATGGAGAAAGGATATGAAAAAGAAAAAAGTAGGAGAGGGAATGACTTGTTTGGTGATAAATTCTGTTGCTATGGTGTCATGCGTGGGTGCATCTGCGTCATGGGGATCTCTATGAAGCAGCGAAAACATCTCCCTGTAGCAGTCTGAGTGATGGCCACATGAAAGAGAGCAAGAACTGCCCCATCCTGTGCCATCACCTCAAGTGCGCTAACATTTGAGTCCGCAGATGCAACCACTTTGCCAATCCATCTTGTTCTCTGGTCTTTCCAGACAACATGGACAAAACACGTGAGATGAAGTGTCACCATCCTGCTTCTAAGGAGCATTCTGGCTGTTCTCCTTCCGGACAGATTTGCTTCTCCTTCTGGCAGTTCATGGTACTTGCAATGTTCTTAGCCAGTCCCATACTTCAAATGTATCGATTCTTTTTTATTTGCCTTAATGTTCAGCTTTAACATGCATATGAGGTGATTGAAAATACCATGGCATTTTTTAATCAGGCATATCTTAGTCTTCAAAGTTATCAAAGTTATCTTCATGCTTATCAAAACTGGAAAGAGATCTTGTGCAGCAGATGCACCCACTACAACACATCTCTTGATATCTTGACTGCTGCTTCCAGGGCCATTGACTGTGGATCTAAGCAAGAAAAAAGTCTTGACAACATTAATCTTTTCTCCATTTACCTACTGGCCCAGTTGTGAGGATTTTGGTTTTCTTTTATTTATTTTTTAATTCTAATATTGTTTTTATTAGGTGCTGTCAAGTTGGTTCCCAATCATAGCAATCCTGTAAACAACAGAACAACACCCAGCCCCATTCCTACTGTTGCAGTCACAGTGTCAAACCGCCTTCTGAAGGGCCTTCCCCCTTTTCACCGCCCACTACTTGACCAAGCATTAGTGCCCTTCGCCAGGGACTGTTTCCAAGTAGGTAAGACGCAGTGTCACCATTCTTGCTTCTAAGGAACGCGTTGCCCATTCTTCTTTAAAGACAGATTTGTTTGTCCTTTCGGCAGTCCGCAATATTTTCAATATTCTTTGCCAGATCCATAATTCAAATGCATGGATACTTTTTAAGTCTCCTTTATTCAGTATTCAACTTCCACATCCACGTGGGCCAATTGAAAAGATCATGGTTTGGGTCAGACACACCTTAAACTTAGTCGGCAAAGTAAAATCCTTCCTTTTCAACACTCCAAAAAGCTTTGTGTACATTTAGCCAATGAAAGTCATCTCGTGGCTTGGAAACCTTAGAATCGCTTGTTCCCGGGATATAATTGCGAAGGTGGACGCTCCGCAGCGGCGCTGTTCCCACGACAGAAATCCATGCTGTGAGCGCTGACTTTCGCCCGGCCTGGAGGATGTTGAGCCAAGGCAGGCGGCAGAGTCCTGAAAGGAAGAACCGACCTTAGACAAGAGTTTATCTTCAAAGAACAGAGACGGCGCCGAAACCATGACACAAACAGACTGAGATATAAGGGGAAAGGCTTGTCTTTTAAGTGTCCTGACTGCCCCCATAGGAAAAGGAGAGGCCCAGACCATGGAACTCCCGACAAAAGAAAAACAAAAAAAGAAGTACACATCCCAGCCCTGTCCAGTTCAAGTCCTTCAGTCCAACACTAGTCCATAAGTCCCATACTAGTCCATAAACCCCTCTTCAGATTCACGAAGCTACATGCAATGATGGAGGACGTCACCATCGTCTTCACAGAGGCAGAATGGAAGGGACTGAGCACTGAGCAGAAGGAGCTGTACTAAGAGCAGAAACAAAGCAAGAAAAGTCCTGCGATTCCTCCTGCCCTTTCCATGTCCCTTGTCAGCAAGTCCTCAGCCAGCATCTGCTTCAGGTAATCGCAGGCTTGGGTGTTAAACATCACTTCGATCACGAGGGCTCCAGCCCAGGCCTCAGAAGCAACCAGAGCAGCAGGATTCTGGGCAGGACTGCTGGAATGAAAACACTGAGCATCAGAAGAGAGGTGACACCACTGCAGACTTGTATGTGAGGACAGCGGGCACAGAGACTTCCTCCAGCCCAACCCAAAGATAGTCAGCACGTCCTAGAAAGGACCGCCCAGGGGCAGGTACGGAGGGAGGCCAGCTCATGCCCAAAAGTTTCATCTATGCGAACAGAGTCTGGAAGCATGTGGAAATCTCAAGTTGTGAAGCAGTCAACCAGAGAGAAACAGATGAGACTGTGCTCATAAGTCAAGTGTCAACACACACTGAAGGTCCCGCCTCCAGAAGAAGCCCATGTGTGCAATGAGTGTGGATAAGGTTTTAGATCGAAGTGGTATCTTATCCCAGAAGACACACTCCAGGAGAAAGCCAGGGCAAGTTTGTATCCAGAAGCCATCTTTTCTTAATTACCGAAGGATATGCACTAGGGGGAAGCACATGTGTGCCAGGAGTGTGTACAAGTCTTTATGCAAAAGTCGCATCTCATCCAACACCAGGGACGCATCTGGGGAAAGTCCCCTTGTGTGCCAGGATTGTGAGCGAGCTTTTATTTTGAAGCCAAATCTAATGAAACATCAGAGGGCACATTCTGGGGAAAGGCCGTGTGTGGCAGGAATGTGAGCGAGTCTTTTACAGTATTCGTTGTGGAAGACGGTGGGGGAAAGCCACACGTGTGCAAGCATTGATCCAGAAGTCACGTCCAACACCAGAGGATACACTCCGAGATGAAGCCCTGTGTGTGCAAGGAGTGTCGGTGAGCCTTTAACTGGAAGTCAATTCTTTACCTTGAAAAATCACACACTGGTGCAGAACCATGTGCGGGCAAGCATTTCTTTGGAAGCCAGTTCTTCTTACACACGAGAAAACACACACGAGAAAGGGCACATGTGTTCAAGGGTAGGGGCCAGCCTTCAGCCTTAATGCAGACCTAATCAAAGACTAAAGAATACACTTTGGTGACAAGCCATATATTGTGCAGTGTGTGGGCAAGGTTATCTCTGTGTCAGTCCTCCGTGTCCACCAGAGGGCACTGGTGCACAGTTACATGTGTGCAAGAAGTGGGCGAGCCTTTTTTTTTTTTTTTTTGGCTGTCACAGCTCTTCTCACATCATGGGGGGGGCACTCGGGGGACAAGCCATATGTATGCAAGCAGTGTGGGTAAGCGTTTAGCCAGAAATCAAAATTTTGTGCACACCAGAGGAGAAACTGGGAAAAAACCGCATGTGGGCATGCCTTTTTATTGAACTCAGAACTCCGCGAACACAAGGAAACAGACTGGGGAAAGCGCATCTCTGAAAGCCCTGTCGGGGAGCCTTTACCCCAAAGTCAAAGCCAATCCAACACCAGAGAATATACTTCAGTGACAAGCCATATGTGTGCAAGCCTTCTGCTCAAAGTCAGCGTCCCGTTTACACGAGAGGACACAGGGGAAGCCATGGGTATGCAAGCAGTGTGGGCTAGTATTAGTCGGAATGCAAACATTTGCACATTTCATTATAATATTTTACTTTGTCTTCTTGAGCTGCCCTTTGAAATTTCTGTTCAGGTCTTGCTTTTTTTAAAAAAAAATCACTTTATTGGGAGCTCATTCCATTATCATAATACATACATACATATATTGTGTCAGGCACATTTGTAGATTGTAACCCTCATTATTCTCAAAACATTTCAGCTCTTGGACTTTATGTTCATCTGGATTGACTAGAGAAACAAATCCAGGGAGACTAATGTGTGTATAAGAAAGAGCTTTGTATCAAAGAGTATTGTATATTAAGAAAACAGTACAGATAAAGTCCATAAGTCTGACATTAGCCCATTTGTCCAATACCAGTCTATAGGTTCCTTTTTAGACTCATGCAACACATACAAGGATGCCGAATGCAAGGTCACAGGTCAGTGGGTAGAACATCTTGTAGATCAGTGGTGGTGGTGTGGGTCTCCATGTGGGCTCCTCCAGCTCCAGAGCTCTGCCTCCATCAGGGTAGCTCTTTATGGCTTATCAACAGGAAGCTCTCGCAGGGAGATGAATATGAGAGTGTCTGGCCTCCAGAGAGCTATTTATCTCCGCCATGCCGCAAATTGAGGTCATCAAGCTGCGACCTAATTGACAGGCTAGATTCCACCACTTCTTCAAGTTGACAGATTATGTAACTGCTACAGACTTCATTTATTTGCTCTTTATTGAGAAATTATCAGTGTCTCTCCTGACATCCACTGTGTTCTTTTCTTTTTTCCTAAAAGAAATTTATTCTGTTTTGGAGACTAAAAGGCCCAAGTCATGGTGTCAGCAAGGCCATGCTCTTTCTTTCTTGCTTTTTAAAAAATCATTTTACTGGGGGCTCATACAACTCTTATCACAATCCACACATCTATCCATTGTGTCAAGCACATTTGTACATTCATTGCCCTCATCATTCTCAAAACATTTGCTCTCCACTTAAGCCCCTGGCATCAGCTCATTTTTCCCCTCTCCCTGCCACTCCCTTCCTCATGAACCTTTGATCATTAAAAAATATTATTTTGTCATATCTTGCTTGCACCATCCGACATTTCCCTTCACCCATTTTTCTGTTGTCCGTCCCCCAGAGAGGAGGTTATACGTAGATCCGTGTAATCAGTTCCCCCTTTCCATCCCACCCTCCCTCGGCCCTCCTGGTATCGCCACTCTCACCGCTGGTCCTGAAGGGATCATCTGTCCTGGATTCCCTGTGTTTCCAGTTCCTATATGTACCAGTGTACATCCTCTGGTTTAGCCAATTTGTAAGGTAGAATAGGGATCATGATAGAGGGATGGGGGAGGAAGCATTTAGGAACTAGTGGAAAGTTGTAAGTTTCATCATTGCTACACCGCACCCTTGCTGGCTCGGGTCCTCTCTGTGACCCTTCTGTAAGGGGATGTCCAGTTGCTTACAGATGGACTTTGGGTCCCCACTCTGCACACCCCCTCATTCACAATGATATGATTTTTTGTTCTTTGATGCCTGATACCTGATCCCTTCGACACCTAGTGATCACACAGACTGGTGTGCTTCTTCCATGTGGGTTTTGTTGCTTCTCAGCTAAATGGGTGCTTGTTTACCTTCAAGTCTTTAAGACCCCAGATGCTATCTATATCTTTTGGTAGTCGGGCTCCATCGCTTTTTTCACATTTGTTTATGTACCTGTTTTGTCTTCAGCGATTGTGTCTGGAAAGTGAGCATTATGGAATGCCAGTTTAATAGAAAAAAGTGTTCTTGCATTGAGGGAGTACTTGGAGGCCCAATGTCCATCTGCTACCCTAATACTAAACCTATAAATATATGTACATAGATCTCTTTCCCCACCCTCATATTTATATGCCTTTATTTAAACTTCTATAAATGCCCTTTGTCTCCTAGCTCTTTCTTCTATTTCCTTTTACTTTCCTCTTGTCCCACTATCATGCTCAGCCTTCATTTTTGTTTCAGTAATTCCTCTTGGTTACACTACTCTTGATCATGCTGTACCAGGCCTCCTACACCCTCTTCACTACTGATTTGGATCACTTGTTGTTCCCTTGTCCCTGGGTTTGTTAAAACCACTTCCTTTCTCCCCAATTCCTCCTCTCCCATGTCTCCCCAGAACTGTCAGTCACGGTTTTCTCGTCCAGATTGTTCATCCAGTCTATCTTATTTAGACAGACCTGCGGAGATAATAACATGCACAAAACAAGACAGAGCAAAACCAAGCAACAAAAGAAAACAAAACAACAAAAAGCCAATGACATAAAAAGAAAAAAAAAACATCACAACAACAAAAATGAAAAGCTTGTAGTTAGTTCAAGGACTATTTGTTGGCTTTTAGGAGCATTTTCTGGTTGAGTCTGATGGGGTGCCAAGCCCTGGCCCCAAAATATGTTCTTGGTATTCCTTGGAGACTTCGTTGCTCTGTTCCCCTTGCTCTGTTCTGTTGCATGCCCTTAGTGCTTTGCCTCGGTGTCATGGGATCAGATCGGGCGGAATTCCTATACTGTGTCTCCAGTGTTGTCGCCTGTAGGGCTATGGGTCAGTGAGGGATGTCATGTCTCATAGTGGGGCTGGCCATAGGGTATTTTCTGTGAATTGGCTGCTCTGAGTGGGAATATTATCCTCAAAGCTTGGTGGCCCAGGATGTGCTTCACTCTCTCTTCCTCCCCTCCTTCCTTTGCTCCTGTGTGCTCTGATCAGACATGTCCCTCTCCCGGAGCTGCATCTTCAGTGCTGTCCTCTGAAATAAATTCCTCTGGGGGGAGGGGCAGTTGTCCACGTAGTTGGGATTGGGGTCTTTTCTTTTTAAGGACCATTTACGGGGGGAGCGGGGAGGGAGGGGGAAAAAAAAAGAGGACCTGATGCAGAGGGCTTAAGTGGAGAGCAAATGCTTTGAGAATGATTAGGGCAAAAAATGTACGGATGTGCTTTATACAATTGATGTATGTATATGTGTGGATTGTGAAAGAGTTGTATAAGCCCCTAATAAAATGTAAAAAAAGAAAACGATTAGGACAAAGAATGTACAGATGTGCTTTATACAATTGATGTATGTATATGCATGGATTGTGATAAGAGTTGTATGAGCCCCTAATAAAATGGTAAAAAAAAAAAAAAAAAGGACCATTTACTTTCTTCATGGGTGATGTTCTTGATGACCTTCTATGAGGGGAAGCCAGCCCCTAACACATCATTACGGGTCCGATAGGCACAATTGTACAGCGATAATAAGTAAAGATCATAGTAAAGTTACAGAGAGCATGAGAGATAGAAGTGAAGTATTGAAATAAATGGAGTCAGACACAATTCATGGTAGCATGCTCACCTCTGCCCCGCTAGATGGTCCACGTGGAGGGAGAGAGAGAGGTTTAATGTTAGCCCCAGCCTTTTATATTCTCTGGGGACGTACAAGCCCCCTAATTACAGGTGAGGACATATGTCACTGGAAGGGGCTGTCCTATAGGTAATACAGTAATGAGAGGGGGGTGGTCTAGGGATATACACGCAATAGGAAGGGGAGGGATTGGGGTTATACATGTGACAAGATGAGCAGATCCTAGGTTTAGGATGGTGGCTTAACTTTGACCTATTCCCTAGATCCCCATAGGAACCATTATCAGTAGGGTGTAAACCCCACCTACTGGAACCACATAGATGTCTACAGGCGTCCATTGTCTTTAACAGCAGGGAGTGGGGCCCACTGCAGTCTAGCAACTGGGAGGATGACTGTGAGCATCTGACCTCCCTCCACAACAGTCCACACTCATCAGGTCTTCTGTCATTATTGTTTAATGCACCAAGCATGTTCTTGAAATGTGCTCAGAATTCAAGTGGGGTATCTTCAAGGTTTCATTTTGGCTCTCATGGATTTGTTTTAATTTTCTTCAGCTTAAAACTTAACTTTACACTTAAGCAATCGATGGTTTGTTCCAAAGGCCTCATTTTCACTGTTGATATCAAGCTTCTCTGTCTCTTCAAGTAGATGTAGCCAATTTGATTCCTGGATATTCTATCTGGAGAAGTTCATGTATATAGATGCTGCTTATGTAGTAGATAAAAAAGTATTTGTTATAAGTCATTAATCTTAAAAACTTTATCATACAATCTGCTACCTCATTTCTATCACCAAGTGTGTTAGTCTGGGTACTTTAGAGAAACAAATCCACAGAAACTCATGGCTAAGAGAGAGTTTTACATAAAGGTTAAGTGCATATCAAGGAAACATCATAACCCAGTGCTGCCCAAGCCCACAAGTCCAACATTAACCCATCTGTTTGACATCAATCCACAAAGTCCTCTTCCATCTCACAAAACATGCAATGATGCCGACTGCAGGAGGAAAGCTGAGTCAGAGAATGTGTAAGCATCTCAGCACTGGCAGGGGTCTCCGCACGGCTGCTCCAGCACCCAGGGCTGTAGGTCCATGTGGCTTCTCCTCAGGGATGTCTTGCAGGAAGTGATCCTTGTCAGCTAAAGCAGGGAAATGGTTAAGGCACCCTGGTTCGACCATCACAAAGCAAGAGACCCGACAACTAGAAAGGCGAGGCTCACTGAGCCATTTATCCCTCCGCCCTTCAATTAAGCCCACAGGTGTTTATCAGCCAGGAGGGCACAACAAACTAACTTCCTCACCGAGTCCGTATTTTCCAAGTACTGTTCTTTCCTTTTTGTTTCCAAGTTTTGCATTCCAGTTGCCAATAATTATCAATGCACCTTTATTCTATGTTTGTTCAATTTCAGACTGTAGATGTTGACAGAATTCTTTGATTTCGTCATCTCTAGATCGGGTATTTGGTGCTTAAATTTGAATAATAGATATATTAATTTGATTTCCTGGTACCGGGATAGATATAATCCTATCACAGACAGTATTATACTTCAAAGTACACGTTGAAATGTCCTTTTGGACAATGAGTGTTATCCAATACCCCTTGATATTCACTGCTGGCATAATAAATCATTACGATCTTCTGATTTAAAATGGTCCAAACTAGTACATGGCAACACTTTCACACCGAGAATATCAATCTTTTTGCATTCCATTTTATTTTTTAATGACTTCTAGTCTTCCTAGATTCATCTTTGTACATTCTAAGTTCTGATTACTAGTAAAAAGTTTCTGTTGTTTCTTCTTGAATTGTGTCCCATCAGCAAATGAAGATCCAGAAGACACCACTTTAGTAGAATTATATTAAATAGAATTTAAAAGGGGAGAAGGAAAAAGGGAGAAGAAAACAACATGAAAAAAACGTGGGGGTGTGGCTTGAATGGGCATGCTAAATTCCTTTGCTAGAGCAAAGTGCAATTGAAGGTCCGTGATTGCATGGGCACTTGGGTGAAAGGGGGTGAGATGCTTGTTTCCATGGCCGTAGTGTGAACGCACATTTATGCTGGGGTGGTATAGTCCAGAGGGGACAAGACGCCCAAAAGCATGAAGGAAGAAGAGAAAGGACAAAGAATGCCAGGAAGGCATTGCGAGCTTCTACACCTAGCAACAAGCATGCTCTGTTATCTGCACAGGGCCACTGGAAGCTTAGCGTTTTATGCCCAGGGCATGGAGGTGGGGTGGGGGCGGGAAGCGGTACACAGAGAAGTTGGGGCCACTCATCAGTGATGAAGGGGAAACGTAGGAGGGTTGTCTGTTTCCTGGTGCACTGAGCAGCTAGAAATAGATGCCCAACTCCACGTTGAGGGCAGTGCTGTCTCCTCCCCTTGCTATTCCAACAAATTCCAGATTTAAGAAAAGCTGTTCTCTTTAGCTTTTGTTTTTCTGCTTCCAGGAAGTGCGGAATTTCTTTCTTCCTAGGAATTCTGTTGGTCATTATTGAAGAGGACTTCTTGTGCTTGTTGTTCACTGGTGACCATTTTCCCCATTTGTCTCAGTACTATTTGACAGGTGGTTTCTGCTCAGCTTGCTAAGGAATGAACAAAGGACCCTGTGAAATGAGTAATAGTTTTTCAAGAACAGGCTTGGTAAATACCTTAATCTTGAAGTCAGGGCCTAGTGAAAATCCTGGTACAGGCTACTTGGAGATAATCCTGAAACTTTCTGAGATATGCTCATCTAGAGTTGCAGCCCAGATAAATTGAAAGAAAAGATTCATGAGATCCAAGGAGGCACTGAGTAACTAATGAGACTCAAACGTAAAATACTCCTAAAGGTCAACAAACAGACCTTGAACCCCTTACAGGAGATTTTGTTGTGTTGTTGCTTTGTTTTCTTTTGGTTTGCTCTGTCTTGTTTTTGTGCATATTATTATCTCTGAAGGTCTATCTAGATTAGATAGGCAGGATAAACAATATGGAAGAGAAAACAATGAGACCAACAGTGGGGGTGGGAACATGGGAGAGGGGGAGGCAGGGGAAAGGAAGTGGGTGTTAACAAACCCAGGGACAAGGGAACAAGTGATCCAAAATTGATGGCCAGGAGGGTGTAGGAGACCTGGTAGGGCTTGATCAAGGGCAATGTACCTGAGAGGAATTACTGAAACCCAAATGAAAGCTGAACATGATAGTGGGTCAAGAAAAAAGTAAAAGGAAGGAGGAAGTAATTAGGAGGCAAAGGGCATTTATAGAGGTCTAAATACAGGCATGTACATATGTAAATATATTTATATATGACGATGGGAAAATAGATCAATGTGCATAGATTTGTAGGTTTAGTATTAAGGTAGCAGATGGACATTGGGCCTCCACTCAAGTACTCCCTCAATGCAAGAACATTTGTTCTACTAAACTGGAATTCCATGATGCTCAACTTCCTGACACAATCGCTGAAGACAAAGCGGGTGCATAAGCAAATGTGGTGAAAAAAGCTGATGGAGCCCGACTACCAAAAGATATAGCACCTGGGGTCTTAAAGACTTGAAGGTAAACAAGCACCCATTTAGCTGAGAAGCAACAAAGCCCACATGGAAGCAGCACACCAGCCTGTGTGAACACAAGGTGTCGAAGGGATCAGGTATCAGGCATCAAAGAACAAAAAATCATATCATTGTGAATGAGGGGGTGTGCAGAGTGGGGACCCAAAGTCCATCTGTAAACAACTGGACATCCCCTTACAGAAGGGTTGCAGGGAGAAGAGCCAGCCAGGGTGCAGTATAGCAACGATGAAACATACAACTTTCCTCTAGTTCCTAAAGGCTTCCTCCCCACCCACTATCATGACCTCAATTCTATCTTACAAATCTGGCTAGACCAAAGGATGTACACTGGTACAGATCAGAGCTGGAAACACAGGGAATCCAGGACAGATAAACCCCTCAGGACCAATAATGAGAGTAGAGATACCAGGAGGGGAAGGGGAAGGTAGGGTAGAAAGGGGGAACTGATCACAATGATCTACATATAACTCCCTCCCTGGGAGACAAGACAACAAAAAGATGGTGAAGGGAGACATTGAATAGTCTAAGACATGACAAAATAATAATAATAATTTATAAGTTATCAAAGGTTCGTGAGGGAGAGAGGATGGGGGAGTGAGGGGGGGGGATGGAGCTGATACCAAGGGCTCAAGTAGAAAGAAAATGTTTTGAGAATGATGATGGCAACAAATGTACAAATGTGCTTGACATAATGAATGGATGGATGGATTGTGATGAGTTCTGAGCCCCCAGTAAAATGATTAAAAAAAAAAAAAAGTTGTTGACCATCTGCAGAGCGGTAACCTCCACCCCTCTGAAGGTGCTATTTTAAAGCAACCCTCTAGACAATGTTACTTCTCAACTCCCAAGAGGGGATGATGCGCTTTGCTCCCTGCGGGAAGTATATCTTATCAATGCTGTCCTTCTCAACTTGAGAGGGAGCGAGCCACTTCATTTATTTTAATGCGACTCTCTGCTTTGATAAAACTTTGGGTTACCTCTGCTGCTGTGCCCATGTGTATGAGCATGATTTCTCTCCGCACTCTAACAAACCATATGGGTCTAGAGCTTTCTAAATAGTTATATAGTCCATCTTCCTTGGGCAATAGGCCAGGAGTCAAACTAATTAAATGTTAAGTATTTAATTTTAATAAATACTACCATGGATAGCCTTTTTCGAGTACTGAGACAAAATGTGGTGGTACTAAGCACTGACAGAATCATAGAAAACTTCATTAACAGTAGGTTTAGGGGATGAGTCATAATGGAAATTACAAAAATCATTTATAATTATCTCCTACTGTTTATTTTGACTTGTATCCATTTAACAAGACAGATATAAATTCTTGATTTTCTTCTAAGCCTTCTAATGTCAAAATTCTGTGCTATCCCTATCTGTACAGATATACATCAAATTGACTTGAATATAAATCGAGTATTAATCCCAGTAAACTGGCTTCATTCATGAAAGCATTACTTGAGTGATAAATATAAACGTACTCAGAAAGTTCTTAGAATGTAAGCATCACCTATAAAGGCAAACAACGCAATGGAGATTCTCCTATCCACCAACTCAAGTGACTCTGACAACACATCAACCCCTCTATTTCAAATGTATAATGTTAAATATTTAAAATCGTGTATATAGGGTCACAATTTCAGTTATAAGTTAATAGTATATAATTACATAGTTTTAAAACAATTTTTTTAATGTGCAGTTTCATTCATGCCAATTTGACGTATGTACTTAAGAGATATGTAACAAATGTCAGTAAACATAGTGCTAAGTAAAAATATCTGAATTTGAAGCTACTACTACTTGATATAAATGTCTTTATGTTTATATACTTCTGAAGGCGATATTTCTCTCTCTCTAACCCTTCCCTGAAGGACCTGTGCTTTTGATTTACACATTAAAACAGAGGTTTTTGGTACTGTCAAGGAATGCAAACACATTTCTTTTAAATATTCTTTCATTTTGAGTACAAAAACAAGTCTAAGGGGGTGATATATAAGGGCTTCAGGGTTAATGGCATAAAGTTTCTAAACAGAATTTTCATAGAACAATGTTTGGTATTCTCAATAAATAAATAGGTATATTGTTAGGGGGGAAAAATAAAATCCTTGTAAATATTCTGGTGTTTTTTTTACCAATGCAGTTTTCAGCAGTCTAAAAACTTTTTCATCATAAACACCCATGTTTGCCTGTGTCCCTTACAAAACTCTATCTAAATATTACAACTTTGCAACAAAATACACACAACTTTATGAGCTGACCTTTCTACCTTGAATATAACTGCCCCAGCAGATCTCCCCCTTTTTATATGGCACCCTTATAAATCTAAGGAAAATATATTTCTAAGAGAACTTGTCTCTAGTCATCCACTTATCACAAAGACATGTCTGAGCACATTTCACTTAGAATATATTTAATTATCATCTCAGACCTAAATATATCAAGAAACCAATTGGATAACATTGGTTACATTAAGGAGATTATTGGCTAAATTAAGATTAGAAATAGTAGCCCTCATGGCATAGTGGTTACATGTTGAGCTAACCTCAAGGTCAATAGTTTGAAACCACCAGCCACTCCACAAGAAAAAGATAAACCTTAGAAACCTACCAGGGCCTTTCTACCTATGATTACACTATGACTTGTAATCAGCTCAATAGCAGTAAGTGAATGAATGAGATCCATTGAATGACCATATGCCGCATGGCGAAGATTTACAATATTCTTCAATAAAAGGGTAATGATGTTTCTAAAGCAGATCAGGAAGATGTATGAGTCATCTACACATAAATGGATTTTAAATTTATATCCAGGAGGCTGCGGTTGTCAGTGAATCCCCAAAAGCCATTTGCAGGGTCCCCACTTGAAATACCCCGTTGGTGATATCCTCTGACCATTGACCATGGATGTGAACATCCTTGCTTACAGGGAGCATTGGAAAGGGGACTAATGTAGATGTAGTTAGGTTAAAATGTAACAACTCCTTTGTTCTCCCTTTGACACATTATAAATTTGTTCTGGTTTTGATTATTTGTTATATTTTCAACTTAGGTTTTTCTTTTTACTTCATTGTTGGTTTTTTTTTCGTATTTTAAAAAATATGAATATCAGGATAGGTAAATCTATAAAGACACTAACCGGATAGTTTTCTGAGGTTATGGCAGGGAAGGTTGGTGGGAAACGGAGAATAAGTGAAAGAAGAAAATGGTGCAGAGAAAGTTGGTGTCCAGGGAGAATTAACTGCCCAGAGCTCCCGCTGCCAGACCAGAAAATTAACAGGTAAAGAGACTGAGACAGGGAGGCCTAGTGCTAAATATAGAATCAGGGTCCTAGGGTACAGCCCAGAACCCCCGTTTTGATATTTACTCACAAGGTGAATCGAGAATGTACTGAAATGCTCTTGATTCATTGTGCTGGCTTGGGGGCTCTGCTAGACCCATTCCCCTCACTGTGCCCTAGCCCCTCAGTGTAACGATTACCCCAGACTCTTGTCTGTAAGTGGTCATAATCCCAGGCTCAAAGGAAGCTAGTCACAAGACCACACACCAGAGTTCCCTGCACTGCTAGCTACCCTGTGTTTGCAGCCTAGGGGTTGGTGTCCCCCACCCCCAAGCAGGAATGGACTTGGTACATCAGACATCCATTTCTGCCTCTCCCCAGCTTCACACCTGCTAGCGCAGATAGCCATAGATTTGCAGCTATTGAAGAGCCACTGGGATAGTGACCTATGTCAGATCGCAGTTTGGCAGGACACAATCAGATAGCCAATAGCTGGGGAGCAATATGCTAGTCCTTTTTCCCTGGAGTCAGCGTGACAGCCCCCAAATCAGGGCACTCCACAGGTGCAATATAAAAAGGAGAAAAAACATTTTCTTAGTAAAAACTTCCAATTCCAAGCTGTGGCTCTTTAACTGAGGCAAACAAGCAGAACACTGTCCTTTAGAATACATTAAAATAACAAGGTAGCCAGAGTTAAGGAATGCCATAAGTAATCTCCAGAGCATAGTTCGAGGGGGCTTTCAATATAACAAAGAGCCACGGGGGCACCCACCAGTCTCAGAACACAGTTTGACAGAGCATAAATGGACAGCCCATAGCTAGGTGGTAAATTCCGTTCTAGTTGGGCAGAGAAAAAGAAAATAACTTCTCTGAGCTACAGGGGAAATTACCAGTCTCACTCAGCACAAACTAGGGTAACTCCACACGCACAACTGGGGGAGCTACTGTCCACCCTCAGTAGCCCTACACACGACTGAGGAAATCCTGTCCGCCCTTTACAGTACTTCTCATGGCTGGGGGATCCCTTAACTGTCTACTTCAGCCCTATGTGTGGCTCAGGGAACTTCCTCCAGCCTGCTGGAGTACTGCATGTAGCACACGGCAGCAATATCGGTCATCTACCAAGCCTCCTACACCCTCCTGGCCATCAATTTTGGATCACTTGTTGTTCCCTTGTCCCTGAGTTTGTTAACACCCACTTCCTTTCCCCTGTCTCCCCCTCTCCCATGTTCCCCTGGAACCCACCCAACACCTTGAGCAGGATTTAAAACCCTCCAGACACAGACAAGCCACTGGGGCTCAGCTAGCTTTCTTTTCCCCCTTCGTTTTATAGCTCTTCTATTTCCTAGAGTCTCAGTGAGCTGTTTTTATTCTTTTGAATTTTTTGTTTTTACTCTTTCCTTTCACATGCCACTACTGGCCTCCAGGCCACTCCCCTCCACCTAGGGCAATTCTGTCTGCCAGTTTTGGAACTCCTGCCTGTACTTGGTGGCCTTACACGTGTCTGGGGAAGTACTGCCTGCCTTCTGCTGAACTATGAATGGCTGGGGGAACTCTTGTCCGCCCCTTGTGGTGCTCCAAACTACTGCAGGAACCTCTGCCTAAACTGTGGCTATCGCTCCAACTAGGGTAACTTCACCATCCATCCATCCACATGCTCTACACTAAGGCGACTACACGACCTACCCCCCATGGCATTCCCGTTCCAGCAGGCACCACCACATGCCAACTGAGGCACTCTAAGCCGCCGTGGGCCACACCACCAGATTCCTGGGAGATCAGCCAATGAAGCGCCATCCTAGCAGCCCATAACCACCAGATCAGTGTCCCAAGAGGATCCATCCAACTTGCCATCCAAATAACGGAATACTAGCTGGCTTGGGTAAAGGTTAAACCATAGGAAGATAAAGTGACAGCTCAAACCCCCAGTGCAGTAAGCTGCAGGTATTTCGAAGAAGCACTCTTACCACTCTCCCAATGACAGAGTCCAGTGCTCTTCGACTCTCTGGAAAACGGTGCCAGGCTCCTCTAAAACAACATGTAAACAGCAACCAGCCCTGAAAACCTAAACTAAAAAGCAAGAGAAAAAAGTAAATGCCGAAGAAGTCACGAAACTAACGACATGCACAGAAGAAGCAGACATTGACCTGTCACAGAAAGAAATCTTCAGAATGTTGCTTGGAGTCATATAGGATATGAGGAAAACACTACAGAAAATGGATTAAACGATAGAGGAAATGAATGCCATGCACCAAAGGGAAATACGAGACAAAGGATGAAATAACAAATCCAATGGCAAAGTAATTTTTCCAAAAGAATTGAGGAGGCAGAGAATCGTATGACCAGGTAGACTTCAACAAACAGGAAAGGCAGTTAAATAAGATAATCAGAGAAATTGAAGAAAACCTGAGAGCCATGTCTGATGCTCTGACAAGAAACAATATTAGAATAACTGGACTAACAGAACAAGACACAACAAAGAAGTCAATAGGAAAAATAGCGAGGGAGTTAAGAGGAAATCTTCTGCACCTTAATAAATGAAAATCAGGCAGCCGTTAAAGAGGCAGAAAGAACACCAGCTAGACTGAATCTCAAGAAGAAGCCACCAGGACACATAATAGTTAAATTATCCAACTTTTAGGAAAAGGAGAAAATCATAAGAGTAGCTTGGGAAAAGCAAGCAGTTACTTATAAAGGTAACTAAATAACAATATGTTCAGACCTACCAGCAAAAACGATGAAGAGGAGGAAATGGAGTAAGATATTCCAACAATTCAAGGAAAATAACATAAACCCAAGAATACTATATCCACCAAATTATCTTATTAAGATAGATGGAGAAGTTACGTGGAGAGCAAATGTTTTGAGGATCAGGGTAACGAATGTACAAATGTGCTTTATACAATTGATGTATGTATGGATTGTGATAAGAGTTGTATGAGCCCTCAATAAAATTATTTTTTTTAAGATAGATGGTGAAGTAAGAATCTCCCCAGACAAGGAAAAACTCAAAGAATACGTAAAAATAAACCCAGCCCTACAAAAGATCCTTGCCGATGCAGTATGGGCAGAAGATCAACACTCACTGTGCACAAATAACAAACTATCACATAAAACAACTTCACACAGAGGACAACAAAGAAAAAACATCCCCTAAGACAGCATTGACTCAATGGTGGAAAGAAGGCAACAATTAAACACAAACATATACACATACAGTGATAAGAAAGGGAGATAGGATAAAACCCAAGACAAAAAGTACATGATGACATCACAAGAGTCCACCGATGGGTGTAATAACACTGAGTAAAAATAAAGTGAACTCAAGCTTTAAAAGGCATAGGCTAGCAGACTGGCTTAATAAACAACCGTCAATCTGCTGCCTACAGGAGACACATCTCAAGATTACAGACAAAAAAGGCTGAGAATTAAAGGCTGGAGGAAAATATACCAAGCACATAGCAATTCAAAAAAGCAGGCAATGCAATCCTAATCTCAGACAAAATTGATCTCAAGGTGTAAACCATGACAAGACACAAGGAGGGGCACTATATAATACCTGAGGGAACAGTAGACCAAGAACCAGTGAGCATAATAAATATATACATGCCAACAAGAGACCCATGAAATTGATAAATCAAATACTACAAAAGATGAAAAAATAAATCACAGACTCAATAATTACAATAGGTGACTTTAATAAACCACACTCATAAAAATGAAAATCACAGGGCAAAAAAATTTAACAAGGTGGCTACAGATCTAAACGATACAATTGGGCAACTTAACCCATTATTTTGAGCTTTCCACCCAAATGAAAATAAAAATTATTCTTTTCAAGCCCACATAGCACATACTCACAGATAGATCACATGCCAGTACACAAGTTGAACCTGAGTAAATTCAAGCACAGAGTTTATATAGATTTCTCTCTGCAAACACTATGCCATAAGACTGGAAATCAATAAACGAATGAAGAAAACAAAGACAAAAAATTGGAGGATGAATAATTCTCTATTGGAAAAGGAGTGGGTATTGGCCTACATCGAAGATGAAATCAGAAGGTTCTAGAAACCAACGAGAATGAAAAAATGACATAATAAACTTTTTGGATACAACAAAGGCAGTTATCAAAGGAATTTTGATACCAATACATGCACACATGAAAAATGAAGAGAGACTTATGGTTGAAATGCTGACACAAAACTTACACCAATTAGAGCAGAGTCAACAGGACAATCCTACTAATAGAAAAAGGAAAGATAGAATATAAACCAGGGCTGAGATACAGGAGAGGGAAAACAAGAAGACTATTGAAAAAATTAATGCAGTTAAAAGTTGGTTCTTTGAAAGGATTAACAGAATAGACAGACCACTGGCAAACCTAACCAAAGAAAGGAGGGAACAAATTTCAGCAGCAAGGATGAGGGATGAAACAAGGGACATTACAATGGACCCTAATGAAATCAAAATGATATTTACACAGTACTCTAA
Source organism: Tenrec ecaudatus (assembly GCF_050624435.1). Taxonomy (NCBI): domain Eukaryota; kingdom Metazoa; phylum Chordata; class Mammalia; order Afrosoricida; family Tenrecidae; genus Tenrec; species Tenrec ecaudatus. The sequence goes on from NC_134534.1 coordinate 85,531,937, forward strand.
ATGCCTGTAATCTAATGAATTAAAAACTTGGAAGACATTGACAAATCCCTCCCTATACTCTCCCAGATGGACATCAAGAACCTCAAGAGACCCATAGCAATAGAAGAAACAGACCAGTTTATCAAGTGATTATCAACAACAAAAAATCCCCCCAGGCCGGATGGCTTCACAGGAGAACTCTACCAAGCACTCAGGGAAGAATTGACACCAATCCTCCACTAACTCTTGCAAAACATCGAAAAAGATGGCAAACTCCCAAACTCTATGAAACTAGTATAATTCTGATACCTAATACAGGCAAGGATCCCGCAAGAATCAAGAACTATTGACCAATATCCCTAATGAATATCTATGCAAAAATCCTTCAACAAAATACTGGCCAATAGAATAAATATCAAAGCATATAAAACAAATAATTCACAATGACTAAGTGAGATTCATTCAAGAGATGCAGGGATGATTCAACATACGAAGGACCATTAGTATTATTTGCCACATCGAAATGAAAAATTATAAGAACCACATGATACAATTGCTAGATGAAGAAAAAGCATTCGCCCACATTCAACACCAATTCTCCTGTTTAAGACACTCAAGATAGGAATGGAAGGAAAATTCCTCAATATTATACAAGCTATATACGAAAGACCAATAGCCAACATGTTAGTCAATGGAGGAAAAGTGAAAACAATCCCACTGAAAAAGGGGACCAGACAATGTGACCCCTATCCCCACTCTTATTTAACACTGTACTAGAGCTCCTAGCTAACAACGTAAGGCAAAGACATAAAGGTATTCATCTGGGAAGGAAGAGGTGAAACTCATTAATCACAGATGATGTAATTTTGCACTTGAAAAATCCACAAGACTCCTCAATTGGAGTGTTGAAAAGAGATATAGGAATATGGCAGAGTGGCAGGATACAAGATCAACAAACATTAGACTATTGGACATCTATACACATCAGACAAGATCACAGAAGAGGTGATCAAAAAGGTAGTAAGTACCCTTCACAATAGCCAAGCAAAAACTGAAATATCTAGGGATATACACAACTAAAAAACCAAGACATTTATAAGAGGAAAACTACAGAATACTGTTACAAGAAACCAAGAGTAACCTCAGCAAATGGAAGGATATCCCATGCTCATGGATTGGAATACTCAATATAGTAAAGATGTCAGTTCTGCCTAAGGCACCATGTAAGTTTAATGCTATCTGTATACAAATACCATCATCCTTCCTCAAAGAAACAGAAAAACTAATTACCAACTTCATATGGAGAGGTAAGAATCCCAGAATTAGCAGAGTACTCAAGAAAAAGATAAAGTTGGAGGGCTTGCTTTACCTGTCTTTAGTACCTACTATACTATACTATACAGTTACAGTGGTCAGTGTGGTACTGATATGACAAGATACTCCAACCAATGAAAAAGAATTGAAAACCCAGAAATCAGAATAGACAGCTGATCTTTGATAAGGCCCAACAAATATAAAATGGGAAGCAGATACCCTCTTCATTAAGTGGTGGAAAAAATGGACATCTACCTGCAGAAAAATGCGGGCAAGACCCTTATACCCCACTCCATGCATTAAGAATAAAATCAAGTGGGCCCCAAACTATTGGGACCATCAACGAAGAAATTGGGATAAACCTGAGAACTATGGCACAGGGAATACATAGGCTATTGGAAATAAGGAAGGACACAAATACACACGAGGTACAAATGACAAGTGGGATATACTGAAGATAAAACACATGCGTACGTCGAAGGAATTCACCAAGAGAGTAATAAGAGAGCCCACTGACAGGGAAAACATCTTAAGCAATAACACATTAGACAAAGGCATTATTACTAAAATCTATAATACTTTTCTATCTTACAATAAGAAAAAACTAACTGCCCACTGAGGAGGTGGGCAAAGGATCTGAACAGAAGTTTCACAAGGGCAGAACTCCAAATGCCAATAAACATAGGAGAAAATGTTCCCGATTATTAAACATAAGAGAAATGCAAATTAAAACAACTAGGAGATACCACCTAAAACCCTCAAAGATAGCACAATTCAAAAAATCAGAAAGTAACAAGGGTTTGGAGGGCTATGGGGAGACAGAAACTCTCGTCCACTGCTGGTGGGCCTATAGATATGTATGTACAGCCATTATGGAAATGGATTTGGCAATATCTAAAACAGTACCACATGACCCAGCAACCCCCCTACTAGGCATATACACAAAAGAAGCAAGAACTAAACCACGGTCAGACATCTGTGCTTCAATGTTCATCACAGCACAGTTCACAATGGCAAGGAGTTGGAAACAACCCATATTTCCATCAAAAGACGAATGGACCACAAAAACTGTGGTATACATACAATGGGGTACTGCGCATGCCTAAAAAGCAGTGAAGAACACATGAAGCACATTGCCGCATGGGAACAACTGGCGGAAACTATGCTAAGTGAAGTAAGCCAATCACAAAAGGGAAACTACAACATGAGTCAGCTGAGGTAAACTTTAAAAATGGGGAATAAGAGAAAAGCTACTATATAAACACATTTCTGGGATGAGGTCCAAGTACTCTGGCAGGGACCAAATCCAATCCAGGGATACATATGACAATCAACTAAATAGGAGGTAAGAAAAAAAAAAAGACATGGGTAGGTGGGGGAGCAGGGCACTAACCCACCCAAGGGGAGGGTATTGTTTATATCTCCAAAGGAGAGACAGAGAACAGGCTTCAACCCAGCGTGCCAAGTTGTGAATGCAACATAGCGACATGTACCAGGGAACCAATAGAGAAGTCTGCGGGGCTGGGCCTAATCCCAACTATGTGGACCTCCCCACCCCTCAGAAGAATGCACTTCAGAGGACAGCACTGAAGCTACAGCTTGAGGAGAGAGGCACAGCTGATCAGGGCACACAAGAGCAAACAATGAGGGAAGGAGAGTAAATGGAATACATTCTGGCCCATCAAGCCCAGAAGATGATATTCCTGCTCAGACAGACAATGCACAGAGAGAACCATAGGGCCAGCCCCACCACAACAGGACATCCCTCACTGAACCACAGCATTACGGGGTGAAACACTGGAGACACAGTGCAGGAATTATACCTGATCTGACCCCATCACGCTGGGGCATGCAACAGAGCAGCAAGGGGAGCAAAGCAATGAAGTCCCCAGGGAATACCAAAAATAGACTTTGGGGACAGTGTGGCACCCCATCAGACTCAACTGGAAAGTACTACTAAAGATCAAAAAGCAGACCTGGAACTATTTATAGGCTTTTCCTTTTTGGTCATTGGCTTTTTTGTTGTTGCTATTTTCTTTTGTTGCTGTTGTTGGTTTTGTGTTCCATTGTTGTTTTCTTTGGCTTTGCCTTGCTTTTTGCACTAATTATCGTCTCTGTATGTCTACCTAGATAAGCTAAGCAGGATAAACAATTTGGAGGAGATGATGGTTCCTGGGAGAACCAACCCAAGGGCAAAGGGACAAGAAGTGAACTAAAATTGATGAAGAGAAGGGTGTACGATGTCTAGTGGGATTTAATCAAGGGCAATGAAACAGCGAGGAACTACTGAAATCCAAGTGAAGGCAGAACATGAGAGTGGGATAAGAGGAAGGGAAAATGAAATATAGGAATTAGGATCCAAAGGACATTTATAGAGATCTAAATATAGACATGTACATACGTAAATCTATTTATATATAACAAAAGGAAACTAGATCCATGTACTTACATTTATATGTTAAGTATTAAGGGAGCAGATGGACATTGAGCCTCGACTCAAGTACTCCCTCAACGCAAGAACACTGTTCTAATAATCTGGCATTCGGTCATGGGGGGGAAAGGGAGGAACCGATCACAATGATCAACATATAACTCCCCCACCGGGTGATGAACAACAGAAAAGTGAGTGAAAGGAGACAGTGGATGATGTAAGATATGAAAATAATAATTTATCAAGGGTTCATGAAGGAGGGGGGGAGGGAAAAATGAGCTGATATCGAGGACTCAAGTAGAAAATGCTTTGAAAATGATGGCAACATATGTACAAATGTGCTTGACACAATGGATTTATATATGTATTGTGACAAGAGTTGTACAAGCCTCCAATAAAATGTTAAAAAAGGAGAGAGCTGTAAGAGACTACAATAAAATGATGTAACAAAAAAAACCTTAAAAGAAAATGTCTAAAACTGGTTGTGTGACAACTTCCTGACTTTTTAACGTGTTTAAACTTTTAAATTGTATAATATAAAACGAATGTCAATACAACTATTTAAACAATTTTAATGTAGTTAGTTGCAAATTCTATATTATGCAAAATTAGTGCTCTATCAATTTTATTTAAATAGATTTTCCTCAAATCTAATATTAAAACACATTAAAGGAATTATAATGGCAAAAAAATTTTATTTTCCCCATTATAAAAAGGACAGGTTCTTCCCTTGTTAACATACAATGCCCTATTGTTAAGGCACAACTTTATTTTAGGATAAATATGAAACCATAGGTGATTAGGTTTATCTTCACAACACATCAGTTACAAGACAAACATTTCGTACACATTTACTGAAAATAATTATATACATCTTTTAAAACCAATCAAGATATAAAATTTGAAATCAATGTTTCTATGCAGGACCAATCAAACATATAGCAAAGATAGTTAAGTTACAACTAGAATAACCAAATAGTTCTTATTTTTAATTTAAGAGTATTTCCATCAGGCCATCTCAGCAAGCGGAAAGCGGTACTATCTTTCCTTTCGAACAGGGTGGCATTCCAGCTTGCTTTGCTCAGAATGGGCTATCAAAGATAATAATCACCCTTAAAACTAGAGTACAAACCCCTTTCTGAACTAACAGAAGAGAGCAGAACTACTGATAAGAGAGACAAGAAAGGTGTTTGCTGAGGTACTTCTATATCCTTTCCACCTTCTACTAGCACTGCCCCTCCCTTCAACTTCTCTGACACAATCTGCAAAATATTCAGAGTGCATCCAACAAGTAATAAGCACTATTATTTAAAATACATGATTCTTTTGTTATTTCATTATATAGCTATGAGCAGCTCATGTAAATATTAATATAAAATAAACAAATATTAAAATTGGGGAAGAGGACAACTGGAACACATACCAAAGACAAATATGACCCAACTTGTAGGCCCATAAAAATGTGAGATACATGCAATATATCTTACAAGAAAATAAAGTGTTCTAAAAAGGCTTATGCAACACTCTTGATTTTTTTTATGCTTATATTTTTGAGGGGTGAATCGGAAGTCTTTTTAAAGACAAAATAATAGATTAGATCTGACTGTTTAAACTTTGTAGTTCTGCAGGTAATTTTCTTTACCTTTTAAAGTGAATCTTTGAAAAAGAAAAAAGGTCTATTAGAGTTCTTTCCAAACTGATCTCCTCCAATGAAAAGTTTATTGGGGGTCTCAGTTTACAACAGCAATCAATCTTGAGTGAAATGAGTATACACCAAAATTCAGGGCAGTCTACTGGCTAAGAAAGAGGAATAAAGATAAAAGGGAACCATGGCCAAGTGAGGCAAATAGGGAAAAGATAAGGCTAAGGATAGGCCTAACTGATGGGCACTGATGTTACGAATATCATGGCTTTCTAATTCATACAGTGTTTAAACTCAATTTTAATGGAGAATCATCCTCGAAATAAGAGCTAAAATGAAGGAGATAACCAGGAGTTGGAAAGGTCGGGACATCTATATTGCCTACTTATTTTGCTATGTTTTAGAAATAATTAATGCAATCATAGAAGATATTACATGCCTCATTGAGTAATTCTACTTAATCATGAAGTTGTTTTATGGGTACGTTCTAGCACAATTAATTTCTCACATAAATACATATAAATACTGATTTTTGTACTGATAGTAATCCTGTAATGCATATTGACTTTTAGAAACACAGTTTTTAATAACATTACATAAAAGCACTTAAAAATTATTAGTAAATAGATATACCCAGAATTATAAAAATAATGTATCTGTCAGCCAATATCTTAATTTTTGCACATAATGCTTCAAAATCATTATCTACAAGCAGATGAATGAAACAAAACTAAAATAATGAGTGCTAATGTGAACTAGTTTTTGTTTCCATTAAATCATGAAGTTTCCATGTAATACTGAAGGAAAACCAAAAATTAAAAATTAAATCCCAATTCAATTCTTTTTTCTATTTTCTTAGTTCCATTTCCCTAGAAGTCAGACATAAGGCAAGAAAGTCATAGGTCTCTGGCAAGAGCCTTTTTGCCATCTCTCCTGAGAACAAAGAGTCCCCCTCATCTCACAGCAAGCTAGAGAGGAAATAGCTGATATTCTTTCAGAATTAAGACCTGTTTAAATGCCATGCATTCCAATCATCAAAAACTTTTCAGTGAAGTCACTTTATCAGACTTGCGAAAAGTTGTTAAAGACTAAGTAGAAAATGTAAGAGATTTAATAGAAAATCCTGCTCATTAGCGAGGCATTGAAACATTTGTCAAAGAGTAGCATCCAAAACCTACGTTGTGCGTACATTTCAACAGGTTAGAATATCCATGCTTTGGTCAAATTCAAGACAGAAAAATAAAAGAAAACTTGCCTTAGGGTTATAAGCTAAAAACAACAAGAAAAACCAGTGAGAACTATTTCTCATTTTCATTGTGTTATATAACATGAAGACCCCCCCCCCCCGCCAAGACACCTAATACTGGTTTTTAATGACATTTATATGTACTACACAGAGAAACTAGTGCCTGCCTGAGGTAAGACAACTCAAAAAGCAAGGTTCCAGCTACAAGGACATGAGTGAATATGTCACAATATTTCTTATAACCAGCCTATAGATTTGAACTTTAAAAAGGAAAGAAAAAATGTTAATGTCATTTTAAAAATCTACTTTAATCTTAAATATTTTAATCTGAGGGTAAACAATTAATGACAAAGCAGCCATGTCAAAAACAATACAATTCAATCTTGAAAATGAGATTAAAAACTTCTACATTCAAACCTGGCAATTTTGTTTCATTAAGTACTAAAGCAATGTTAAATTTTATTTTTGAAAGTTAGTTTAATTCTTGTAATGTCAACGAATTTTCAATTCACAGAATCATCAATATTCTGATATTGTTTAACAGTGTATCTTATCCTTAATTAGAAAATATACCAAAATCCTAACTGTTAGCCCTGAAGCCTTAAGCCATTCATTTCTTACAGTATCAAAGACTAAATGTTGGTCAGGAAGGGAAGACAGATGGGACCATGCACCTTTCATAGGGAAAACAAAAATGGACAGCAAGATGGCAGAAATGTTTCCCCTCGGGGTCTAAATACACACTGCTTAAAAAAAAAGGAAAAACAAAAACACCACACACACATAAATTACAATTACAATGCAACCACCGTAAGTCATATTTCCCATTAGCTGGTGAGTCTGTTATTAAATTTTGGAGAAACAATCTAAGTTTTTCTATTCTTATCTATAAGAAATAGTAATAGATAAAGCATTTGTTGCATATTAATGTATGTGTGGCTTCTTGTGCTTTCCTCCAAATTTGGCGTTAAAACCTCCAATTACTTGATTTTCAATGAAATTCAATTGTAAAGTTATATTAAACATCTACACAAAATCAATCCTTTCAGAGAAATTCTATATGAAAATACTAACAAATAGTGAAGATTCATGATATTGTGCAAAAATGGTGACTCGTAACAATGTAGACTCCACTATAGATTTTAATTCACAAATATATATATATGCGCTTTGTATATGACAACTGTACGAAAATAGTCTCAAAAATAAAGACAATACTTGAGACACGAAGCAACCCATTTTCCCTGATGGTGCATCCTGTATCATGGGGAAAATAAGTCTCTGATGCTTCATAAATACTCAACAGTTCTGATGGCCTTAACCATGCATAGTCTCCACAAAGAAACATCCCTTGAAAATTTCAGTGGCTCAGGATCTAGAAAAGCTGTGCTTTGAGGTCAATTATACTAATTGTGCCCAATCTTCTCCAGATCTGGAAGTTTTCTGACCAGAGCCTGATGATTCATTCTGATGCTGGCAAGAAGTCCCCCTTCAACACCATCAGAACCAGTGTAACTAATTTCTTCACCATTCAAGGTAGTCATGTGACCCCCAAGGGCTTTTAAGATGGCATTGCCAGCACATATATCCCACTTCTTGATGTATGTCACATGGATATAGAGATCAGCTTTCTCTTGATTTTTATCCGCCACATCCAACAGTGCCAAAACTTTATAACCTAAAATAACAAACAGATTTTCAGTTACTATATGAAAGAGCTTAAGAAAATAGTTTACTTTTAAAAATATATACATTTTTAAAAGTCACCAAAGTGGTGGGCAGGAGGTCTCTGTATTACATGAATTTGCAACTGCTCTCTACATTTAAAGTTATTTAAAAATATAAAGGTTTTTAAAAATTAACAGCACACACATTAAACAAAAATTAGAAAAATACACTTCAAAGTAAATTGATTAATCTAGTTTCAAGTATAACCAAATGTATGCCTGTAAATTTTAAACCTATTTTCTGATTTGGATTGTTTTGTATAGAGCAGTGGTTCTCAACCTTCCTAATGCCACAACCCTTTAATACAGTTCCTCATGTTGTATTGACCCCCAATCATAAAATTATTTTCATTGCTATGTTATAACTGTAATTTTGTTACTGTTATAAATCATAATATAAATATCTGATATGCAGGATGTATTTTCATTATTACAAAATGAACATAATTAAACATAATTAAAGCATAGTGATTAATCACAAAACAGTATGTAATTATATTGTGAAATATGTAATTATATATTGTGAAATATTATGACCCAAAGATGTCACAACCCACAGGTTGAGAACTGCTGCTACAGAGTGACACAGTTATGTGTTATTTTCTATGGGACGACATACTGAATTTATATACCTACCATAATTTTTACTTGACTACCTAGACTTAAATGGATAGGATACAATGTAAAAATACTATCTTAAATGCTTTTATTAATAAGGAGTACACTTGACACAACAAAAGAAAACAAATGCAGAAGAAAGTAAGTCTAAAATCTAGTTTAACAGATTCTTCTTGGCCTTATCTCTAACAGAGACTATGTAAGAATTAATGAAGCTTGTAAGGAAGGCAAATACATGCAATCAAGACCGAACTCACTGACATCGAGTCAATAACTCCTAGTGACCCACAGGCGCACTGAAAGTCTTAGGTTTTATGATAAGAGACCTTTACATCTATCTCCCTTTACTGCTGTGTTAGAAAAGTTTTCATACACTTGTTTTCTGACTGTAATTTGTTATTTATCTGCATTACAACACATCTGTCATGTTGGATGAATATTCATAACAGAGGTCCACAAACGACAGTTTGAGTGTCAATCTAGCCTGCCCTAGCTGCTTTCCCTTCAGCTCTCAAACTAAGAATGGCTTATATATTTTCAAAGAGTTGTAAACAAGCACAAACTAACAACAACATATCAAAGGGTAATATGCAATAGAAACTATTTGAAGCTTACAAAGCCTAGAGTTATTTATTGTTTGGGTCTTTTCAGAGAAAATCTGCTGGTTGCCAAGATGCAACTAGTAGGTACACAGTGTTATGCCATTTACATTAAGCAGGGCAGGGGCTAGACACTCTTGCTCATTCTGGACTAGCCTGGAGCAAGCTGAGAAGTTTAGGGTATTAAAAGTAAAGTAACCCACAGATTAGCCATCCTATCCTAGGAGATTTACATGTGTATGAGCTTGACCTTTCTTCTCCTCCCCAATAGCCCATAGTTGTAATAATAGAACAATTATTTTGTAATCACATTTACAGGGCACTTTCACATAGAATATATCAATGATGTAAAAAGACTCTTGTGCTATCCCATAGATAAAGGCATCACTCTTAGGAGACTCCGTTTCTTATAAAAAGCCCAGTGCAAGGGAAAATCCTCCCTTCATGTAGGAATCAGAGCAGTCTTGAAAAAACACTCTCTATTCTACTTCCCAAGCTGGGACAGTCATCTTACTAGCCCGATATTAAATGGGAACACAAGGCAGTGGGAACCTACCAGCACCACCAGCAGGAATAATTGTAGTCTGATTTCCAAAAGTCTGAAGAGCAACCTGTTTGACCATTCCTGAATGGGAACGGGACACAACGATCCTTGGGGTCTTCTCATTGTAGGAAGTTCGAGCTTTTACATTTGAGCCACCATCTACCATTGCCCAAGCTGAAAAGCAAAGAGAATCCTTGTTTAATAACTTTGGGAATATTATGAATTAATTGCTCCTATCCCCAAATATGTGTTGTAAATCCTAAGCAGTAGATGAAAACTCATTTGGGATAGAAATTCGTTATGTCAATGAGGCACTATCAGTGTAGGATGTGTTTTGAGATCGATAAGTGAAAAAGTATGTTAGGCCAGGAGACAAGGAAGCACATTTGGAGAAAGATTGCTGCTTGAAAAACACAAGGAAACTGAGGAAGAGGAATTTTCTAAAAGGGACAAATGTGGTTTTCCTAGACTTCCAGCCTTCTAAACGCATTAAATAAATTTCTGTTTGTAAAATTTACCCATTAACAACACTAAAAGACCACGACGAGGAAATACTGGAGTTTTTAAAAAAAATCATTTTATTAGGGCTCGTACACTCTTATCACAATCCATACATACATCCATGTGTCAAGCCAGATTTGCAAGGTAGAATTGGGATCATGATAATGGGAGGAGGGGGAGGAAGCATTAAAGAACTAAAGGAAAGTTGTATGTTTCATTGTTGCTACACTGCACCCTGACTAGCTGTCTTCTCCCCACATGTGCTGGAGTTTTTAAAACTAGAAATGAGAGTCTTATGGGCTGAAAGTAACAAATGACTGGAAAAATACCCACTTTCACGGATTTTTCCCCCAAAGAACATTTTATATTTTTAATTACATGCTTACTATTTTTTACATTAAAATAGATTATGTATTAAGACAGAGTTTTAAAATATCCCACATAATGCTGCCTAGTCAGAGATTATGACAGTTCAGTATATGGTTTAAGAACTTTCAGGTTTCAGAGCTCCCTATGAAGTAGCACCTCTGAATGTATTGGGATTGTACTGCAATTCAACTTCTACATCCAATCCTCGATTCCTTCCCTCCTTCTCACATTTCATCAGTAAGAGCACTCCCCAATAACAACCTCCCAATTTATGCTCCATTTTTTATACGATTTCCCAGGAAATCTAACCTATGGCTTACATATAGTTAACTTTCCAGATATCATAATTCAAATATTCCAATTGACTTTTCTCCTCTACTTCTGATTTAGTGAAGGTTTCACTTATCTGCATATTGGCTGAAGTTGCCAAATGGACTTAGAAATATAAGACAGTTAAAGAGGTAAGTGAATTAGTTTTACATATTTAATCAAGAATATGAAAATAGTGCTAGATATTTAAAAGATTAGAAGTATATATATTTTAAAAGGGGAGAAATCCCTAAGATGGATTTTCATGTGTAGTTTTCTTCACTGACTGCACCAAATTGTAACCCTGCCCTAACCAATCTAAGTTTTTGCAGAATAGTCTGATTAGATTGTTATTCTAGTGGTCTCTCAGGGTAGTACACAATACAGATCTCCATGCTCCCCATGAAAACTGCCGCATTACCTGCTCTAAGTTCCACAGGGTTTGTGTTTTGAAGTTCCCCAAGAATGATGTCTCCCGGCATGATTAATTTCTCTTTCTGGCAACTATACAGAGAAGCCAGAAAGGCAAACGAAAACTCCTGAGAGCTAAAGCTACAGAGGTAATGCAGGTGATGGAGAACAATAAACATTAAAGAAGTAAACAGAAAATTTAGGAGTAAACATTAAAACAGAAGTAAACAGAAAACAAGGAGTAAACATCAAGATTAGGCGAACAAGCTCGAGAGCCCACCCCAGTGTGGGGATTGAAACAGGAGCTTCACAGATATGCCAGGAGATTAAAGAAACTATATGATTGTAGAACGCCTAACTTCAGACAGGATTTCTCCCTGGAAGAAAATGTTCCACCTTAAATAGGCACGACTGGAAAATACATGGGCAACTCATCATCAAAAGAAAGATTGGATAAGATTGATTCTTTCCTAGTAAACGATATTATTTTCTTACGCAAAATGACAATATCAGTCCATTTCAGCTCTTTAAAGCATAGTGTCAATCTTGATGCATTCTACTTCATCTTTGATAACCTCAATTTTCCTAGATTCATACTTCATACATTCCAAATTCCTACTTTTAGATTTTTACAAAGTTTCTTCTCTAATTCATGCCCTGTCAGCAAATGAAGGTCAAAAGGCTTTACTCTCGCATGCTTTACTTGAGCCGCTTCATTATGGTCAACTCTACATTATTCATCCTCAGTCATATTTTAAGTGCCTTTTGACCTGAGGGCCTCATCGTCTGGCATTATCTCTGACAGTGTTCTCCTTCTATTTCTGTATCTGACAATGTTTCAATGTTATTAATAAGGCTAATTCCTCTGAAAGGACACCCTATTCCGTCTACATAGTTTGATTTTAATCTGGAAGTTCTACTGAAACCGTTCACTTTAGGTGACTTGCTGTTATTTAATATACCATTGGGGGGACAGTGGGGTGGTAGAAGGATTTGGGGGGCACGGGGGATAGTTGAGGGGATTTATGTGTGGATTATGCTTCTAGTGAATCCTACAAAGGGATATGAAGAGTGTTGTTACCATGCAGAGTGCAACAGAAGTGGATTATGGTAGATGTAGTTATGTTAAAATTTAACACCTAATCACTTGATCTTATTTTGGCCCATTTTAAAGTTGTTCCTAGTGTTTAACATTTCCTGCTTTCTATCAACTAAGTTTTCCTCTATTTATTTTGTTTTTGTAATTATCTTTTCTGTTTCTTTGCTTTTTTTTTGTATATTTTTTGGTATATGAAGTCCAGGATGGGTGAATATATAGAAAGTAACTGGATTAATGGTTTCTTGGGGGTGTGGCAGGGAAGGCTGGGAAGAAATAGGGAGTAATAATACTAATAAGGAGTATAAGAAAGACAAAAATGTTCTTAAATCTATTGGGGGTAATTATTGTACAATTCTTCTTGAGGTCATGGATAAGAATTGCATATGTGGATTATCTCCTAACAAAACTGTTTTATAAATAAATTAATTAAATTAAACACCAGTGACAAAGCTTCCAGTATCATAGAAACACAGAATCTACCGCAGTATGATGATCTGACAATGAGGTGAGGTATGTTCAAAAAATGGGGGTGGGAGGTAATCAGTAACTAGGGGGGGGGGTCAGGGGAGGGAAACTAAAGAAGAATTTAAAATACACCAGACTAATCTGGCAAAATTAATGAAAAACTAGTAGAAACAATACAAAAATATTATATGGAAAGCAAATAATAATAAGTCATTAGAAATAGGTTGAAAGAACAAATGAGAAGATTTAAAGAAATGGAAGCCCAAATGAGTAAGCTTGAAGATCTCAAATATCTCAATATCAAATAAGAGAATTACCTATTAAAAAATTCAAAGAAAGCTTTAGAATTAGGTGAGAGACTATCAAGAGGAATAACATGTGTGATCGGAATTCTTTGAGAACCACAAAAACAAGAAAATAGTCAAAGATGTCCTGTAAAAATTTTTTACAGGATCTGTCATCAGGAAAAAGAAGAAAATAACCTTTCAATCAGGATCAAGTCCAAAAGACAATTACAACATATCAAAATGTCCATAATCAAAGACAAGAGAATTCTGAGAGTATAATGGGAAAGCAAAAAGTTATTTAAAGGGAAATTCATAATACTAAGCACTTTTTTCCCTTTAGCAGAAACATGAAGGCAAAAAGGCAGCAGCATGACGTACACAAAATCCCAAATTACTAACCAAAACTCTTATATCTAGCAAAATTTTCCATTAAATTTTAAGGAGAAATAGGCTGTTTTAAAACAGGGAGAAAATAAAGGAATTCATAAAAGCAAGATAAACCTTATAAAGAATACTATGGGGAGTTCTCTAGACAGAATCAACAATAGACATCAACTACAAATCAAAAACTGAACACAATCCCAAGAGTTTAATCTGTACAAGTCAACAATATATAGCGATTCACAGTTGACCTATACAGCTTTAACTTCCAAGTCTCAATGGTTTTTACATTCTGTATCACTGGCTAAATCAATGGCATTATCAATAGATTTACCTTGTGCCCCAAGGTAACTGATAATGTATTCTAATATGGTAAAGAGGTCTCTTCAGTGAAAAAAAATATATACATATACACACACCATACATAAATGAATGAATTTTTGATTCACACTTAATTCCAACCCCAATTTAAGAACTAGCTCTTATGACTTGTCTGCCCCAACACCAGCTCCCCCGCCGCCCCCAATGCTTGCTCTCATGAGGAGATTACTGAAGATATTGGTGCAAAGTGTGTAGAGGAAATTAGATGCTGCCTAGTTATCAGAAAGAACAGCAGTGTCTGAAATTTTAAAGACTTGTTTTCAAACAAGTAGTCTTCTATGTGAGGCATCAACTAACTCCACATGAAAAAGCACAGCAAACTATGAGATCTAAGGATTGTACATTTAAAAATCCGAATCCAAAGAAGGCAATGGTATCAGAGATAAAATTTTGAGCACCTGCTTAAAGGCTTGAAGATAAACAAGCGGCCATCTAGCTCAGAAGCAACAAAGCTCACATGGAAGAACACACCAGCCTGTGCGATCACGTGGTTAAGAAGGGATCAGTTATCAGGCATCAAAGAACAAAATATCATATTATTGGGTGCACACCTCCATGATACGATCGCTGAGGACAAACGGGTGCATAAGCAAATGTGGCGAAGAAAGTTGATGGTGCCCGGCTATCAAAAGATATAGTGTCTGGGGTCTTAAAGGCTTGAAGGTAAACAAGTTGCTCATGGAAGAAGCACACCAGCCTGTGCGATCACGAGGTGTCGAAGGGATCAGGTATAAGGCATCATCAAAAAAACAAAATCTTACCATAGTGAATGAAGGGGGAAGTGCAGAGTGGAGACCCAAAGCCCATTTGTCGGCCAATGGAGAGAGATCCCCTTGCAGAGGGGGTCTAGGGGAGGAGATGAGTCAGTCAGGGTACGATGTAGCACCAATGAAGAATACAGCTTTCCTCCAGTTCCTAAATGGTTTCTCCCCATCAACTATCATGATCCGAATTCTACCTTGCAAGTCTGGATAGAGCAGAGGATGTACACTGGTGCAGATAGGAGCTGGAGGCACAGGGAATCCAGAGCGGATGATACCTTCAGGACCAGGGGTGTGAGGGGCAATACTGGGAGGGTAGAGGGTGAGTGGGTTGGAAAGAGGGAACCAATTACAAGGATCTCCATGTGACCTCCTCCCTGGGGGATGGACAGCGGAGTGGGGGGTGAAGGGAGATGTCGGACAGGGCAAGATATGACAAAATAATAAATTATAAATTATCAAGGGCTCATGAGGGAGGGGGGAGGAGGGAGAGGGAAAAGGAGGACCTGATGCAAGGGCTAAAGTGGAGAGCAAATGCTTTGAGAATGAAGAGGGCAAAGAATGTACAGATGTGCTTTACACGATTATTTTATGTATGGATTGTGGTAAGAGTTGTATGAGTCCCTAATAAAATGCTTTAAAATAAATAAATAAATAGATAGATAAATAAATAAATTGATGAAATGTAAAGAAAAAATAATTTTGAGCACCTGGCCTGCAGAAGGCTATGGATGACAGTAGATGCTCAAAATCCATTTGTAGTATCCATACATGGATTAATCCTCCTCCGGTGAATCCCCTGTTATCATAGCAGTTTTATCAGACAGAGAGAGCATTGTAAAGTTGAACATGGCCCAAGTAGATAGGCTGAAATGTACTATCATTTGATCTCCCTTCTAACACATTTAAAAATGTTCAGTTTTGAAAAAGTGAGAGAAATACTCATGGATTAATCCTTTGAAGAATCCTCTCTGACCATGGACCAGGGACGCGAACGACCTTGCTGTCATACAGAATGCGATGGGAAGCGGATTGCTGCAGACGCAGTTAAAATCTGGTGCCTTTTAATTTTATCTCCCTTCTGGCCCACTTTAAACTGTTCTTGTTTTTAGTATTTTCTATCGAGTGTTTTCTGTATTACTTTGTTGTTATTAATTTTGTTTTCTTAATGTTTTCTGTATAGAAATTCATGATAGGTAAATCTAGAGAGAGTTACTGAATGGGTTTTTGAGGGTATGGATGGAGATGCGGGGAGGAAATGGGGAGCTATTAATGAGTATATGTAAGAAGATGTTCTAAAATTGATGTGGTGAAGATTGCACAACTCTTCTTTATATAACAGAATTGTATGATTTGTGAATTATATGCCAATAAAACTGCTATATATTTTTTAAAATTAGTTTTACTAAGAAGTAAATTTACAATGCTGTAACTCTAGAGGTGAGTAGTGTATAAGAGAATAAAAACAGTATATTTTAGTACATTCTAACTACAATATTTTAGGTAAGAATTAGCCTTTAATCTTTAAAAAATATATTTCAGATAATATAAAACATGGACAATTATTTCAAGCACTTTAGAAGATGCTTACAAAAATATAAATTATTGATGATGAGGCAATAGTAGTAACGTAAAATAGCAGCTTCAGAAAGTGTTATTCATCTGTAAAATGCTACAGAGCCCGATAGGAAATAAAAGGCAGTTGGAGTGTCGTAAACTAGAGTTCAAACAGTAACAAATCAATTACAATATATCATTTATGGCACTCAAGCTATTTACTATGAACTCATTGTAAGAGGTGCCAAAAGCCTTTATTTAACACAATACTAGTTAATAAAATAGACCCTGCATAAAGACTTCAAAATTATCATCGAGCAAAATTCCAAATATTTCTTAGTGCAGAATAATGAACAAAAACAAGCATTCACCCAAAAAACCCAGAATGTGAACACAAACCTCTGAAAATTATTTCGTTCTTTGCTACAGTGATGAGAATGTTGAAGACAGCTGTCATTTCCAGAGTCATACTAGGTGCAGAACACTGGTAGAGTATTAAAATACTCATGAGTATTAAAATAAGGCATCCACATTTCTTTAATGCAAAATCCAGCACCTAGCATATATTAACATATGCATTGATTTCTTTTTGATAATGGAAATACTAAATACAGAATAAGAAAATGTATTTCTTAACAGTTTATGTTTCAATGAGTTATATAGCATCATCCTCTAACTGGTGTGAAACATAATTGATTGCCCTGCCTTAAAAAGATTGCTCTGGATGGAGTGGGGGAGATGGAAGAAGATGGTGTCTAGTTAGATTCACCCGCCTGAGCTCCTGTTGTCAGACCAGAAAATTGGAAGGTAAGATGGAAGGAGACTGTGAGGCAGAGTTCTGAAATTAGAATCGGGGTGGGGTACTAGTCTGTGCTGAACCTTGCTTTTTTTTTTTTTTTAAATTTAATTTGCACTCAAAAAACGAACCAAGAATGCACTAAATTGCTCTAGGTTTGGCATGCTGGGCTCATGGGCTTAAGCTGAGCAGCTACCAGGGCCCTAGTTTGGCAGTTAAGTAGAGATTTCCTCACGCTGACCCCTAAAGGAGACATAATCCCAGACACAAGGAGAACCTATGAAAACTGGTCACAGGACCCCACACCAGAGCTCCCTGCACTGTTAGCTGTCTTGAGCTCATGGTCTGGGGATCAGGTCAGCAGATAGTCAGATTTGGAGCAATTGAAAAGACAGAAGGAAATTTACCTGAGTCAGGTCACAGTGTGACAGATAATAAGGAGATAGTCAGTTCAGGGGGTGAATTCAATTCCAGTTGGCCAACAAGAAAACAACCTCTCTGATAAGCTAGATCTCCCCCTCTAGGTCACCTTGATAGCTCCCAAATCAGGGTACCCCATAAATCCAATATGAAAAAGAGAAAAAATATGCTCTCAGTAAAAACTGCAAATCCCGGGCTCCTTGTTTAACTCCAAGACAACTGGTAGAATGAGTCCTTTAACATACATTAGCATAATAAGGGAGCCTGAGCTAAGGAATGCCAGAAGTGAGCTACAGATCCCAGAGGCTATCAACATAACAAAGGCCCCTTGGAGCAAGCCTCAATTTATGGACACTTAATTCCCCCTGGACAGTGGGGGTATGGGGATTGGCAAAAACCTCTGAGCTATTAAGGCATCAGCGATCCTGGAGCAAGCTAGGACAAGCCCAGCAAGGGGAGCTACTGTCTGCTTAGTGATCCTAAACGTAGCTAGGGAGGTCCTGCCTGTCTTAGGGTCCTATACAGGGCTGAGGGTACACCTCCACCCTGCTGCAGTACTGCATGTCACAAGGCAGCTGTAACAGTGAACTCCAGTGCACGCAAATGTTGCAGGAACGGCTGCCTGGCCTCTGCTGTGATCTTGCCTTCTTCGAGAGTAATCCTGCTGGGACCCTACACCAAGCAGGCACACCACCGGCTACCTTGAGGGATGGTTGGAACTCCTCCAGCCCACAGTCAAGCCATCGAGCCTAAGTTATCTCCCTAATTACTACTTTTTCCTCTCTCTCCCTTCTATCTTTCCCACCACAGTCAGTCTCAACAGGCCCAGTTTTTGTTTTGTTTGTATCTTTTTCTAAATATTTCTTCTTTTTCTGTCTTTTTCCTTCTTTCTCCCTCTTTTTCCTTTCATACGCCACCGCTGACTTCTGGGTCACCTAGGGCAATAACCCAAACAGCAAGGGGAACTGCAAGGGGAGCACAGAACACTACATAAGGGAGCTGTGACAAACCCCTACAGCGCTCCACGCTGCTGAGGAAACCTCAGTCTGGCCTCTATGGTGATCTTGACAACTAGGACAATTCCACAGAGCACCTGTGGAACGCTGCTGCCCTTAAAGGACACACCAACCTGCCACCTTGCGGCAGGGTTTAAACCCCTCTGGCCGCATGTTCAGACAAACAAGGATTAGCTATCTCTTTACTCTATTTTTTCTTCTTCCTTTTCTCTTTTTCTTTCCCATCACAGTAACCCTTAGCGAACACAGTTGTGTCTTTCCCCTTCTTTCTCGTTCTTCTCTTTTTTCTCAGCTTCTTTCTTTTCTGTTTCTCTCCTCTTCCTCTCTTTCCTTCCAAATGCCACTCCTTGTTTACAGCACCCTACACTCTGTCTAGGGAAACTATGCCTATCCAGTGAGAAGAGCTCTAACCTGCCCCCTGTGACAGTGCTGCACACGTAACACGGCAGTACTACACAGGGAATGGCACAGGACTCAACTACCTATTTTTTTCTTCTATTTTAATTTTTCTTCTTCTTTTGCTTTTTGTTCATTTCCCCCTTCTACCTCTTCTCACTTTGCTACCAGTCTCAGCAGATGCAATTTTCCTTTTTTATTGTTTTCTTTTTTTGACTGTTTAAGCTTTTGACTGAATTTTTCTGTGTGAGCTTGTTTTTAATTTTTGCTCTTGTCTTTGTTTTCTCCTTTTTCTCTTATTTGCCTTCTCCCTCTCTTCCCTTTCACAAGCCACTACTGGCTTCCAGGCAACTCACGTCCCCCTAGGGCAACTCTGAAGGCCCATTTTGGTGAGCTTCTGCCCACATTTGTTGGTTTAGATGCAGCTGGCGAAATCATGTCCATCCTCCACCATACCCCAACCTGCGGTAGGATCTCCCCTAAAAACGGCTGGGGGAAATCCAGCCTGCACCCTAAGGCTCTACAGTGACTGTGAGAACTCCTGCCCCTTGTCTGTGGTGCTCCATGCTGCTGCGGGACATCCATCCAACCTCCACAGCAATCTCTCTGACTAGAGTAATTCAGCGTGCCATCCATGGTGCTCTACACCAAGGAGGGTACACCCATATGTCCTACAAGGTGCTCCAAGCACCATGAGACAAACCACTATGGCTTACTGAGAGATCAGCCAGTGAAATGCCACCCTCTTGGGGCAACAACAACCTGACCAGCATCCTGTCAAAGGACAATCCAACTCACATTCCAAATAATGGAATACTGATTGGCTAGGGTGAGTGAAACCACAGGAAGATACAGCGGTAGCCTGACCCATCAGTGCAGCTACATGCAGATAGGTCATAGAAGCACTCACACAAGTCCCGCAAGAGAGAGCCTAGTGCTCTTAGATTCTGGAAGATGGCACCGGGATCATCTAAATAAACACGTAAACAGCAACCAGTCCCAAAGACTAAACAAAAAAGCAGAAGAAACAGAAGACAATTACGGAAGAAGTCATGAACAAACCTCATGCATAAAAGAAACAGACATGGACCTGCCACATAAAGAAATCTTCAGAATGCTGCTTGGAGTCATACAGGATATAAGGAAAGCAATAGATAAAAAGGATGAAATGATAGAAGAGATATGATAGAAGAGATAAAGGCAACATACCAAAAGTAAATACAAGACTGAAGGCATGAAATAACAAAATCCAGTAGCAGATTAACAGACGTTGCCAACAGACTTGAGGCGGAAAATCACACCAGTGACCTAGAGGAAAACCAAGCAGACCTCAACAAACAGGAAAAACAGTCAAAGAAGACAATCAGAGAGGCTGAAGAATACCTGAGAGCCATGTCTGAGGCTATAACGAGGAACAATATTAGAATAACTGGACTACAAGAACAAGACACAACAAAGCAGTCAACAGTGAAAAAAGTGAGGGAATTCTTAGAGGAAAACTTACCAAACTTAATAAATGAAAATCAGGCAATCATTCAGGAGGCTGAAAGTGCACCAGCCAGACTTAATCCTAAGAAGAAGTCACCAGGACACATAATAGTTAAATTATTCAACCATGAGGAAAAGGAGAACATCATAAGAGCAGAGAGGGAAAAACATAGTCACATGTAAAGGTACCCAAATAACAATATGTTCAGACCTATCAGTGGACATGATGAATAAGAGGGAATGAAGTAACATTCCAAAAAATGAAGAAAAACAACACAAACCCAAGAATACTATATCCGGCCAAATTATCTATTAAGATAGATGGAGAAGTAAGAGTCTTCCCAGACAAGGAAAAACCCATTACATAAAAAGAAACCCAGTCCTACAAAAGATCCTTGCCGGCCCAGTATGGGCAGAAGATCAACACTCACCGAGCACAAATAAGAGACCATCACATAGAACAACACCCAGAGGGAAACAAAGAGAAAACAGTCACCAAGACAGCATTAGTTCAAAAATGGACTACACACACTGACTATACAATGGACTATACAAACTGATAAAGATGGGTAGGTAGGAAAACACCCAATACAAAAGGTACAAGACGACATCAAGGAGTGCACAGATGGATGTAATAACACTGAATATCAATGGCCTGAACACGGGCATTAAAAGGCAGAGGCTAACATCCTGGCTCAGAATACATAACCCATTGATCTGCTTCCTACAGGAGAAACATCTCAAACTTGCAGACAAAAACAGGTTGAGAATTAAAGGCTGGAGAACAATATACCAAGCAAATGGCAATGCAAAACAGCACGGGTAGCAATCTTAATCTCTGACAAAAACTGATTTCAAGGTACAAGCCAGAAGAGACAAGGAGGGGCACTATATAATGCTCAAGGGAACAGTAGACAGAGAAGCAGTGAGCATAATAAAAATATATGTGCCCAGCGAGACCTGAGAAATTCATAAATCAAGCACTCTAAGCGATGAAAAAAGAAATAGGCTCAACAATTATAGCAGGTGACTTTAATATACCACTCTGAAAAAGACAGATCACAGGGAGAGAAACTCAAAAAGGAGGCTACAGATAGAAACCGCACAATTGGACGACTTGACCTGATATTTTCAGAGCTCTCTACCCACATGCAAAGAAATTCACATCCTTTTCAAGCCCACATGGCACGGAATTGAAGACAGACCACATGCTGGGACACAAGTCGAACCTGAGTAAATTCAAACACATACAGATTATATAGACATGTCTCTGATCACTGTGCTATAAGATTGGAAATCAACATGGGCAAACAACTGGAGGATCAATAACTCTCTATTACAAAAGGAGTGGGTTACAAAAGGATTGGCACAGATCAGGAAGTTTCTAGAAACCAATGAGAATGAAAATACCATGTGCCCGAACCTTAGGGATATATCAAAGGCATTTGTCAGAGGAAGACTGATAGCAATATAAGCACACAGAAAAAGACGACAGACTTGTGGTTGAAATGCTGGCACAAAACTTACACCAATTGGGGGAGGGAGGAGGGGAAAAAAAAGAGAAAAAAAAAAAAAAAAAGAGGACCTGATGCAAGTGGCTTAAGTGGAGAGCAAATGCCTTGAGAATGATTGGGGCAGGGAATGTATGGATGTGCTTTATACAATTGATGTATGTATATGTATGGATTGTGGTAAGAGTTGTATGAGTCCCTAATAAAATGTAAAAGAAGAAAAAAAAAAACTTACACCAATTAAAGCAGAGTCAACAGGATAATCCTACTGATAGTAAAAGGAAAGAAATAATGAAAATCAGAGCTGAAATACAGGAGAGGGAAAACATGAAACCTATGGAGAAAATTAATGCAGCTAAAAGTTGGTTATAAGAAAGAATTAATAAAATTGATAGACTGCTGGCAAACCTAACCAAAGAAAGGAAGGAACAAATTTCAATAGCAAGGATGAGGGATGAAACAAAGGACATTAAAATGACTCTAATAATATCAAAATGATAATTACACAGTACTATGAAGGCCTGCACTCTAACAAATTCAACAACTTGGAAGACATGGACAAATACTTGGAAAAACAATCCCTCCTTAAACTATCCGAGATGGACGTCAAGAACCTCAACAGACCTATAGCAATATTAGAAATAGACAGTTATCAAGGGATTACCAACAAAAAAAGTCACCTAGGTCAGATGACTTCACAGAAGAATTCTAGCAAGCATTCAGGGAAGAACTGACATCAATCCTACACAAATTCTTCCAGACATAGAAAAAGACAAAAAATTCCCGAACTCTTTCTTTGAAGCTAGTATAACTCTGATACCTAAAGTGGGAAAAGATCCCACAAGAATTGAGAACTACAGACGGAGATCCCTATAAATAGTGATGCAAAAATCCTTAACAAAAAAACTGATAGAATACAAAGCATATAAAAATAATAATTCATGGTGACCAAGTGGGATTCATACCATGGATGCATGGATGGTTCAACATATGAAAGATCATCAGTATTATTTGCCACATTGACTTGAAAAATTATAAAACCACATGATGATATTGATAGATGCGGAAAAAGCATTCAACAACATCCAACACTCATTCCTGTTTAAGACACTCAAGAAGACAGGAATAGAAGGAAAATTCCTTAATATTATACAAGCAATAAATAAAAAACTAAGAGCCAATGTGTGGTAATCAGTGAAGAAAAGACAAAAACAATTCCACTGAAAAACGTGACCAGACAAGGATGTCCCTTGTCCCGAATCTTATTTAACATCGTACTGGAGATCCTATCTAACAACATAAGACAAAGACATCAAAGGTATTCATCTGGGGATATGATTCACAGACGATATAATTTTATACACTGAAAATCCCCAAAACTCAAGTGGAGTATTGGAAATGATAGAGGAACATGGCAGATTGGCAAGAAACAAGATCAATAAAAATAAGTCTATCGGACTGCTACACACATCAGATAAGAACACAAAAGAGGCAATTAAAAAGGAAGTACCCCTCACAATAGCCAAGCACAAACTGAAATATCTAGGGATCTACCTGACTGAAAAAAAAAACAAAAGATTTGAACCAGGAAAACTATAGAACACTATTACAAGAAACCAAGAGCGATCTCAACAAATGGAAGGATATCCCATGCTCATGGATAGGAAGACTCAAAATAGTACAGATGTAGTTCTGCCCAAGGTACTATATAAGTTCAATGCTATACAGATACGACTACCATCATCCTCTTTCAAAGAATTGGAAAAATTGATTACCAACTTCATATGGAGAGGGAAGAAGCATACAATTAGCAGAGAACTCCTCAAGAAGAAGGACAAAGTAGGAGGGTTTGCTCTATCGGACTTTAGCATGTATTATACAGCCACAGGGGTCAAAACAGTGTGGTTCTGGAATAACAACAGATAGTCAGACCAATGGAAAAGAGCTGAAGACACAGAATTTAAAATATCAGCATACAGGTAACTGGATTTTGATAAGGGCCCAAAAAAGATCGAATGGGAAGCGGATGCCCTCTTCAATAAGTGGTGCTGGAAAAACTTGATTTCTACCTGCAGAAAAATGAAGTAAGACCCTTACCTCACTCCATGCACAAGAATAAACTCAAGGTGGATCACAGACCTGAAGGTAAAGTCTCAAACTATTAGGACTATTAATGAGTGAATTGGGACAAACTTGAGAACCTTGGCACAGGGAATACATAGGCTATTGGAAATAGGGAAGGGCACAAATACAGACGAGACACAAATTGACAAGTGGGATATACTGAAGATAAATCATCTGTATACATTGAAAAATTCACCAATAATAAGATAGCCAAAGACTGGGAAAACATCTTTAAGAATGACACATCAAAGGCCTGATTACTAAAATATACAATACTTTGCAAGCTTAAAATATGAAAAAAATAACTAACAGTCCACTAAGGAGGTTGGCAACAGATCAGAGCATAAGTTTCACAGAGGCAGAAATCCGAACGGCCAACATTCCTGATTATTAGCCATAAGAAAAATGCAAATTAAAACAACTATGAGGTACCTCCCAACACCGTCAAAGATAGCACAATTCAAAAAACAGAAAGTAACAAGTGTTGGAGGGGCTGTGGGAAGATAGGAACGCTCGTCCGCTGCTGGTGGGCCTGTAGGTGTGTACAGTCACTATGGAAATTGATTAGGCGATATCGAAACAGATGGAGACTGAGCTACCAGACCACCCAGCAATCCCCCTACTGGGCATATACTCAGAAGACGTAAGAAACAAACCACAGCCAGACATCTGTGTTCCAATGTTCATCGCGGCACAGTTCGCAATTGCAATGAGTTGGAAACAATCTAAATTTCCATCAACAGACGAATGGATAAAAAAACTGTGGTACATACATACAATGGAGTACTACGCAATCCCTAAAATGCAGCGATGAATGCAAGAAGCACATTGCCGCATGGGAAGAACTGGAGGAAATCATGCTAAGTGAAGTAAGTCAAGCACAAAAGGACAAGTACAATAATCAGGTCACTGAGGTAAGCATAAAAAAAAATCGGGGCATAGGTGAAAAACTACTATATACATACTTCCTTCAAGTGAGGTCGAGCAATTATGGCAGGAGCCAAACCCAAACCAGGGATACACATGGCAGCCAACTAAATAAAGGGATAAAGAGTGGGGAAAAAGCTATGGGTAGGGGGTGAGCAGGGCACTAATCCACCCAAGGAGAAGATATTGTTTATATCTCCACAGAGGAGGGAGAGAGACCAGGCTTCAGCCCAATGTGTTAAGCCATGCATACAACATACTGGCATGTACCAAGGGAACCAACAGAGATGTCTGTGGGGCTGGCCTCAATCCCAACTATGTGGACTCTTGCCCCCCCACCCAGCACCCCACCCTGCCAGAAGAATACACTTCAGAGGACAGAACTGGGGCTATAGCTTGGGGAGAGGGGTGCATCAGATTTGAGCACACAGTAGAAACGCAACAGGATGGAAAGAGAGGAGAGGATATCCTGACCCATCAAGCCCCAAGGACGATGCTCCTGCTCGGAACAGACAAGGCACAGGGAGGACCGTAGGGCTGGCCCCACCACAGGACACGGTGTCCCTCACGGAACCATGGCACTGCAGGGGACAGCACTGGAGACAGTACAGTAATAGTGCACAGTCTGGCCCCATCACTCTGGGGCAAGCACGAGGGCATGCTGCAGAGAAGCATGGGGAGCAGACTGAATGAAATCCCTGGGGAATACTAAAAATAGATTTGGGAGACAGAGTTTGGTACCCATCAGACTGAGCCGTTAAACACTCGGAAAGGCCAACAAACAGACCTTGAACTATTTATAGGCTTTTCCATTTTTCTCAGTGGCTTTCTTTTTGTTATTGTTATTTTGTATTTGTTTTTTGCTGCTGCTGTTGTTGTTTTACTGGTTTTGACTTCCTTTGCTGTTTTATTTGGCTTTGCCTGGTTTTGGCACTTATTAATGTATCTGCATGTCTATCTAGATAAGATAAGTGGGATAAATAATTCGGAGGTGAAAAGAATGGGACCAATGGTTCCAGGAGGATATGAGATAAGGAGTGGGGGGAGAGTAGAAGGGGGACCAGGAACAAGGGAACAACAAGTGAACTAAAACCAATGGAAGGAAGGTCATAGAATGCCTAGTAACGCTCAATCAAAGGCACTGTAGCAGTGAGGAATTACTAAACCCAAATGAAGGCCAAAAATGATAGTGGAACAAGAGGAAAGTAAAAAGAAAATATGGGAAAGAACCAGAAGGCAAAGGACATTTATAGAGGCCTAAATACAGGCATGTACACATGTTAAATATATACAATGAGAGGGGACTAGAACTATATTCTCATAACTATATGTTAAGAATTAAGATTGCATATGGACATTGGGCTTCGACTCAAGTACTCCCTTAACACAAAAACACTTTGTTCTAACAATCCAGCATTCTGTGAAGCTCAATGTGAGCATAAGCAAATGTGGTGAAGAAAGCTGATCGTGCTGGGCTATCGAAAGATATAGCATCTGCGGTCTTAAAGCTTTAAAGACAAACAACCGACCATCTAGCTCAGAAGCAACAAAGCCCACATGGAAGAAGCATGTGATCATAAGTTATCGATGGGATCAGGTATCAGGCATCTCAGACCCAGAATAAAACCAGACCCAATGTGATTAAGGGTGGGGAGTGGGAGAAGAGCATGGAATTGAGACCCAATGCCCATCTGCAGACAATTGGACATCCCCTCACAAAGAGGTCACAGGGAAGAAATGAACGAGTCAGGGTGCTGCTGTATAGCACCAATGAAACACAGAACTTTCCTCTAGTTCTTTGGTGCTTCCTTCACTCTACTATCAGACCTTAATTCTATCTTACAACTCAGATTAGACCAGAGCATGCACACTGCTACAGACAAGCGCCCGCAACACAGGGAATCCAGCACAGATAAACCCCTCAGGGCCAACAAGGAGAGTAGAGATACCACGAGGATTATGGGACAGTGGGGGGTGAAAGGGGGAACCGATCACAAGGATCAAGCTATAACCCCCACCCAGGGGATGAATAACAGAAAAGTGGGTGAGGGGTGACAGAGGACAATGTAAGATATGGAAAAAATAATCTATAACTTATCAAGGGTTTGTGAGGGAAGGTGAGCGGAGTGTGGGAGAGAATGCTTTGAAAATGATGATGGCAGCTTATGTGCAATGGTGCTTGACACACTGGAGCAATGTATGGATTGTGAAAAGAGATGTAAGAGCTCCCAACAAGTTTTTTTTCTAATTGCTCTCTGAGGTTTATCTTTGCCACATTGTTATCTCTTTTGTCCTCTCATCTAAATGTATTTCACTGTGTTTGTAGTATGTTCTAGTCAGATGTGTATTTCACCAAACTGCTAACATCTGGCCCTGGAATACACATTTTTAGCAGAATCTATAATATTTTTCTTTCTATTCCCTGCATGTTTTCACACCTCTTGGCATATGATTGTTTGAAAACCACAGAGATAAACAAATAGATATAGAATCTTTCATGTGTCAACAGGTTACTGTTATAAAGAACATTCCAAAGCACAGAAGTGATGGTCAGAAATGCCTAGTAGGTTCCACCAACGACAAGGAGCCTTGGTGGCAGAGTGATCTATGCGTTCAACTACCAAACCAGAAGATTGGTGCTTTGAAATCACCAATCATTGAACAGAAGAAGTTCAGGCACGCTGCTACTAACGTTCTGGTAAGTCAATGGAAAGTTCTATTCAGACTAATAAAATGGCTGTGAATTGGAATCAATTTGATGGCAATGGTACAGTTGAGGTTTTTCACCATTGAAAATAACTTACAGTTTAGTGAACATCAGTTACTTTTTTAACCATATTTATGATTCTAGCATAATAAAGTTTAAATTACTTTCACTACAAATTTTATAGATTAAAGTTTAAAAATTACCAATTTCTTGAACATGTTTTTCGGCTTAAAAGTTCATTTTTATATATCCATATATTTTATCATATGCTATATATTTATTATGCACTAAAACTCTTTTTGAGTGGGATTAATATTAATGAACTCATCATTAAATTGCTTAGATTATGTTTACTACAGAAAGGAACAAATTCACTGATGTCCAACCTCACAGAGAAACTTTAGGGCAAAATGTATTCTAGGATATAAATCTTTATGGAAACAAGCTGCCACAACTTTCTTCTACAATCTGGCTGGTGAGTTCGACCTGCTGACCTTTTTGTTAGTAGTTGAGGACTTAATCACTACATGATCAGGGCTGTGTTTATTGTACACACATAATAATAATTTTGCTAAATGCTGTTAATATTTTGGCATGTTTTTATAGAATTTTTCTGTAATAAATTTTGACCTTTAAATATTGTAAATATCATAAGTATAAAATTTTGTCCTTCCTTTTTTACCGAACCTTGTAAAGCACATTTAAAATAGTCTATAGAGTTTCTGTTTTAAATTATTTTTAGTAGCTATAAATTTACTTAAGTAGATAGACTAGACTTATATTACTTCAACAGTTACATCAGTATTATTCAAAATGTCTCTCACTTCTAGAAACTTCAAACGCTGTACAAGGACAATGAACGTGGCTCTTCTAGTCAAAGTTTTTAACTCCCATCAAATGACCTTTTCTTCCATGGATCTATCTAGTAAGAAAATGGGAGGCGATACTGAAAGGATTCACCTGTGAGTAATTATGAATAGAATTTATTGGCATGCCCTCCTACTGGGTATAACATGAGTTCTCTAAAAAGCAAAAGAGATGATCTTACTACCAGCAAGAGTCAAGAGTGAAGCTTGACCTCTGAATCTCAACATCCTTGTAAAGTGAAACTCCTGGATCCCGAAGGCAGTTGTGATAGCAGAAGAACAGCAGCAGAAAGAGGAGCCAGAGCATGAAACAGAGCAATGGACTTCCCAGCCCACAGAGCAAGACATGCTGAGTGTGTTCATTATTTCTTCCATTTGCAAGTAAAACTGTGCTGACAATTTAAAAGTAGTCGTAGCAGTTTATCGACAGGGAACTGACTCAAAAGAGGATATGGAGCAAAGATATCACTGCAGATGTCAGATGGATCTTGGCTGAAAACAGATTATCGGGCAGAGGTTTACCTGTGTTTTACTGAATATGCAAATGCATTAAATTGTGTTGAGCATAGTAAATTATGATGGCTAACTTTGTGAAAAATAGGAATTCCAGAACACACAAACCCATGAGAAACCTGTACATGGATCAAAAGGGAGCTGTCCAAATTGAACAAGGGAGGTGTGCACCAGACTTGATTCTTTTCACCACATTTATTCAAACTGTGTACTAAACATGTAATCTGACAGGCTGGAATATACGAAGAGCATAGCATCATGATTAAAAGTTCCCTAACAACCTGCAAAATACATAGGGCACCATCTTCAAGCTGAAACTGAAGAGGATTTAAAGCACTTACTAATGAAGATCAAGCAAGGCAGCCTTTAGCATTAGCTACACCACAACAGAAAGAAAAAAAAATCACAAGGGAACCATTAAGAAAATCACAATAAACAAAAAAAGCAATTGAAGATGACAGGGATGGTATTTTACTTGGACCCACAAACAAAGTCCATGGACGCAGTAGGAAAA
The DNA here is from genome assembly GCF_050624435.1 of Tenrec ecaudatus. Taxonomy (NCBI): domain Eukaryota; kingdom Metazoa; phylum Chordata; class Mammalia; order Afrosoricida; family Tenrecidae; genus Tenrec; species Tenrec ecaudatus. The sequence goes on from NC_134534.1 coordinate 85,561,836, forward strand.
AGATGATGCATTATGGGGGGTACCCCCCCCCCAATGAAAAAAGCTCCACTGGGCAATGCTTTCTTTCATAGCATGCATTTTCTCATTGGGTGAACATCCAGCAACACAATCTGAGTTAGTGCACCAGTGGCGAAGGTTCTCCCAGATCACAGTGGATTTTTTCATAAAAGCAGTTTGGCTCGAACCCTTGTGTGTATGTGTGATGGCCTATTAAAAAAGAGAACAGCATCTGACTGTGAAATTTAGTTTCCTGCTCGGGAAAAATGCTGCAGAAACTGTTGTGATGTTGAACACAACTTACAAGGCCAGAGCTATGGGCAAAACTCTAGTGTGAGTAGTTGTGAAATGTCAATTGATGACAAATTTCATTCTAGATATCTGTCAACTTCTCAAACGGACAAAAATGTCAACTCGGAGAACATTTGGAGTTTGTTCCACCAGGTCAAACTGTTAATCAAGCTTTCTATTTAGAGCAGTGGTTCTCAACCTTCCTAATACCGTGACCCTTTTTTATAGTTCCTCATGTTATGGTGACCCCCCCACCCAACCTTAAACTATTTTAGTTGCTACTTCATAACTGTAATTTTGCTTTTATTATGCATTGGGCGACCCCTATGAAAGGGTCATTCGACCCCCCAAAAGGGTCACGGCCCACAGGTCGAGAACCACTGATTTAGAGGTTTTTGAAAAGATTACTAACAGTGTGCATAAAAAAAGGGCTAATTTGTGGCAGACAGTGGAGTGGTTTTGCCACCATGACAATGCACCTGCTCACTCAGCCATCTCAGTTCACCAGTTAGTTTTGGCAAAAAAACAGTATTGCCTCTCTTTCCCCACGCACCTGACCTCGCTCCTTGCGACTTCTTTTTGTTCCTGAGAATGAAGAGGGACATGAAAGGGCAGCAATTTGATGACAAGAGGTACTGTCAGCCATCCAAACATATGAGCTTGAAAAAATGTTTCCAAGAATGGAATCGCAGATTTGACAAACGTATTAAATGTAATAGAGAATACTCTGCAGGTGATAAGATTAATTTGTAAAAAAAATGTAAGTACATACATACGTTTGGGGGAAAAATTCCAGTTTTATTAAGGGTACCCCCTTGTACTTTATACAAATCTTCTGAAAAACATTTCTTGAAGTGTTAAAAAGCCAAGATGTCACTTGGGGAACTATGGTACACTTGACCCAAGCCATGGTATTTTCAATTACCTCATATGAATATCAAATCTGGACAATAAACAAGGAAGATCGAAGAATTGATGCCTTCTAAGTGATATGTCAACATGGAAGAAGTACACCAACATCAGTGACTGAAGGGTTGTAAATCATAATCTGAAGTCGAAAGAGGGAACAACAGCATGAGAGCCTAAATTGTGACATTCTGTGTTTGCAGTTATGGAAGGCAGTGGAAGCCCAATATACATTTGTGAGATCTACACAAGAAATAAGTCTCCGGTGATATCCCTCAACTATGAATAGTTGGAAGAAACTGGTGACCACACAGAGTGCATGTGGCTTCTTTGCTCTTCCCAATGGTCTGTGTGTCAGTCTCAGGTGCTTCTGGCCTCTGCCTCTATCACTTCAAATCGAGATCTTGTGAGTAGGATCCACTGGTGCCTCTTCTTCCGTGATGGTCCTGGGAATTCTCTCTAAATCAGAGACAGCTCTGATAGAGGTGTGGTTTTTGTCTTTCAGCAGCCAATACCGCCAAGGAAAAAAAGAAGTAATGATTTGACACATACTCTCTAGTAAAATGGAGACTTAGAATACATCCCATCTTAATCTTGTGCATTAGCATAACAAAAAAATTCCTCCAAAATGGGATTATACCCATATGCATAGAGGTTAGAATTTACAATATATCACCTAAAGGATTTGATAAGAGTGGCGGTTCTCAACCTGTGGGTCTCGACCCCTTTGGGGGTAGAACAAACCTTTCACCGGGGTCACCCGATTATTAACAGTAGCAAAATTACAGTTACGAAGTAACAATGAAAATAACTTTATGGGTGGGGTGGTCATCATAACCTGAGAAACAGTTTTAAAGCGTCACGGCATTAGGAAGGTTGAGAACCACTGGATAAGAGAATGAGCAGGAACAATATCCTGATGAAAAGGAACCCTCCAGTAAAGTTTCCCCCTGTGCTTTTCTACTAAACCTTTGGCTAATTTCCCCTGAACAGTCTTATAATAAGCAGCTGTTACTCTTCTTTGTCCTTCCAGAAAGTCAACAAGGAAAATGCCTTAAGTAGCTTGAAAAGTGTTGCCATGCTATCTGCTTGATTGGTCTGCTTCCACTTCTGGACAGCCATTGCTGTGTGCTTTGTCTTCAGGATCATATTGGTCAAGCCACAGTTCCTGGTATAATTCTTTAAAGAAATGCTTCATGATCTTGACCCCTTTGTTTCAAAGAGAGGGTCCGTGATTTTCATCCCATTTGTTCAAATTTTCCATTGAAGGCACAACACTTTTAGCACCTATCAGGTAAAAAGTGTGTTTAATTTTCATTTTTCAGCCAAAATTGTGTAAGATGAACATACTAAATGTGTATGATATTATCTATTGTTTCTACTGCTGATCTTTGATCTTCTTCAATTAGGACATGAACAAGATAGTCTTCTGAGAATTCGATGTGGATGATCTGCTGCTCCTTAAGAGGTATTAGCCATTTGTAACAGTATCACTCCAATTTCTGATTTCAACTACTTCATCTACTATTTCCCTGAGTGTCTATGTCTGTATCCTTTTCTGTCTCCTTAAGGACTCATTTATTGAATGGGTCCACTCTAATTCAGTATGGCTTCACCTCAGCCTTAGCGTAATTATATCTGCAAGAACCTGTTTTTAAGGTTCTCAGGTCCCAGGAATATACAACTTGGGGGGGAGGGGGAGTGACTCAAGCAATTATACCTGGTCATTAGAAATTTACTTTCAAATCTGGTAGATATTGTCACCATCAGGAATGTCACCATTTTAGGGAGTAGAGCTGTAAGAGTAATTTCTTTATCTTTGTCCCTTATTTTTTTCCTTATATTTTTACAAAACCTTTTAATTGGAACTAATACAGACATCACATCATTTCATAGAGTTCATTCAATCACATCAAGCAATACTGTTGTACAATGGTACGACTGTCCCTTATTTTTAATGGATGCCACCATTGAAAAATATGACAATTCCCTGCTTACATCACTGTGTGCTTTACCCTCCAGCTTGATAGCTCCTGATGTCATTGTGAACTTGTGAAAATAGACCATAGCTAATCTTTCTGTCAAACTGAAGTGATACTTCCCAAATGTTATTCCTGAATATATTAGCACCAGCAAGGAAGGCTATAGGCAAGGTCATTCCTGAGCTAAATGGAAAGCTCTTTAAGCCAACCTTCCACACACCACTTCCAGCAAGACCATCATGGATTTGACCTGCTGTCAACAATGAGCTCTAAAAGGCAACCTGGGCTACACAAAAATTAGCCTCACTATTGAGAATTTCATAGTGTTACCAACTCCTCCACTTTCAATGCTGAAGCTACCTGCCTCAACCACCACATTGTCAAGTTCATTTCCTGGAAAGACACCTGATTTTGCTAGAGCAACAACATGGAGGGTCTAAGAGTCCATAAAAAGAGATAAGGTGTAAAAAGAGAATAAAAGAAAAGAAGGTGTAAAAGCCTTAGACTTCAGTCCAACAATAGCATGAAAGCAACTGAGAAGGCCGCAGTTGCTAGGGAATCAGAGCTCAAATGTCTATTTCACTGCAATGAGAGGCTCTCATCTTAAACAGGGTTCCCCCCTCCCCCAAAGAAGGTTCTGAAAGCACTGCTTTGTCATCTGTCATCAGTATCAACAATAAAATCTTCCCTATCCAGTAAAGACGTAAGGCCAGGTAAGAGTTGACTATAATAATCAATGATAGTGAATTATAATTAGACTCCCACATGATGGACATAGAACAGACACATGGTTCAGGAACTTTAACTCTTGCAAGTTATAACATATTTCATACCTGTATATTCAGAAAATGGCTTATGTATTACTCCAAGCACAGGTTTACCATTTACAGCCACACACACCATAGTAGTGACATATTTTCGAAGGTCCTCTGAAAAAAAAAAAAAAACACCTGACTGTCAAAGTAACAAATTCAGAATACCATGACTAGTTTTTTTTATTAACAATTATTTAGATGTTAACTTAGATCATAATCGCCCCAAGCATGGATAAAACTCCACTGACTGAAGGCAAGTTTAAGAGAGCAATAAAGTAACTTTGTTTTGCTTTTACTTGCTTTGTAGTTGCCTAAGAATTCACTATTTTAAATTCCAAGGTCAAAGGTTTATGCAATAAAACTTAAACTCTAAATATTCCAAGTCAATATTATATCATGGCTAAATATATTTCCTTAATAAATGGATGTCAATTGGCAACCTTTTTAAAGTCACAGTTGAAAATTTCCATTCCTTGAAGAATCTGTGACAGAATTTGCTACTGTCATTCACTGAAGTCTGCTGTAAAACAGTGAATTGAGGGAAAGGAAAAGAGCAATAATCACTCTAGTTCAATTATTTCATATCCCACTATGTTAAACTAGCTAAATTAAAACTAGTTGGAAAAGATGTTTTAAATTTTCTCCAATATCTAACGGCAATCTACGTTTGATGAGATGAATGTTTTAAATTACCTGTATACTCTTGAGTAGCATCAAGTGGGTCAATCCAGACAGTAACGCTTTCTGCTGGCACTTCTTTAGGAGCAGTGATTTCCCTCAGGATGTCTTCAGGAATATTATGATCCCACAAGATAATCTCCTGATCAGCTGCATCCACATGTTCCTCAGTATTTATCTACATAAAACATAGTAAACATTTTAAAAACAAGGGAAAAACTACTACCCGAGGAAGCACACACAGAAAAAAACATTTCACGTGAAATAACAAAAATTCCTATTTTTCATTTTGAGGCAATCTTTTTTCTCTTTTTGAAAAAAATGAAAATATGTTACAAAGGCAATCACTGACTTCCATGGCAAAATAGGCAGAGACACTACCCAAGCACCCCAAACCAAATGACACATACATATATGGATGTCAATCCTAGAACCGGGTTTTAAAGAAAATGATAGAGAAATGGACTGAATACCATACTAGTAGTTGAACAAAAGCAAGAAAAGAGATCACACAGGTGAAAGAGGTCACCTTGAACTTTTACAAGCAGCATTTGATAGAGAACCATGTGGACAAGACAGGTGGAATGTTCCCTTATTCCCTAATACCATACTGGTGACCAGAAGAAGCATGGCCAACCAACCTCCCACCTCCATTGGCTATGAACCCCCAATCTCTATGCAACCCTTGATCTGTCTAAAGTCAGAGCCATATCCTTATGTGTCAGGCACTGAGTGCACCATCCTCATATCTCTAGGCACATCAAGTCTGCTTCCTTAGACCAGAGAATATGAAAGACTGGGTCCTCCTCTCCCAGACAATATGCAGGCCTGTTGGAAATCCATCATGTTCCTCCTCTCTCATTACCACATGAGCCTCTTGGAAGACGGTGGCATTCTATACTGGATATTCTGCTCTTGCTCCGTTTCCTCCTTACTTTTCTGTTTTTCTTTGCCTTCTATTCTTCCTTTCTCTACTTTCCCTTTTTTTTTATTTGCATGTTTTCCTTTTTACTTTACATATTTACTTTTTCATATCTCAAAAAATAATAAGTTTATTATCACATACTTCAGACATCACCCAGTTTACCAAAGAGTTGTGAAGCCAAAATCAATTTCAGCACATTTTTTTCTCCAAAGAATTGTTAGTTTACTGTCTATCCATCCTCCCCTACCACAACCCTACATATTAATAGTTACTATCTATAGGTTTACCTATCCTGAGTTTTTATACACAAATCACACAAAACTCAAATAGGAGCAAACAAACAAAAATGATTAGACAAAACATAGAAAAATCTCAACCCAAAAGGAAGCAAAATATTAAAACTGGAAACAACTTTAAAATGGGTTCAAAGGAATATCAAATGATTAACTACATGGGTCATAATCGGGGTTACAATGGTACCTGATAGCAAGGCTATTCACATGCCTGATCTATGCTCAAGGGCATTCACCAGATGCTTAAGCCATGCAGGGATCCTGAAAATGGATTTGGGGCTTTGCCTGTCATCCACAGCCTTCTGCAAACCAGTATTTACAATGTAACCTCTGATACCATGCCCACCTCCAGATTTGGATCTTATTTACAATCTTTAGATCACACAAGTTGGTGGACTTGACAACTCACTAAGATGGCTACTATTTTAGGACAAGGCTATAACACCCCAGATGTTATTCTTTCTTTTTAGCCAGGCACCATCTGGTTTCTTCATCATACTTTTTTTATAGCACCCATATCTTCACTGATCTCTTCATGAGGGCAAGTATCAAGTAAGACCATATCATAACAAAGTGTTCTTAAATTGGAGCTAGAATTATGTATGAGCACAAATACATTCATATACATATGGTTCATATATGTCTCTGTTAGTCTGGGTAGACTAGTGTGTGACAGGGTTCTCTAGAGAAACAAAACCAGGACATTTATGATTATAGATATGATTATGATTATAGATAAGGATGATTATGATTAAAGATATATACAATATAAGACATAAACAGCTAATTAGTTCACTGAGCAGTGCAAATGGCTCAGTTCAACTCACTTCCGTGAGACAGTTAATACACTGGCAGTCCTTCAACTCACAAAGACTGCTGGATGCAAGTCAAGGAAGCAGACAGCTGAGTTTTCTGAAGAACAATACAAGCAGTCCGGCCACAGGCAGCAAACAGCAGGACAGATCACCAACAGTCAGCCAAATGACAGGGTCTGACAGTCCCCAGCTCAAGTGATGTATACACCAGCAGTGTGGTGAAGCAGGTGTTTAAGGAACCTCAAACTATAGCGACACAGTCCATGGGTTGGGTGTCCCACAGGTAACAAAACTCGCAAGTTGAGGCAGAGAACTAGCTTTAGTAACGGCACACTGGTCCAATCAAGAGCCAGAAAGGCAAGGTTCGCCAAGCCATTTATCTCTTTGCCTTCGATTAAAGTGCAACCTTATTAACCCCATGTGTTTACTGGCCAGGTATGCACAATAATCCTACCTATCACAACTAGAAAAACAAATTCATAGACACTCATATATGTATAAGAGAGAGCTTTATCAAGACAAAGTGGTTGCATATGCAATGTGGTAAAGAAAGCTGATGGTGCCCGACTATCAAGATACAGCATCTGGGGTCTTAAAGGCTTCAAGGTACACAAGCGGCCATCTAGCTCAGAAGCAACAAAGCCCACATGGAAGAAGCACACCAGCCAGTGCGATCACAAAGTGTTGAAGGGATCAAGTATAAGGCATCATCAGAAAAAAAATTCATATCATTGTGAATGATGGGGAGTACAGAGTGGCGACCCAAAGACCATCTATAGGCAATTGGGCATGGCAGGAAGGAGATGAGCCAGTCAGGGTGCAGTACCGCAACGATGAAAGATACAACTTTCCTCTAGTTACTAAATGTTTCCTCCCCCTTCACTACTATCATGATCTCAATTCTACCTTACAAATCTAGCTAGACCAGAGGCTATACACTGGTACAGACAGGAACTGGAAACACAAGGAATCCAGGATGGATGATCCCTTCAGAACCAGTTCTGAGAGTACGATACCTGAAAGGTAGAGGGTGGGTGGTGTGGAAAGGGGGAACCGATTACAGGGATCTACATATAACCTCCTCCCTCAGAGACAGACAACAGAAAAGTGGGTGAAGGGAGATGTCGGGCAGTGTAAGATATGACAAAATAATAATTAATAAATTATCAAGGGTTCATGAGGGAAGGGGGGAAGGAGGAGGGAGGGGGGAAAATGAGGAGCTGATGCCTAGGGCTGAGTGGAGAGCAAATGCTTTGAGAATGATGAAACAAATGTGCTTTACACAATAGATGTATGGATTGGGATAAGAGTTGTATGAGCCCCCAATAAAATGATTTTAAGAAAAAGAAAGAGCTTTATATACATTTTTGGTTCTTGGCTCTAGACCCTGTATTTGGCTCACCTCTCCCTGATCTTTGGATTTGGGATTAAACAGAACCTACTACCACAGGAGACATTTCCCTTAGTTTCCTGAGTGGTCTGTGTGATGTTGCAATGAATTGTAGATCCCAGAGATGCAAGAAAATATACTTAAAGGAAGAGGAGTCATGGAGAAATGGCCACAACAGCATCTTGGAAGAGTCGGACATTTGGGGCATCTTTAATCTCCAAATCCTTGTAACTAGTCTAGTATTAAATCTACTAAAAAAAACAAAACATAGATTATCCTACAAAATATCAATTGATTCGTGACATCTCTATGTGTATCAGCACAGAACTGTGCTCCATAGTTTTTTTCAATGGGTAAATTTTCAGGCACAGATAATCATGCGTGGCATCTCCGGGTTGACACCAAGTGGGTTAGCCAATCATTCACCATATTTCACCACTACTATCATAAAGTTATACATTTAATAAACTCCCTATCCACCATAATAAAACAAACAGGCTTACAAATAACTGCTAAAGTCAAAATACATTCCACATCCATTCAGTATGTCCTAGAAATTCTATCCGCAATTCTAAATATGTGGTTTCATGATTACCAAGGAAAATACTAGTTAAGTAATAGAATTTCACTTGATTCCTTCAGTGATCTTCTGTGGGAAAATTCCACAACTGGATAAGTCCGAAGGAACAGCAGTTATGTAATTGAAGGGAATAATTAACCAGACACCAGACAAAGCATGCAAGGGCTCACTTCTTCCATGGTAGCAGGAACCAGAGAGAGAGCTAATATATTCTTTTACAGCCTTATATATTCTTAGGACATGCAGTCCTCATTAATTACAATACATAACAAGGTAGGCAGTATCTTAACCATAGAGGTCCCTGAACTCATTGGGGGAGAAACCTGTATCTCATAATGAGGACCTGCAGAAGGGAGTTGACTTCCACTGGAGCATGAAGAACAAAAGATGCATGTCTGCTTCTATAGCTATGAGGGGGTACCAAAAAAGGGGAAAAAAGCTCCACCCATCCACAGTATTCCTGCCAGGGGAGCAGCGAGCAACCTGCTCCTACTTAGTGCACCCGGTGGCATCACCTGGGAAGGTTCTCTCTAGTCACAGTGAATGTATTTATAAATGCAGTTTAACTCAAACTCTGTTTTTTGTGATGGTCGATTTAAGAGAACAGCGTGCAGCTGTGAAATTTTGTTTCCTACTCAAGGGAAAATAACACAGAAACTGTTGTGATGTTGAACATAGCTTACAAGGACAGCACTATGGGAAAAACTCAAGTGTATGAGTTGTTTTCTTGTTTCAAAAAAGGTGAAATATCGATTGATGATAAACCCTGTTCTGCATGTCCATCAACTTCCCAAACGGATGAAAATGTCAACTTGTAGTGCATTTGGAGTTCATTCCACCAGGTCAAACTGTTAATCAAGCATTCTATTTACAGGTTGTGTAAAGATAGTGTAATAGTGTATACAAAAAAAGTCTTGATTTGTGGCAGACAGGGAACTGGTTTTGCCACAACAATGCACTTGCGCACTCAGCCATCTCAGTGCACCAGTTTTTGGCAAAAAGAAAAACAGCATACCTCTCTTGCCCCATGCACATTATTTACCTGACCTCACTCCATGGGACTTACCGTATACAATCGTGTATAAGGCGAGTTTTTCAGCTGAAAAACTGAGGGTCAGTTTATACACGGGTCAGTGATACCCCAGCGAAGTATAACATCTCGCTGTAGCCCCTCTTACCCCCCAAGGTAATGGGACGAGCACCCGTAATCTCGTGGATGATTACCATTACTCCGCTGTTCATTCAAAGCCCCACTGACACTTCAGGGCTTTGAATGTCTGTTTACTCACATCTAACCAATTAGAGCCATCCTATGACGTGGACGGCTCCAATATGAAGAAGCACCCATAGTGATTCACTTACGCCAGCAGCTGAACTGGTAAGGATGTGTCTGTGGCTGCGCTCCGCCTCTCCCCTCTGGTCTCTGTGTTAATTCACATTCTGTATCCACCGCCAGCACGGACTCTCCCCCCTCCTCCCAGCTAACAGGTTGGGGGGAGGGGGCATTACCATGAAAGTTCTTTTTTAAAGTCTTGTTTTTTATCCTATTAGAAACAGATACTCTTGAACCAAAACAAAAATGCTGGTCATATGACGCTGGTTTCAAAATGAAGGTTGTGTCAAGAGCAGAACAGAGCAATAACAGTATTGCAAGTAGGGAATTCTGTGTTGATGAAAAGCAAGTGAGGGAGTGGTGGAAATTGAAGGTTGACTTGGAACAGATTACAAAAGCTAAAAAAGCTCGTCGTGGTTTAATGTCTTTTTACGGGGCTCTAGAGAGTGAATTGCATAAATGGGTTATGGAGTGTCATCAAAATGGTTACTGCAAATGGGAATCTGCATGTGTGCTCTACAAATGGCTAAGGATGACAAATATAAAGCACTAGGCATTGAAAAAATTTGCTGCATCAGCAGGATGGTGTACCTGCTTCATGAATAGGTTTGGCCTACTATATTTGAGACAAAGAACAATGATTTCCCAGAAATTGTCACAAGACCTTGAAGAAAAAATTATGTCATTCCAGTCATTTATTATAAAACAAAGAAGGATTTATAATTATGAGCTGGCAGATATTGGAAATATGGATGAAACTGCCATGACTTTTTATCTTCCAAGCAACAGAACTGTGGCAAGTTTAGGAGGAAAAAAAACCATTTTTCTCAAAACCACAGGAAATGAAAAAGCACACTTTATAGTTATTCTATCATGTTTGGCTAATGGAACTAAGCTGTGTCCTGTCATTATTTTTAAAAGAAAGACCTTGCCTAAAAAGATCAATTTCCCACCAAGAATTACTGCGCATGCACATGTGAAAGGCTGGATGGATAAAGACAGAACAAAAATATGGCTAGAAGAAATTTGGAAATGATGACCAGGAACAGCCTTAAAGAAAAAAACCATCGTTACTTGTTTGGGATATGTTCAGAGCCCACCTATCAGATGACATAAAAAAATTGGCAAAATCTAGTAAAGTTACTTTAGCCATTATTCAGGTGGGTTTACATCTGTACTGCAGCCTCTGGATGTATCTTTGAATAAGCCTTTTAAAGACCTTGTGCGAAGGATGTGGCATGAATGGATGTCATCTGGTCAAGCCCGACTAACAAAAGGAGGAAATCTCATGAAGCCTGACATAGAGCTAATAGCAAAGTGGGTTTGAGATGCATGGGAAGACATTCCAGAAGACATGGTGCAATGTGCCTTCCAGAAATGTAGTATTAGTAATGCTATGGATGGCAGTGAAGACTGTGCTTTGAATGAAAATGACAGCAGTGATGGTGATGACGGCGATCTCAGTGAGGACAGCGTCTATGATGACCTCACACCAGCTGGAGCTCTGCATTGGGTAACAGCTGATGAGGAATCCAGTTTTGAAGGATTTTAACTCTTTACATTTTAGCTTGTTTGCTGATTGAGCTCAGGAAAACAGTACTCTTAGGGTATCATTATTGATACCTTATTGTTTTTGTTGAACCTATTTCCCACTTACTGTGCTGGTTTACTAATGTTAAATGACTTGTCCTTTTATATATGTTTTTTATTTAAAATAAATATTTAAATACATGATCCCACTGATGTCTCAATTTTTAGTAATTTTATTTTCATTTGTTTTGATTATTGAAACTCACCAATAGCTTCTGCATTTTCCACCCTAGGCTTACACTCAAGTCAATCAGTTTTTCTGGTTTCCCAGGTAATAATTAGATAACTCGGCTTATACTCGGGTCAGCTTATATTCGAGTATATACAGTATTTTTGTTTCTGCAAATGAAGAGGGACATGAAAGGTCTTGTTTGGGGCTTTGTTTTCAGTACAGCACAAAGTAGGTACACAAAAAATGTATCTTCAATAACAAAACTATTATGAGCCACTGTGGGTTTTCACTACTTCTAAAAACTCTCTTTAAGTCAATCTGCTTTCCCTCCCACATCTCTGACAGACCACACTAGGGAACTCTGCATTAAAAAGGTTACTGTTGAGCTCAGAAAAAGCCCATTCATGCAGCGCATAGCCCTAGCCAAGACTCAACCTGCGGTAACCCACTCTCAAAAAAGCCCAGAATAGAAATGAAGAGGCAGCCTTAGAGAACTTATGTTCTTAGCAGTGTGAGCATAAAAAAGCTTCTAGAAATCCAAAAATAATAAGTAACTTTAGGTTATAGGGGACATAATAGCCCATTTCAGTTTCTGCCCATACCTAACAATTATCTAAATAGAACCAACAGATTTTTTTTTGGGGGGGGGGGCGTTAACTTCACACCTAACTTGGGGAAAATATGAAGCATGGTACTCTCAAAAAGATTTACAGCCTTGGAAACCCAAATAAGCAGTCCTATGCTATTTCATAGGGTTGCTTAAATGAGAATTCACTCAATGTCAAGGGGTTTTGTTTTTGCTTCATAAGGTTCCTAGGTAGCACCAACATTGTGAACCCTCTTAACACATGGGGTCATAACTGAAACTGACACAACCTGCTTCCTGTGTAGGCATTTCTTAGGGCTCACACTACCCAGTTCTACTCCTTTCCCTGTATACAGGAGACCAGATTTCTAATCTCTCCGGCAGTCAGAGGCACATGACCGGTCCTGGTCAATGATATCAAGACCAAAATGGAGACAGGCATCACTCCAGGATGAGGCAGTAAAAAAGAAAACTCCGCACAATCTCCAATCTCTTCTTTTCCTCCACTATGTGGAGATGGCAGAAATAGAGATGAACAGCAACTGCCTTAAAAGGCTCCAGGCTTTAAATCTGGGAGCTGTTATCCACAGCATTAGCCAGAATCTTTCCTAAAACATTTCTTTTTATATCAAAATCATATGTCGAAGCACGTAAAAAGAACCGGAAGGCATTGACACATCTGTATGAATCCATTTAGTTTGATTCTTTGCTGTTAAACTTCGACCTCCATCAGAAATTTGGAAGGAAATATTCAGTTTTAAGTGAGTGGGAAATAGGAGAACTATAAGAAATAACTTATGGGCTTGAAGAAAGGTTAAATGTATATGTGAAGAAGCAAGGTTAGATATGAAACTAAGATACAGAATAGCAGGAAAAACTCATTGTGCCATCGAGTGGATTCCGGCCCCTGGGAGCCCTGTGTAATGTTTTCAAGGCTTTGGACATCTTTGCCAGAGCAGACATCCTGAACTTTCTCCCACTGAACTGCTCTAGGGTTTGAATTACTACCCTCCTTCAGACAACTAGGAGCTAAACATTCACTGATAGTAGAAAATAGTACATCAGTATGCTAGGTGTTTCTCATAGTGGGCAATACCAACCTCTGGGAGGTGCTGGAATGATCCAGGGGGCTCCAAAATCAAGAACTCACACTTTATCCTACATTATGAACTATAGTATGAAAGTTTTTAATAGCCAAGGGGATTGAATAATTTTTTTTTTCTGAAAGGGCCCAGTAGCCAAATGAGTTTGAGAATCTATGTGCTAGGTAATACCTAACTTAGTACAGTCATATTAGTGGCCAGTTATCAAATACTTACTGAGTAGAAACAAAGGTTTTTAAGACTGTTTGTAGATTTAGATATTTTATTTAATTGCATATACACATTCACATATATATAAACATACAAATGTATAATACATACATGTATTTAGGTGAAGTTGGCTTCTTGGGCTTCAGAAAGGGAAAATAGTTATTCTTCATCAATATTGTCAAACACAGTATATTACAAGTATACTAGTTCATTTACTTTGGGGTTACAGAACATTTTGGTTAATGCAGTAAGAAATTCTGACAATTACTATTATGAGTTAATTTGAATGCTATATATGCCCAGTAAGCTAGTTAGTTTATTGTGCCAGCCTGGCCGATAAACAAATGTGGGATTAATTGAAGGGCGGAGAGATGAATGGTTCCATGAGGCTTGCCTTTCTTGTCTCTCACTCTTTGATCATTGGAATTTAATCAAACAAAAACTTTGGGAGTTGTTCTGAAGGTACTTTGTAAGTGTACGTAACATTTTTAGTCCGTTGGCTTTAAGTACAGATTAAGATTACACCTGGTAGTCCACACAGTAGAAAGGCCTTAAGACAGTGGTTCTCAACCTTCTTAATGCCGTGACCATTTAATACAGTTCCTCAGACTGTGATGACTCCCATCCATAAAATTATTTTCATTGCTACTTCTTTTTTATTAGGGGTTCATACAACTCTTATCAGTCCATACATACATCAATTGTATAAAGCACATCTGTACATTCATTTCCCTCATCATTCTCAAAACATTTGCTCTCCACTTAAGCCCCTGGCATCAGGTCCTCAGTTTTCCCCCTCCCTTCCCCCTCCCTCATGAACCCTTGAAAATTTATAAATTATTATTTTGTCATATCTTGCCCTGTCCAACATCTCCCTTCACCCACTTTTCTGTTGTCTGTCCCCCAGGGAGAAGGTCACATGTAGATCCTTGTAATCGGTTCCCCCTTTCCAACCTACCCTCCCAGTATCACCACTCATACCACTGGTCCTGAAAGAATCATTTGCCCTGGATTCCCTGTGTTTTCAGTTCCTATCTATACCAGTGTACATCCTCTGGTCTAGCCAGACTTGCAAGGTAGAATTGGGATCATGATGGAGGGGGAGAGGGGGGACATTGGGAACTAGAGGAAAGTTGTATTTTTCATCGTTGCTACATCGCACCCTGACTGGAATCTCCTCCCCAAGACCCTTCTGTAAGGGGATGTCCAGTGGCCTACAAATGGGCTTTGGGTCTCCACTCTGCACTCCCCCCCCCCACCATTCACTATGGTAAGATTTTTTTCAGTGTTACTTCTTAACTGTAATTTTACTACTGCTATGAATCAGGGGACCACTGTGAAAGGGTCATTCAACCCCAAAGGGGTCGCAACCCATAGGTTGAGAACCACTGCCTTAAGAGCAATCACTGAGGTTTCTCAGAAGAAATTCTGCCTCAATACTGGGTATTAGCTCTTGCCAGAGTTTCTAGGCAAAAGCATAGAATTCAAACGCAACTCTAAAGCAACAAATCTGAACTGATTTTCTAGTCTGCTGGCACCCACCTACAGATTTTGAACTTACTAGCTCCCAGAATCACTTAAGCCAGTCAGTCATGACTGAATCTTTAAGATTAATCCACATGCAGACACATACACATATGCACGTATGTACATACATATACACATATTTACAAGGAGGCTCCTAAAATTTTGTGGGAAAAAATTCCCTTACATTTTAATTGCATTCTTTCCAAACATTTTAAAGTCCTTTCATGTGTGTGTGTGTGTGTGTGTGTGTGTGTAAAGGACAGGAAGAGAAGGAGGGAGGGAAAGGAGAGACTGCACACTTAAGCATGCAAGAGTAAGCACTCTACTCCTAGTCAAAAGGTGCAGATGCAGTTTTTAAGAGATGCCTAGTGAGATCTGCTTCCTACAGGGCTGTGAGACTCTATGGAAGCAGTGTTATGTGAACGTGTGGAGTGGCATCGGTTGACAATGACTCCATAGCAATTAAAAATAATAAATACACACACAGTAAAAGTTGTGAAAGTCAGAATCTGTGTACAGTTGAAATCTGTCAGATGAAAAATAGGTTTTTTTTTCACTAAAATAAGCAACATAAAAGTGGTAAGGCTGCAACTTGTAAAAGGTAGAAAACTTTTTAAATTTTAAGTTTTATAGACATGGTAACTCACATTTCACACAGCTCAAAGGTTTAAACATATTTAAAAGTGTTGTGCAATCATCACCACAACTTAAAATATTTACTTCTTGTATTCATTATTATTAGCTCCCCATTTCCCCCAACCTCCCTTGCCATGCCCTAAGAAAACATTAATCTACTTACTGTCTCGATAGATTTACCTATCCTAGATTTCAAATGAAGAAAAACACAGCCTCCCTCAAAAAAAAGTGTACAATTGGTTTACTATGCCAGGAATAACAACTACAAGAGGAAAGGTATCACATAAATCATCAATAAGAATATTTTAAGTGCTAACATGATAGATCAACATCTATCTGTGTGTCCACATAGATAGTGGTCAGTGTGTATCAATCAGAACATGGATCACCTTGAGAAGAATGGGATGTCTAGAACATTTCATTCTGCTCGTGTGCAATCTGCACATGGACCAAGAGGCAGTTAGGAGTATGTACAAAATAAGGGAATACTGCGTGGTTTAAAAGCAGGAAAGGGATGTCGGGATTGTAGCTTGTTACAATACTTACTCAGTCTGTATGCTGCGCAACTCATCAGAGAAGCTGGACTATATGAAAAAGAGTTTGGCATCAGGACTGGAGGAAGGCTTAACAACTTGAGACATGCAGATGACACCACCTTGCTAGCTAGAAGTGCGGAGGAGCTGTAGTACTTGCTGATGAAGATCAAGGATTGAGGCCTTCAGTATGAATTACAACTCAATGTAAAGAAAACTAAAATCATCACAACTGGACAAACAACAGGTAGTAAATATCATGATTAACAGAGCAAAGATTGAAGTTGTCAAGAAATGCTTCATGATAATGTCGATGAAAATGCTCACGGAAATAGCAGTCAAGACAGCAAACAACACACTCTATTAGGTAAATCTGTTACATAGACCTCTTTTAAGATGTTGAAAAGCGAGAATTTTACTTTGAAAACGAAGGTGCACTTTTCCCAAGCCAGGGTATTTTCAATCACCTCATATACATATGAAAGTCAGACACTGAATAAGGAAGACCGAAGGAGAATCGATGCAGGTAAAATTATGGTACTGGCAAAGAATACTGAGAATGCCACGGGCTACCAATAAAACAAACCACCTGTCTTGGAAGAACGTTCCTTTGAGGAAAGGATGGAGAAACTGAGTCTGACATACTTTGGGCATGGTGCAGGGAGAGCCCTAAAGGATATCATGCTTGGTAAAGTAGAGGAAAAAGAAAAGAGAAAAGCCTTTTATGCAATGGATTGACACAGTGACTGCAACAACGGGCTTAAACGTAACACACATTGTGAGGTTGAAGCAGGCTGGGCAGTTTTTCCTTTCCTTCTGTGTCACTATGAATCAGAACCGACTTGAAGGTTCCTAACAACAACAGCATCCTTGTATCGTGAGTCTTGGTGGCTTAGGCGGCTAGCACTCGGCTGCTAAACATGAGGTCAGCAGGGCAAAGCCACCACCCACTGCATGGGAGAGGGATGAGGCTTTGACACTCTCATCACTGCTTGAAATCCCACAGGAGCAGTTCTCCTTTGTCCTGTAGGGTCACTAGGAGTTGACGTCGACTGAATGGCAGTGAGTTTGGAGCTTATCCTTATACTGGACACTGAGATAGCTACAAGGTAGCTTTACTATTCAAATTTATACACCAACCACTAAAGCTAATGCTGAAGAATTAGAGCACTTTACCATTTTTTTTCATTCTAAAGTTGAGAAAATATACAATCAAGAGGCAATGATAAAAACTGATGACTAGAACTCAAAAGTTGGAAACAAGGAAGATCAATAGTTGGAAAATATGGTCTTGATCATTAAAAAGCTGATATCACAAGACAGAATTTTTTGAGACCAATGACTTCTTAATTACAAGTATTTTCTCAACAATGTAAACAGTGACTGAGGAGCCCTGGTGATATAGCTAGTTACACATTTAGGTTGCAATCTGCAAGGTTAGCAGTTTGAAACCACCAGGGAGAAAGATATGGCTTTCGATTCCTGTAAACAACCTCAGAAAGTCACAGGGGGAGTACCACCCTGTCCTATATGTCACTATGAGTTGGCATCACCTCGATGGCAGAGAGTTTTGAGAAACAGTGACTACACATATGAACCTTGCCATATGGAATACACCAGACTCACACCGATTACATCTGTGGGAACAGGCAAGAGAAACTCAATTCATCATCAGTTACCAAAATAAGTCCAGGGACTGGCTGTGAAACAGACCATCAATTATTTAGCTGTAAGTTCAAGTTGAAACTGAAGAAAACTAAGACAATTCTAAACTCCAAAAACCAAACTCCCTGCCATCTAATCGATTTTGACGCAGAGCAACTCTATAGAATATAGAAGTGGACCTGTGGGTTTACAAGACTGTTCATGTGCAGATAGCCTCGTCTTTCTCCTGCACAAGAGAATAAGCCCTCTATTATGGTCCCAATTCGACACTTTTGATTGAGTTTCTATCCAGTCCTTGGTGATGCAGACCATGTGTTATAGACAACAACAGTATTTAACTGGGACTTTGGACTCTACCCTTTCAAGGTTCACAACAACCTTCAGAGGCCACATCTGAAGATTCCAATTTGGAAATCCCATCAAGTGAACTGGACTATACCTTTAAAACAACTGTAGCAGATTAAAGGAAAAATACTTCCTTGGGCTTCAGGCTGACATACCCTAATGTGAGAAGAAGCTGATGACTACTACCCGAACATTACGGATTTGGGAGGTCACTGGACTTTGGTTCAAATATTTCCTATTTTTATACTCTCTTTGCTTTTTTTATGACATGTCTCAGTCCAACAGGCATAGTTCTGCTGCAGTGAATGAGTACTGGCCCTCTCCAACCTTCACTGTAACTGATGCCTATAAAATGGACCCAAACAAAACTCACTGCCATCAAGTCAATACCAACTCAGAGTGACCCTATAGGACAAAGTAGAAATGCCCCTGTGAGTTTCCAAGAAAGTAACTGCTGGCAGAAGTGCAGTGCCGAATCTTGCTCCTGTGGAGCAACTGGAGGTTTAGAACTTCTGATCTTGCAGTAGCAGCCCAACTAGTCACTGCTACGCCAAGAGAGCTCCGGAAATGGGTCATGGGCACATATAAGTCATAGGCCTATGAATGGATTTTGAGCTTGCACCTCGAGCTCAACCTCTAACCTAAAACAATAAATTCTTATGACATGGATTGTCATATTCAATATTTGCCCTCATGAAGAGATCACTGAAGATATAGGTGCTACAGCAAAGTGTGGTAAAGAAATTAGATGGTGCCTGAAAGAATAGCATCTGGGGTCTTAAAAAAGGCTTGTCTGAAAACAAGCAGCCATCCAAGGTGTGAGCTAAGTCCATGTGGAATAAGCATACCAGACTTTGTGCTCCAAGGACTATAAATTAGAAAGTTCAAGAGCAGAGGAAGGAGCAGTTATTAAAAGTTCAATTCTGAGCATCTAGTTTGCAGAAAGATATGGATGGCAGTCAAAGTCCCAAATACAACAAGCCCCAAGTGAACTAAGCCTCTTGACCACTGAGCGAGAGTGTGAATAGCCTTGCGATCAGAGGGCACTGGAAAGTGGGCTGATGCAGATGGAGCTAGCTTAAAATCTGACATCTGAGCTTTCTACTCCTTCCACCCTTCGGCCCATTCCAAATTTGTTCTTTTTCCATTATTTTGTTATACCTTTTTTTAAATCATTTTATTGGGGACTCATACAACTCTTTTCACAATCCATACACACATCAATTGTGTAAAGCACATTTGCACATTCATTGCCCTCATCATTCTCAAAACATTTGCTCTCCACTTACACCCTTGGCATCAGCTCATTATTCCCCCGTCGCCCCCTCCCTCATGAACCTTGACAATTTATAAATTATTATTTTGTCATATCTTACACTGTGATGTCTCCCTTCACCCACTTTTCTGTTGTCCATCTTCCAGGGAGGAGGTTATATGTAAATTCTTGTGATCAGTTCCCCCTTTCCACCCTACCCTCCTCCACTCTCCTGGTATCACCTCTCTCAGCACTGGTCTTGAAAGGATCATCTGTCCTGGATTCCCTGTGTTTCCAATTCCTATCTGTACCAATGTACATTCTCTGGTCTAGCCAGATTTTTAAGGTGAAATTGGGATCATGATAGAGGGGATGGGGAGGAAGCATCTAAGAACTAGAGGAAAGTTATGTTTCATCGTTGCTCCACTGCACCCTGACTGGCTCATCTCCTCCCCGCGAACCTTCTGTAAAGAGATGTCCAGCTACCTACAAATGGGCTTTGGGTTCCCTACTCCACACTCCATCCGCCTCATTCATAATGATATGATTTTTTGTTCTTTGATGCCTGATACCTCATCCCTTAACACCTTGTGATCACACAGGCTGGTGTGCTTCTTCCATGTGGGCTTAGTTGCTTCTAAGTTAGATGGCTGCCTGTTTATTGTCAAGCCTTTAAGACCCCAGACGCTATATCTTTTGACAGCTGGGCATCATTGGCTTTCTACACCACATTTGCTTATGCACACATTTGTCTTCAGTGATCCTGTCAGGAAGGTGAGCATCATGGAATGCCAGTTTAATAGAACAAAGTATTCTTGCATTGAGGGAGTACTTGAGTGGAGGTCCAATGTCCATCTGCTATCTTAATACTAAACCTATAAATATATGCACATGGCTCTATTTCCCCATCATCATATATAAATATATTTACATATGTACATGCCCGTATTTAGACCTATATAAATGCCCTTGATCGCACTTTTTTTCCTTTTTTTAAAAAAATAATTTCACTGGGGGATCATACAACTCCCATCACAATCCACACATACATCAATTGTATAAAGCACATTAGTACATTTGTTACCCTCATAATTCTCAAACCATTTGCTCTCCACAATGATGCTTTTTAAAAAAAAAAATCTATTCTGCCACTCTGTAGCTTTTTCTTGGTAACATTTTATTAGGGACTCATACAACTCTTATCACAATCCATACATAAATCTATTGTGTAAAGCACATCTGTACATTCTTTGCCCTCATCATTTTCAAAGCATTTGCTCTCCACTTAAGCCCTTTGCATCAAGTCCTTTTTTCCCCTTTACCCGCTTCCCCCTCCCTAATGAGCTCTTGATAATTTATAAATTATTGTCATATCTTGCCCTGTCCGGCGTCTCCCTTCACCCCCTTTTCTATTGTCCGTCCCCCAGGGAGGAGGTCACATGTAGTTCCTTGTAATTGGTTCCCTCCTTCCAACCCACTCACTCTCTACCCTCCCAGTATCGTCCCTCACACCCCTGGTCCTAAAGGTATCATCCACCCTGAATTCCCTGTGCCTCCAGCTCCTATCTGCAACAGTGTACATCCTCTGCTCTATCCAGACTTGCAAGGTAGAATTCGGATCACGATAGTTGGGGGGGAGGAACCATTTAGGAACTGGAGGAAAGCTGTATTCTTCAATGGTGTTACATCGCACCCTGACTGACTCATCTCCTCCCCTAGACCCCTCTGCAAGGGGATCTCCATTGGCCGACAAATGGACTTTGGGTCTCCACTCTGCACTTCCCTCTTCATTCACTATGGTAAGATTCTTTTTTTTTCCTGATGATGTCTTATACCTGATCCCTTCAACACCTCGTGATCACACAGGCTGGTGTGCTTCTTCCATGTGGGCTTTGTTGCTTCTGAGCTAGATAGCCACTTGTTTACCTTCAAGCCTTTAAGACCCCAACACTATCTCTTTTGATAGCCGGGCACCATCAGCTTTCTTCGCCATATTTGCTTATGCACCCGTTTGTCCTCAGCGATTGTATCATGAAGGTGTGCACCCAATGATATGATTTTTTGTTCTTTGATGCCTGATAACTGATCCCTTCTTAACCACGTGATCACACAGGCTGGTGTGTTCTTCCATGTGGGCTTTGTTGCTTCTGAGCTAGATGGCCGCTTGTTTTATCTTCAAGCCTTTTAAGATCCCAGATGCTGTATCTTTTGATAGCCGGGCACCATTACCTTTCTTCACCACATTTGCTTGTTCACCCGCTTTGTCTTCAGCGGTTGTGTCGAGAGGGTGAGCACCATAGAAGGCCAATTTAATAGAAGTATTCAATGCATTGAGTACTTGAGTGGAGGCCCAATGTCCATCTGCCACCTTAATACTAAACCTATAAATATAGGCTCATTGATCTATTTCCCCATGCTCGTGTATATATATTTGCAATATGTACATGTCTTTGTCCAGACCTCTATAAATGTCCTTTGCCTCCTAGCTCTTTCCTATTTCCCTTGACTTTCTTTCTGCCCCACTATCATGCTCCGTCCCCACCTGGGTTTCAGCTATACCTCTTAGTTACATTACCATTGATCATTCCCTACCAGGCCTGCCACACCCACCTCACCACTAATTTGGATCACTTGTTGCTCCCTTGTGCCTGGGCTTGTTAACACCACTTTCATACTCCCCACCTCCCCCTATCCCATGTCCCCCCAGAACTGTCGGTTCTGTTGTGTTTGCCTCCAGAGAGTTCATCCAGCCTATCTTATTTAGGCAGACCTGTGGAGATAATAACATGCACAGAAACAAGACAGAGAAAACCAAGCAACAGTATACAACAAAACAACAACAAAAAACCATTGACAAAGAACAAAACAAAACACAAGAAAGAAAAGCTCATTTGTACATTCATTGCTCACATCATTCAAAATGATTGCACAACTTTTAAAAATATGTTGAAGCCATCAAAGTATATATGAATCATTTCATTAAAGCTGTTTTGGGGGGTGAGGAATACAGCCCTTAGTATGTATTACAACTCAGTGTAAAGAATGCAAAAGTATTCACAGCTGGGCTAACAGATGTCAGGATAAATGGAGAAAAGACTGATGTTGTCAAAATTAAATTTTATTTGGATTCAAAATCGATGCCCACATAAACAAGTCATGAATTCGAACAATGTGTTAACATTGAACAAATATACTATGAAAATTCCTATTTAAAGTATATAAAGGGCAAAGATGTCACCTTAGAGAATAATGTGCATATGACCCAAGCCATGGTATTTTCCAAAGCCTAAAGAATTACGGAAGGAGGTCGGGTGGCACAGTGGCTATGCATTAGGCTGCTAACGGCAAGGTCCGAAAGAGGGCAGGGTTTTCTACTCCAGTAGAGTTACAGTCTTGGTAACTCACAGCGGCAGTTCTACCCTGTCCCACAGGGTTTCTATGGGTTGGCATTGAGTAGATGGCAGTGAGTTTGGTTCTTGGTTGAATGATTATGGTGTTAGCAAAGAATAATGCAATATCATGGACTGCCAGAAAAATAAACACATCTATCTTGGAAGGAGTATAGCCAGAATGTTCTAAGTACATTGAACACGTTATCAGAAGCGACCCATCCCTGGAAAAGAAACATCATGTTCAGTAGAGGGTCGGTAAAAAAAGAGCTGGAACTTCACCGAGGGGGATTAAGAAAGTGACTATAATAATGGACTCCAATGTAACAACGGCGAGGACAGGCAGGACCGGGCAGTATTTCATTCTTTTGTATATGTAATCCACATGGGTTAGACCTGGTTCTGTGGCACCAAACAGCATGGGGTTCCAAACAGGAATCAATGAAACAGAAGTGATTTACAGAAAGACTTAGTAGTGTTTAACACAGAGTAGCTTCTGAATAAAGGCTACTGATAATATTTTTGATAAATTGTTGTCTTTATTTTCCTTGATCTTTCGATAGCTGCTGATAGTGCTGATCACATTCCTGTTTCTTTTCTTACCATGTTTCTACATACTTTTAGGTCTGTTTCTCCCTCTCTGGCCATTTTATTTCAATTTTCTTACAGATTCATGCTCTCTACCCAATTGAGAAATACTACAGATCTTCTTCAGTCCTGGACCCGGTTTATCACCTGTCACACAATATTCTCTAATCAACCCTATCCACAACCAGTTTCCATTACCATAAAAATACTGATGACTCACAACTTTGTATTTCCAACTCATACTTTTCAGAACTTCAGACCCATTTCTCTTTATACATATCAAGGAATTCAAACTTAAATCTTAAGATGGTGCTCATTTAACATACTGTCATATTGTGTATCCCTCTCATCACTAAGGACACACCAATGCAGAAACAAGAAACAGAAGTCATTGAGCTTGGCAGTATGAAGGTGCTTCATATTGCAGCCCCTACCTACTTTTTAAATTACTTTCACAGAGATTTTCCTATGTAAATCTTAGCAACTTACTATACCACACCTCCTCTCACTTGGGCTTTTTCCTTAAAACTTGTTTTTTTTTCTCTCTGCCTACAATGCTTTTGTTTGCACTAACCTTACTGTAATTATCTCTGTTACGAAAAAGGAAACTGTGACTCAAGTTAGTTAGAGTTGACTAGGATCCACAAAGGCTGGCAACTGGTCTGTGCTAGCGCTTCTCTTCAGAGGAGTACTGCTGAAAGAGAAAGAGAGTTCCTCTCCAGTTCCTTAGGCCTGGGCCATATGAACAAACTGGGCCAGATCTTTGTTATGTGGGTTGAGTAGTACATTTAGGATGTTTACCCTGTCTCTCCCTACTAGAGGCTGGCAGCACACTTTCCCTCCCACAAGCTTTGACGATCAAAAATGTCTCCAGATTGTCCATATCCCTTTAGAGGTAAAACTGCCCTAAAAGAGTTACTCTAAAACACGATTTCCCCCAAGTGGGGAATGTTACTCCCTGGGGACATTGGAAGGATCCAAGAGGAGCTGTAAACGCAGATACCTAAGTTTTATCCTAGATTACGGGCTATTGCACAAAATGTTTTTAATTGCTATAAGGGGTAGCTAAGGAATTTTTTTTTCCTAAAAAAGGGGAAGTAGGCCAAATAAGCTTATATATCCTTTACTGAGAGGTTAACATTACATGGGGAAATAGCAGGGGAAAAGAAAAGTTCTCTACCCTTCGCTCAAGGTAGTAGGAGAAAAGAAGTACATAGAGTGAAATATTATTTAAGCTCCTTATCCCCCAAAAGAGAATATAAGGATTCAGAAGCAATCAGACATTTAAGGGTGTGGTTCTAGGTGATGGGGGAAGGGAGTAAAAAAGAAGAAAGAATCTACAGGTCTCTACTTCTTTCAGGGGTCCAAATCTGTCTCTAGTCTAATCATGCATGGACAAAAGGAGATGGCTCAACCTGACACCAACTCTAACCTACTCTATTACATCTGTCACCATCCAATATAAACATGAAAGATGTACACATAACAGTCATTCAAATAGTCCTAACAATAGAACAACTTTGGACTAAAGCAGAAACATCTACGATTCCAAGAGCTGAACTTTTATGTTTAATAACTTTTATGTTTAATAACGTCCCATGCTGGTTATTGTCTTAGAATTGGCTCATAAAGGGAAAAGGCATCTGCAAGGTTCTGTAGAAGTTACCAATGACAAATGTGGATTGAGGAGTGAATTACATGCACAAATGCTCCCCCCCATATTTTATAATATTTTTGTCTTTGTCCTTAAAAGAGAAATTAAATCCTGCTTATGTCTCACTATTATTGCTCTTAAGCATTTGCAATGCAATGCTTTTCCTAAGAATTTGCATTTTTTTATTTTAAGTAGTCTGCAAAAAAATCTAAGAATGAGTAAAATAATCCACAGAAATAATAGAATAGAATGTCATCAATATCAGATTTCAGGTCTAATAAGCAGACATAAACGAACTCTGCATATCAATGAAGACATGTGTGGCCACTATCTGGAGAAATGGGGTACACTGTGATTAGTACCACCAGCACTGTTATACCTACTTAGAGTTACAACTTTCCCATTCTGTCACAGTCAAAGAGAGGAGTGTGGTCGAGAAGTACTAAAATCTCACAAGCACTAAATGCTCAAAGAGATGAGTACCATCTGTGATGATAAAGCACAGAACAAAAGAAACTGGAAATGTTCTGCACTTTGTTTGAAAAGACACTTGAAAAAGTTCTACTAATGTCTGTTATATCTGTTACCCAGCAGCTAGCCAATGGTCCTTCTAGCTAACAAAATAAATAAATGAAAGGAAAGTAACAAAGGCAGAAAATCAAAGCATTAATATATTAGACACGGAGGGAGTGTTACAAGAGATAGATAATTATAAATCAGCAATAACTGAATCTTCCAAAAACAATAGAGGTCAAGTATCTTCCAAATTAGCCGGGGTGTAGATATCTCTATTTACCTACTTAGTCATATTCTACGCAATGATATTCTAAGCCAGTTTTCTTCCCAGAAGCCATGCCTACACACAGTTAGGTGATTTAAGACAAAATACTAATAAGGTATTACTACAGTGTGTTGCACTCTTCTTCTGTAACTGCAATAAATAAAAATATTTTTCCATTCAAAGGTAGTTCTATTGAAAGGATTCATTGAAAAGGTATTAATGACACATCTAAAATGCCTGCATCCCTTTAGGAAAATATAAATACCTTCCCCAGAACGCCACTCAAAAAAAAAAAAAAAAAAAAGCACACACACACAAACGTTTGTTAATTCTTAAATTCTCTGGGGTAAATACGTGTCTTCAATCAAGTAACAGGTTAGGATAGAGGGTCCTGTATGAGATGCAGGAAATGGGAGTGGACTTCCAAGCGTTTCCATGAAAGATCTCATTAGGTGGGTTCAGATAAGAATACAGTTAAAACAATTCGTGAGCATGCCGCCCAATGCCCTACATATCCACAGCTCCGCAGCTTGGCTTGTACCGCTTGGGCCTTTAGCTGGCTGCTGGCAAGCCTGCCCAGAAAACGTGCACTCAGTCTCGCCCTTCCCAGTAGTAAAACCACGGGCGGTTGGAGCAGGAGGAACTGGGCATCCTCCGCCAGCCTCCATTTTACAGGAGAGACTGAGGCAGGAGGTGAAGTTCATATTCTCAGCCCGTGGCCTGGATGCCTGCACTAGAACCCAGGGCTCGTGCCCCCTCGGGAGCTGCCAGTTTGACCGTAAATGTCCTCGTCTGGAAGATGGACCCCAGAGGACGCCCATCCCAGAACTGCCTTGGGAAAGATGGGCAGCGCGGGGTCCCTCTCTCTGGCTCGGGGGCCCCGTCAGCACCCACCCACCTGTACGCTGGGGAAGGCAGTCTTCAGCAGGTAGAACATCTTGCGGTTGGACAGCACGTCGCCACTGGTCATCTTCTCCTCGGCTCCCTCCCGAGTCTTCCCCTTGGACTTCTCGTGGAGGGCGTTGCTCTCGCGGACGCGCCTTACCTCGTCGCCGCCCCGGACTGCGGCCAGGACGGACGCAGCCAGCAGCTCGCGCAGGTCCACCGTGCCCCCCTCGGCCGCGGCCCCCGGCCCCGCCGCGCCGCCGGCCTCGCCGCCCAGGCCGAAGAGACTGAAGCGGCCGGCCAGGAAGCCCGAGTAGAGATGGTACAGGACGCCCAGCCCCAGCAGGCAGAACACAGCCACCCCGAGCGGGGACAGGCGGATGCCCATGGGAGCCATCGCGCCGCCGCCGGCGGCCCGCCGACCGCCCGAGCAGGCCTCCCCCGCCACACGCCGCCCGGACTACACTGGCGCCCGCCGTCCGGCGCCCGCGCGCCCCATGGCGTCCCCGCAGCGAAGCCACTCGCCACCAATCTGCGCGGAGGCAGGTCGGCGCTCCAGGTTAGCCAACGGCCACGGGGGTGAAAGGGGAGCGTGGGTGTGTATCCGGGTTACGTGCGGGGCGGGGCCAGCGTCGCGGGGCGGGGCCAGCGTCGCGGGGCGGGGCCAGCTGGGAGGGGCGTGACGCCCCTGGGCGTGACGGTGGCCGAGGGGTTCCGGTCGCCGGAGTGGGTGGGCGCCAAGCTCCTCGGCGAAGCTGCCCACGTCACTTGCTCTCCGTACGGTGTCTGGGTTTCCGAGCACAGCTGGGCGCGGAGGAGCTGCTTTCGCCTCAGGAAAGTATGCGGCGTGTCTGGCTAAGGCCCTAGTAAAAGTGTAATGTTCGCATCATTTTGAAGACCCCAGACAACCGTTAAAAAAAAATTAAAACTAAAAAACCTCCCTTCCATCCAGTTGGTGCAGAGAACTGCCCCTGTGAGTTTCTGAGGCTAATTGTTTAGACGAGGGGAGTAGAAAGCCCCATCTTCTCCCGTGGAGCTGGCCGATTGTTCAAACTGCAGACCTTGCGGATCGCAGCGCAGTGTAACCACTCCATCCCAGGGCACTCCGTAAGGATATTTAAAAGGGAGTGGTGAGCTCCTTTTGCCGGGAGCCCTACTGATTGTACTTAGATTGGAGTTAATATTAAATGCAAGCCCCAAATCCATTTCTAAATCTGTTTTCTATCTGCTTCTGATTTCCCTTAAAGTCATCTTTGTTATTTCATGGTAGAGAATCTTATCGATCATCTCCCTGGAGCATAAGGTCCTTCTGTTTATAGTTTCATTGATTTAGTCTAATCTTATAAACAGTTACATTCTTGGAAACTCACGGGAACAGTTTTACCCTGTTCTAGCTCTACCAGTCTGCATCTACTCGATGGCGGTGAGTGAGTGAGTTTGCAGACGAGGGTTGTTATTTTAAATCACCTTTCTGCACTGTGTTTTAGCTTTTGGTTTGTCCAAAGAGGGGCAGAAGGTGGGCAGTAAGGAGGAATTTTACTTGGTTCTTTATTTTGTTGGTCTCTCTAGTAGTGATCACTATGAGTTGGAATCACTCAATGGCAGTGTGTTTTTGCCCAGACATGATCTAACCACTTATATGTATATATTTGTAAGTAAAAAGAGACTTCAAAAAGTTCCTGGAAACCTGAAGTAAAAGAAAATCGAATTTGTCTACAAAATTTTTGAAACCCATATATATATACAGCTTTGCCTTCACGTATGAAAATATAAGCCATTCTCTAGGCAGCAGAAAAGCATACCTTAATTCTGAAGTCTCAAAATGAAAGAAAACACATCTGAATTAGCTCCTTCTCAAAGAAGCATTACGCGGTCCCCCGTGCAAAGGGCCGGAAGGAAAGGGATTGCCTGAGAGCGGCGACTTGATATAACACAGTGACGCAGCTTGTCCCAGGATGACCACCCAATGTGGAAAATGTACTTCTGGAATTAATACCTAACCACTCACTGCTACGGAGTTTATTCCCGCCCACAGGGACCCTGTTGGACAGTGAACCTGTTTCATGACGGGGTTGTCCAGGCTGTAATCTTTGATTGCCTCATCTTTCTTCTGTGGCTGGTGTGTTCAAACCACCGACCTCTTATTGAGCAGCGAAGCATTTTATCCCAGCACCACCAGGTCCTCTAAATACACCATGCAGAACATTTCATTCCACTATGTCACTGGTACTAGCAGTAAGTGATTTCTTACTAAATTTATCTTTACTTTTCAACATAAATTTTAAAAATGCAAGTGCACAGATGAATGGTGAGCCTTCATTGCTAAGCATGTCATACAGCGTTAGCCTCACCTTTGCAGCCTCCATTCAGGTGGACCCTGCTGGGATTGGCATATGGTTACAGAGATACAATAAATAATGACTCTTGGTTGTTTGATTTTTCTTCCAGAGACCTGTGACTAGTTTAAAAGTAATCACAGCATAAAAGCAAGTATAAATACAGATCAATGCGCTCTCCGCCATCGTCTCCGATCCTCTACTGTTGCAGCCATGCAGGTCGAGCCGTGCAGTTTCAACAGGTACAAGATTTATCTGGGTCGTGGGAGTAGCTACTAGGACCGATGCAAAGGTTTTCCAGTTCCTAAATGTAAATTTGTGAATCAGCTTTCTTTTCCAAGAGGAGCCCTTGGCAGGTAAACGGAACCATTCTCTACAGAAGGAAGCACAAGAAGTGCAACTGGGAGAAATTGAAAAGAAACTTCCAGGCAGCCAAATTCCAGAGGGCCATCACTGGTGCATCTCTTGCTGACATAATGCCGTACAGGAATCAGAAACCTGAAGTTAGACCGGCCCAAGGAGAACAGGCTCTCGGGGCTGCCAAGGAAGCAAGAAAGGCAAAGCAAGCATCTGAAAAGACAGCAATGGCTGCTCCTCAGGCTCCCACAGAGGCAGCACCTAAGCAAAAGGTGGTGAAGCCTGAGAAAGTTTCCGCTCCCAGATTGGTGGAAGACACTAAATTGGTAGATGAGATTTTCAAATAAAGATGCAACTATAAATCAATAATGATAAAATGCAGATCAATGAAAGCAAAGTTCCCAAGCATTGACAGCACTAAATCTTAAGGAGCGGACTATATCTTTCTTGTCAATTTTCAGAAGCAATTTCACAGGTAAGCAAGGCTACTTTCAAATGAATCTACAAATACGGGTTACTGATTATTATAGTTACCCAGCCCAGGAATGTATAAAGCTAACGCTTGGGGTTGAAGAAAATTTTAATTTCAAGGTAATCACCAGGGTTCACTATGAGATGAATAAAACTGAATTGGGTAGTAGTTATGAAGAGACGTATACATGTATAACTGGGAAGTCTGGTTCAAATTCATGGATATAATCTGAGTAACACTTTCTAAGAATATTGAAAAAGAATTCAAGATTGTGTTCACCGTGGCACTATAGACAGCGTCAGCAAATCCACTAAAATCTACTAAAGATTAAACAGTCCTCAGGTGATGATTAAAAGAATAGAATGAAGCAATATTAGAGGTTTAAAAATAGCAGCAGCGGCAACAACAACAAACCACTGCCATCAAGTCAATTCTGACTCACAGCAGTTCTATAAGACAGAGTTGACCTGCCTCTTTGGGTTTCCGTGACAGTCAGTACTTATGGGAGCAGATATCTTTTTTCGAAGAATTGACTGCTGTTCCAACTGCTAGTCTTGCAGTTAGTAGCCAGCCAGTAACCCACAATCCTGCTAGGGGCCCACTCAGAGCTATAGCTATTATGTAACCATTAAGGGAAATCTTATGCAAAGAGGAAAACATTTAACCAGTTTTATGTGGGAAAAGAATGTTCTGCATTAGAACAATTACAGGAATTTGAAAGAAGCTTTCTTTTTTGGAACTAAATCAATACAAGCTTCAAAAAATAAAGATTATAGTAAACCAAATATAAAATAGTATTGTGAGTCTGAGGTATAAACTGGTCTTTGAAAAATTAAGTTTTCTCTAGGTGTTGCCTAATATTTCTTCTATATGATTACTGATAGCCACAAGAATTAGCATATGGGAGAAACTTCTTTAACTGACAGTACTCACTCACTGATGCTCAGACCATCCGTCTGTATTCTCACACCTCTGAGGGCACCTGGTAGTTAATCTTCCATTCCTAGTAGTTAAAGCTTCATATGCTTCTCCAGAGTCAGGTTTGCTTTATTTTCAACCCGTTTTCCATTGTTGTTATTATTATAAATACAGATCAAATAAAAATTTAATTGCAATAAAAAAATAATGTGAATACTAAGCTGAATGTTTTGAAAAGACCTGATAAAGGTGAGTTGCTAAACATAAAAATAGCCATAAACTACGCATTGGAGGAAAAACTATAACAGATTGAGAGGCAAGGAGCTCTTAAAAGTTCAACAAATGTTAAATCAACGCATGATAATCGGGATATATTTGTCAAACATGTTTAGCGTGTATAGTCCGTAGAATCAGGATTAAAGTTTATATCTGAAAGAGCATAGTACATGCTGCTCTTACGCAGATTTGGATATAACGCAAGTCAAATCGTGTCACTCAGGATGTAACTAGCGTTTCTCAAACTTATTATTAGTGAAGGGAGGTAAAAAAATGAATCAGATATACATACAAAAATGAAAGATTCACTAAATAAAGCTTATTCTCACGAAATGAAATAATTCTTTTATGTTTTCAAATCCTCTAGATTGGCTTCATGATTCCATCAGTGGGTCACTGGTGGGGGACCATTTTCCATGGGTTTCTTGTATTTCTGCCCATCTTGTGAGCAAGAGGCACAGACTCCCTTTGTCCCAGATTGCCATTTAAAGGATGCTTATATGAGTAGCAAACAGAAACCAGATACGATGTCTCCCTCTGGAGCAAAGAACAGTTTTGTTTCCTGTAGATAACAATAACAATAGTGAACCCCTCTGTGGGCAAACGTCAGACAGACTTTCTGCCAATTATAAAACATTCAGGGCCCTTAGCTCAGTCTCCCCCTTATACTGCAACCCACCGTGTAAGTGCAGGCACCACGTGACCTGTTTAGTGTCATGCTGAGGGATCCGAGGCTTGAGCACAAATGCCAACGCTGAGTGTAAATGCCCCACTTACGTTGTTCTGTGCCAGGAGACTTGGGTCCTCTGCCAGCATCCACTACAGTGGGGGCAGGGCAACTTATCATCTTGCCAGACTTGAGAGTCTTGATAGTCACAACTTCCACATTTTTAAAAGCACTGCTAGTCAAGATACCAGGGTTTAGTCTGGTCTCCCTTGAGATTTCACTATACCATCCACTTAAAAAAAAAAACAAAGAACCTTTAACGTTAAAGGGTGATCACACAACCAAACCCACTCCAATCAAGTTGATGTTGACTCTAAGCAGCCCTATAAAGCAGAGCAGAGCTGCAAAGTTTGTTTTCCAGGCTATAACTTTATGGGAGTAGAAAGTCCCACGGAGGAATTGATCAATTCTAACCGTTCAGCCTGGGATTAGCAGCCTAACAGATAACCCCGTATGCCACCCGGCTTACCTATAATCACATGAATGAGGATAGATGTTTGTTTTGTTTTTTTTTAACATCTTTTTTATTTTATTTTTTTAAACATTTTATTAGGGGCTCATACAACTCATCACAATCCATACATATACATACATCAACTGTATAAAGCACATCCGCACATTCCCTGCCCCAATGAGGATAGATGTTTTTAAAACAAATTTTAAACTTCTTGAAAGAAGACCAAGGATGCTTATAATTTTCTATTTTTCCCTAAATTTTATTTGTTTTGTTGCTGTTGTTGAGAATACACCCGGAAGCGCATGCGCCAAATCAGGTTTCTCTTGGTACAGTTTAGTGACGCTGCTTGCGTTGTTCGGGCAGCACAACCGTGTTTCCTTCCTTAGTAGTTCTTTCCCCACTCGCATAAATGCATTGTCCACGAAGGGCCTTGCCTAATATTGCCAAGTGCTGCCACTTTTTAAAATTTTGAACTGTTGACTTAGATAAATGCTTCCACACGCCATGCTGTTTCATATATTTGTTATTGGCATATACATAGATTGATCTGAAAAGGGTCCATTAAAAAGCTAGCTGTTTGAACACAGAGAGAAAACAAATTCCTTTTCTCACTCTTAGTCCCCCAAACAAAAACTATCCATTTCTGCAGGTTCACTTTACTCATTGCAATAGTCAGTGCTGACTTATAGCGGACCCCCATGGGTTTCCAAGACTGTAACTATTTACACCCCTAGAAAGTCCACTCTCTCTCCTGAGGAGCTGCTGGTGGTTTCCAACTGCTGACCATACAGGTCTCTGCCCAAGGCACAACCACTACACCAGCAGGGGTGCCTAGGATCGCAATACCAATACTATGTTATGCTGCAAGGTCGTACGGTTATCTTCCTGAATAACCTTTCCTTTCAGAAGAAATATACCTTATTTCTATGTATGTGTCTTTGTCCATTACTTCATTTAGACATAAAGCTCCCCTAGTTTAAAAAGATAAGACACAGAGACTGCTGTAGGCTAGGTGATAGAGATTTATATACGAATATCTGCAGTCATGAGGGACCCACGCACATACTCAGCAACTATCAAATCACTCTGTCTCAGTGATTCTGAAGCAAATAAGCAAGACTCCTAGTCATGTAGAATACAAGAGCAATGTATATGAGCGACTTTTACCTCTGCCTATCATGTTCACGTGACTAGTTCCCTTGTACAGGCAGTACTTCACCTTCTGTTACCCGTGATGGTAGCAAACCCACCACCATCAGGTCAATGTTGATTCATAGTAACCCTATAGGTCAAAGTAAAACTGCTCCTTAGGTTTTCTCAGACTAAATCTTTTTTTAAGCATTTTATTGGGGGCTCATACAACTTTTATCACAATCCATACATATATCCATTGTGTCAAGCACATTTGTACATTTATTGCCCTCATCCTCAAAACATTTGCTCTCCACTTAAACCCCTGGCATCAGCTCCTCATTTTCCCTCTCCCTCCCCAAATTGCCTCAGTGAGATGGTGCATTTAAGTCACTGACCTTGTGGTTCATCGCCTAATTCTTCGCCCATTGTGCAACAAGTGCTCTTTGTGATGCCAGTTGTTAGGTGCTGTTGTCAGTTCTGACTCATAGCAACACTACGGACAACAAATTGATGCACACAGCCCTCTCCAGGGGATAAACAACAGAAACAGGGTGAAGGGGGACAGCATTCAGTGTAAGATATGAAAGCAATAATTATTTATGATTTATCAAAGAGTCATGAGGGTGGGCAGGGAGAGAACAACGAGGCGCTAATACCAAGGGTTCAAATAGTAAATGTTTAGAAAATGATGATGACAAGATATGTACAAATATGCTTGAAACAATTGATGTATGAAGTGCTATAAGAACTGTAAGAACCCCCAATAATTATTTTTTAAAAGAAGAAGGTAAATGAGATAAGACGGAGGTAACATTTTTTTATGCTCCATGCAGTCAAATGCTAGATTTCCCTCTGCTATTAAGTCTCTCTTTTCAAGACACTTCCGCAAGGGTAGCAGGGCTAGGTAAATGGACTTCTAGACTCAGACAAAGGCTATAGCCACTCTCAGAAGACTAGCCTGATAGCAGCTTCCATAGCGGAGGGCTGGTCCGATTTGATACTCAATACACCTGTTAGAGGCCCTGAAGAATATCTCAAAGCCATCATCTTAAGTCCATATGAAAAGTTACAAATGCATGCTGACTGACTAGAAAAAAACCCGGTCTAGTCTGAGTCACTATCCTAGAATCCAGCACTCTTCACTCTGTGCTCATCAGACTTTTAAAAATTGAGTTTTGTATAACCTACCTCTAAATTGCCCTTTCTGAGCCTCTAAATTACTCACTCTAGCCCACTTAACCCTTCTTACTACTGCTTATTTACACAGGCTGATAAAGTATAGGTGTTTGTTGTACTGGGTGACTTTTGTGTTAAGAGTAACACAAAATACTGGAAACCATACACTAGTATTTCAAATATCAGCAAGCTCACCTGGAGGATAGGTTTCAACAGAGCTTCTGGACAAGCACAGACCAGGAAAATGACCTGCCTGTATACTTCTGAAATTTAGCCAAGGGGAGCATCATCAAGCATGTCACCTAAATATAGTTATTTGACCCTGACTGGGCACAGTGTATTGGAAGGAGCCCAGGTGGTGTAAGAAACAACATATTGGACTGCTAACTGCATGGTCAGCAAGGGAGAAAGACAGGCCTTTGTACTCCTGTAAAGAGTTAGTCTCAGAAACTCACAGGGACAGCGGTACGCTGCTCTATAATCTCTCGGAGTCAGCATCGACTCCATGCCAATGAGAAAGAATGTACTGGCAGGGGGAAGAACAACAAAACAGGATGTTGTAGTGGTATCTCTTTTGAAATCAAAATACATAGAGAATATATACCATTTTCTTTGGAATTTACATCTTGAGGAATCATGTATAGATGTTTACATTAATGCAGGCTTCAGGAAACCAGCCGTTGACCATGAGCAATTCAATGTACGTGTCTCATATTAAAGCTTAAACTCTGAGCGCCCTGGTTTGCAAAAGGCTGTGGATGGCAGTGAGAGTCCCAGATTTGCAGTGTCCCCACATAGTTAAGTCTCAATCGAATGCTTTCTGATCATTAACCAAGGATGCAGGTAATCTCGCCCTCGGGCAGAAAAACGTGGAAAATGGATTGCCTTCATTCCCTCTTTGGCCAGCCCAGGGAGGGACAGTCTCTCAGGGGCTTGTCTAGATGTGTCCTTGATGGAGGTCACCATACTAGGGACTGTACAGGGTGCCGCTTAGCCATGAGTCACATCCTGTCATTCTCGCCCTAATTATTTTGGTTGAAAGGCTCTGGACCAATCTAGTAAGCTCTTCTTTCTAAATATGTCTGATGTACAGGTGTGGTAATTACATAATGTCGTGTCTATTTGAAGATATAAAAGTGAAAGGGTAGAGTCTAGCCTGTCCATCAGGCCACAGCCGGATGGTTCCTCCTGGGGGACGTGACCTTCTAAAAAGGAAGATCCTGGAAACTCCATCTCTCTCTCTGTGCTTAACCTTCCTGTTGACAAGCTACTCCTACTCATAATGATGGAATTCTGGAGATGAATCCACTGCCATTGGGTCCACAAGACTTTGTACCCGCCAGCCTGTGATCTTCCTGCAATTTGCATCATTGTTTGTGGTTGTGTGAGTCTAAAAAGGGATCTATGGACTAGTATAGGATTTATGGACTTGATCTGGACTGGGCTGGGATGTTTTCCTAATATACAATTACTACTTTTTTAAAATTAAAATTTTAACAAATCATTTTATTGGGGGCTCTTACAGCTCTGATAACAATCGACATATCAGTTGTATCAAGCATATTTGTACATATGTGGCCATCAACATTTCCAAAACATTTTCTTTCTACTTGAACCCTTGGTACAGCTCAGTTTTTTGCCCTCCCTCCTCCACCTTCCCACCCTTGGGAACCCTTGATAATTTATAAATTATTCTTATTTTCATATTTTACACTGTCCACTGTCTCCATTCACCCATGTTTCTGTTGAAAAGGGGGAGTGGGGGCAGCAAACTCAGAGACCAGAGAACAATAAGAGATCTAAAAATCAATGGCGAGGAGGGCATAGAATGCCTTGTGGGGTTCAATCAAGTGCAATGTAGCCAAAGAGCTGAGTAGTGGGACATGATAGTGGGAAAGGAGGAAAATAAAAGGAAATAGAGGAAATAACTAAGAGGCAAAAGACATTTATAGAGCTATAAACATAGGCATGTACACATGTAAATATATAGATGCATAACAATAGGAATATAGGTCTATGTACATATGTTTATAAGTTAAATCTTAGGTAGCATATGGGCATTGGGCCTCAAGTCCCCCCTCAACACAGAACTTTGTTCTTATAACCTGGCATTCCATGATCAAGTCAATATTTCCAACATGAACGCCGAGATAAAATGCATAAATAAGCTAATGTGGTGAAGAAAGCTGGTGATGTCCCACTATTATAAGATAGAACATCTGGGTCTTAAAGGCTTAAAGTTAAACAAGCAGCCATCTAGCAGGGAAGCCATAAAGCCCACATGGAAAAAGCACACCAATCGAGGTGTTGATGGTATCAGGCATCAGGCATCAGAAGACCCCAAACGAATAATCATATCAATGTGAATAAGTGGGTGTTGGAGTGGAGACCCAAAGCCCATCTGTAAACAATTGGACAACCCCTCACAGAAGGGTCATAAGGAAGGGACAAGCCAGCCAGAGTGCAGGATAGCACCAATGAAACACACAACATTCCTCTAGTTCGGTGGTTCTCAACCTTCCTAATGCCATAATCCTTTAATACAGTTCTTCTTGTGGTGACTCCCCAACCATAAAATTGTTTTTGTTGCTATTTCATAACTGTAATTTTGCTAGTTATAAATTGGGTGACACTTATGAAAAGGTCGTTTGACCCCCAAAGGGGTTGCAACTCACAGGTTGAGAACTGCTGCTCTAGTTCTTTAGTGCTTCTTTCCCCCTCCCCACCTCCCACTATTATGACCCCAGTTCTATCTTACAAATCTGGCTAGATCAGAGCGTGTACACTGTACAGATAAGAGCTCTCGCCTCACAGAATCCAGGAGAGATAAACCCCGCAGGACCAATAATGAGAGTAACGATACCATGAGGGTAAGGGAAAGGTGGAGGGAAAAGGGGGAGAAGGGGAATCTGATCGCAACCATCAATGTACAACACCCCGCCCCCAGTGAGCAAACTGCAATTGCTTCTTGTTATAAAGCTTTCCTACACATATGTGAGTGTCACTGCATTTCTTTCTCTAGTCAACTTGGCTTGACACATGTCCAATCACTGTCCTATTCCTGCTTCTGTAGTCCCACCGGTAATGGTGATCTACTAATCTGCCACCAGTCATGCTTTCATGGCCATTTCCTTTGTCCTACCACGCCCTATTCATCCCATTTTAACCTCGTGTTAGGGGCCTTCCTCATCGGGATGATGTGTCTGTGTTGTCTTCATCTGTTGTAGACTTAATTAATGTTATTCTTAAATTATATTTGAGATGGGGTCTCTTTTGTGTCCTAAAACAGTCTCTTTCCCTTGATGCTCAGACTGCTTTCTTACAATCTCTGAGTAGCTGCTAATTAGCA
The DNA here is from genome assembly GCF_050624435.1 of Tenrec ecaudatus. Lineage (NCBI taxonomy): Eukaryota > Metazoa > Chordata > Mammalia > Afrosoricida > Tenrecidae > Tenrec > Tenrec ecaudatus. The sequence continues at coordinate 85,599,962 of NC_134534.1, forward strand.
GGACTGGTCTTTGGACATCTTCATTATTCAGAGAGCACATCAGCAAGATGAGGAAAGCTGGGGGCTTAATAATTCCTACTGCTCAGTGGACCAAGAGTGGACAGATTTGAATGATTGCCGATTCTTCAGGAAATTACTATTATTGTTCATTAAGAACAAAAAGTCTTGGGGGGTATTGATCATGCTCTAATTAAGATTGTTCACATCCATCTTCATTTTTCAGAAATGAACCCTTGGTGCCATTAGCCAGGAAAACCTGCAATGATGATGGGGTCTAGGTTATGATTGCGGCTATGCTTCCCTGATTCTATTCAGTGATTAAAATTGATCAAACTTAACACTTAGCATTAGTGCATTTTATTGTATACAAAGTATGCTTAAATAAAGCTAATTTTTGAAGAGTACTAAAAGAAGAAAAGAGAGAGTGAGGAAGACAGGAACCAAAAGAAGAGACAGCTTTTGACTGTGAAAGACCAAAATCCATTTGCAGGGTGCCCACTTGGATTAAGCCTCTGGGGCATCCCCTCTGAGGATTGACCAGGGAGGTGACTAGCTTTGCTGTCAGACTGGGTGCACTGGAAAGTGGATTAATGCAGATGTGGGTAGGGTAAAATTGAACACCTTATCATTGGTTGTCCCTTTTGACACAGTGTAAATTTGTTCTCTTTTTTAATTTTAATAAATCATTTTATTGGGGGCTCTTACAGCTCTTAGGACAATCCATACATTCATTGTATCGAGCACATTTATACATATGTTGCCATATTATTGCCTGCTTTTTTAAAAAAACATTTTATTGGGGGCTTGTACAACTCTTTTTTAAAAAAAAAACATTTTATTAGGGGCTCATACAACTCTTATGACAATCCATACATATACATACATCAATTGTATAAAGCACATCTGTACATTCTTTGCCCTAATCATTTTTCCCCTCTTTTTTTACATTTTATTAGGGGCTCACACAACTCTTATCACCATCCATACATATACATACATCAATTGTATAAAGCACATCCGCACATTCCCTGCCCCAATCATTCTCAAAGCATTTGCTCTACACTTAAGCCCTTTGCATCAGGTCCTCTTTTTTTTTCCCTCCCTCCTCATTCCCCCCTCCCCCCTCCCTCATGTGCCCTTGGTAATTTATACATTGTTATTTTGTCATATCTTGCCCTATCCGGAGTCTCCCTTCTCTCCCTTCTCTGCCATCCATCTCCCAGGGAGGAGGTCACATGTGGATCCTTGTAATCAGTTCCCCCTTTCCAACCCTTCTTTCAATTCGAGTTTTTCTCTGTTTTATTTTGCTATTGTTGTTGGAAGGCTGTTTTTTTTTGTTGTCGTTGTGTGTGTGTTTCTTTCTATGAAATCCAGGAGAGGTAAGTCCCTAGAGACAGTAACTAGATTAATTGTTTCTTAGGGTTATGGCCGGGAAGGTTGGGGGGAAATAGGATGGAATAAGGAGTATAAGAATTAAGAAAATATTCTAAAATAGATTGTAGTGTTACTTGACTAACTTGTGTTAATATGTTCAAACCATTGACTTGTTTATATGTCAATAAAACTGTTAAAAGGAGAGAGAGAGCGCGCATTTGCATGCGATGCTAATAGAATTCTTAGGACTGGAAACAAGGTAGAGAAGTAGAGTTGAGATCCACATTCCTGCCTCAGTCATGTGGTTTGACATGAAAAAGAGACCTCAGTCTCAAATATAATTTAAGGAGAATATTTATTAAATCTTAAAGGGACAAAAACAACACCAAGACAGACACATCATCCAGTTGAAAGAGGCCATCATCAAGACAAATGGCATCTGAGACTGCAGTTGGGATGCTAGTTAATAAGGCCTAGAACAAAGGAAACTGTCATAAATTCATGGTTGATGTCAGCTAGTAGATTACAGCTATAGATGGGACTACAGAAGCAGGAACAGTACCATGATTGGGAGAAGTACATTATGTTCAATACAAGGATTTACAAGATTAGTCTAGGGCCTTCATAACAAGAAAGTCAGGTTGAGACCTATAGTCCAGGAGCCATGATTATGGGACACCCTGTACTGTCCCCACTGTGGTGATTTCCATCCAGGACACACCCAGGAAAGCCTCTAAGAAACTGCCCTTCCCTGGACTGACTGGAGAGGGGTGGAGGTAATCTACTTTCCAAGGAACTCTGCCTGAGGTGCAAGATTATCTGTATCCTTGATTAATAATCAGAAAGCTTTCAGGGGAGGCTTAATCTAAGTGGAGACCCCGCAAATGGTTTGGAGCTGTCAATGCCATCCATAGCCTTTTGCAAGCCGAGTACTTAGAATTTAAGCTCTGATACATGTGCTATAACTGCATGACCAAACAAGATTATCCTGTGTCTGAAAAAATTAAGAAATGCCTCCAATTCCAGTATAGCCAGATTTGGAAGTTCAGCTCCCCACAAACTGATAGAGGTACATATAAATACTAGGTAAAAGGGGGAAGCCAGACAGCCTTCGACTAGGCCAAAATAGACAATAAACAGATGACTGGTGTCATCAGGTGACAGAAGTGGGTAGGGGAGTTCACCAGGGGAAACAAAGGGGCTGCCATGTGCAGAAGTAGGGACAGACCCAAGAAAGAAGCAGGACACCCCATGTTGAATAGGCCATGTAAAATTTATTGGGAGGGAAATCTCCATACAAGGTGAGGCCCTGGGCAGAATAAATAGATCTCTGTATGATGATTCCAAGTTTCAGAGATTCGACAGAGAACCTAATGTGGGTTTCCCACCATAAACATTATTCTCAATTTCACCATGTCCAAATGTCATTTGGATCTAGGAATTTTCAAGGGTGTTATGTTTACTGGCCTTCTACTTGTTTTCTGGAATGGGGTGTTTTTCCATCAATAATGTGATCAGCTTTAGGTCAGTGGGGTGGGCAGCTTAAAGGTCTGAGATGGTCACATCCTCATGTGTCCTCCGGAAAGTGTGCAAGGCCACATGGTGGGGGCCGTGGGAAAGTTCGAGACTGAAAATGGCTGTAACAGAGGAACATGGAGAACCACATGGAAGGCATACTACGAACAAAAGCATGAAGCCAGTGTGTGGAGCCAATCAAGCTGAACCAAGAGCAGGGAATCCCAAGTGAGCCAAGAAAATGTGGCCCAAGAGGGACCATAAGTGCTTGCACACCTCACATGTAGGAGAGATTCCAACCCTCTGCAAACAAGAGACAGAGCTTTGCCTGCCCAACACCTACCTTTATCCCTTCTTATCCTCCACTTGCTTGCTTAAGGGCATTGGCTGACCTTATTGGCTGAGTTTAGACCCACCTATGCCATGTCATGTCTCTGGGGCCTACTCTGTGTGGCCAGGTAGACCTCCCACCTGGGCCTAGGTGACTTGGGTCTGAGCATGCTCAGTTCTGGACTTTCCCATAGGTTAATTAGTGTGCCTGATTTCTTTGCAACCCTCTATTGTGGCCCTGCCAGCCGATTTCCTCTAGGGCATACATTCTAGAAGATCACTCCCCTTTACCCCTAATCTAGCGGCCTGTAACTCCCATGATATATGATCTTCTCAACCCCAAGGGGCTGATACATTCTGTATATGTAGGCTCCTGGAGACAAAACAAACCAACCAAAAATACCACCCAAAACTGACCTGGAACCAACATGAAAAAGACCATTTTATTTTGTTCAAGGACTTATAGACCAAGATGAACAGTACTGCTTCTTCCAGACAGAGCAGGCTGATAGAAAAGTTTTTACTAATACCGAAGGGAGTGTGTGTGTGTGGTGGGGGGGGGGAACCCCCTGTTGTCACTCTGGGTCACTAGTATTGATCTGGGCCAGGAGTCCTGAAGAGCCTACCAAGATTCATTCACTGAAACTATTCACATTACGATGCTAATATACCAAGCATACCTGAAAATCCAGTCATTCAAATAAAGGGGAGGAAGCATTAATAATGCTTCTGCCTGTGGTGAGGTGCCCTGGCTATCTGTGGGAGAAGGGCAGGGGCACACAAGGTGTACCTGCTTAGTTCCAGTGGCCATTTTGGGGAGCGTTAACTCAATGTCAGAGAGTTCTCAGGAGGAACACAAACAGTACAGCATGCTCAGGCAAAACCGATCAATGGATAGAACAACTAGCTTGGAAGGGGAAAAGCGTGGCCATTAGTCTGAACTGGTTCTGTCGGTCCAGCGGGTGCTGGTATTGGCTGGGGCAACTGTCCACAGCAGTCCTGCAGAAGAATTCCAGGTCTGACTTTCACTCTGGCTTATCTTCCATGGAGCTAGCCGGCTCCACCCATGTGGATTATATGGAGCCAGAGAGATAAACTGCATTCATTTAAACCAAAGGTTATTTAAACATAGGAGGACTTCAAAAGAGATGAAGCTAGTCCCACTCAGAAGTGAGGACACATTAAGCATAGTTAAAACATGCCTCCCCTCGAGAGCCTGGAGCAAGTTGGTTCCCCTGAGCAGGCCAGAGAGGAGGAGGACATTTTCTAGGGAATGCTTGTTTTTAAAGGATACTTTCAAAGGGGGAGGGGTTCACAGATTCACAGAAGACAATTTCTAATTACTTACGAAGTTCATCCTTGGGTCTCTTACATATTTCTTTTTAATTTATCGTGGGCTATAATTTTGTGTCAGGCTGTCTTGGGTCTTATCAAGGACTATAAATCTGATGGGGAGGTATTGAACTTTTCCTGGGCCATAATTCTTGGTAAGACGTCTCAGGATGTCCAGCCAGCCTCACCTCAACTTTGAGACATTATCCAGGCTTGTTGTATCCAGGCCCATTGTTTACTTTACTAGTCTGCAGGATGTTACTTCCCGTAGCAGACAGAAGATTTGTTTTGAGCAAGCAGAGTATTCAGTTGCTTGGCAGACAGAAGTCCCTGCCCTGTCCCTGTCACCAGCTTTCCATCGCATAACACAGCAGTTTTCTGAAAGTGGCCACAGGCGGGACCAGTTCAAGTTAGAGGAAGAAACAGGGCTTTTTATTAGAAGGTGCCACCATCAAGGAAACTGACAAAGAGTTGCTTCTTGTTGGAGATCAAAATTTGTAGAAGCTACATATCTTACTTTGAATTTGATTCTTTGAGGAATCACCTATAGATGTGTTACGTTATGTTTCAGGCTAACAACAGGAAACAATTGTTGACCAAGAGCAAGCAAACAGAACAAAGCTCTGGTAGTCTTAGACTAGTCATAGGGTCACTTTTTAACTAACTGCACAGTAGGGCGTAGCTTTTAACCACCCACAGGTAAGTAAGAAAAGACTCTCAGAATCGCCTGGCCCTTCTAGGTGATGCCACCAGAATTACTTTCTCATCTTACCCAGAGAAAGATTTAATTTTGGAAGACAGAGGGCATCACAAGATCATTTTACTTAGACGCTTCTTGGAAGAAGAAAGGGCCCCGGTGGCCTCGTGGTTCTGTGTGGCATGGCAATCTGCGAAGTCAGCAGTTCAAAACCTCCTGCTGCTCCTTGGGAGAAAGAAGGTGCTTGGTACTTCACAAGAGTCCTAGAAACTCCCAGGGGCGGTCTACTCTGTCCTAGAGGGTGGCTGTGGGTCGCCATCGACTCGATGGCAGTTAGTTGGCAGCGAGGAGGGAGAAAACCTTACCAAGTAGCATAGCTGACTTCTGCATTTCTTGCCCCCTGCACGCACTTCAAGTGTTTTTGCAGGGTTCCCTCTCTCATGAGATTCTCAGAAACTTGCAATGGAGTAGCAAGGCATTCTGGGAAATGTTGTCCCAAGATGCTGTCATGGACTCGGATGATCTGCCCAAATCTCCACCTTCGCTCCTTGACCCTATCTCAGTGACCTCCTCTAGCCTGTTTGTCTTTGAACAATGTTTCAAGTTATAAAACTCCATAGAGACTGAATGTAGTAAGGGAGTCTTTTCCTAACCACATCCAGTAAAATAACTTGGTTACTTCTGGGTCATGTTTGGCTGTTGCACTCATTGATGCATCCTCTAGCCTCTGACAATCCCTTGCAATGAATGGATTTTATGTTTTAGTGTTTGTATCAGAACTGGGTTCTTTCAATGATTCTGGCAGTGGTAGGATTGTGGGAGAGGTAAAAACGCCAGGCTATGCTCAGTCGGTCAGCTGTATCTTATAACTTGTGCCCTGTAAAGTGGGTTCACTGGTTGTTGCTAGCATCTGTTGGGGTGCCTTAAGTGGTACACAGCTTGGAGAGGCCATGGATGATGGAGCTCTGGATTGCTCCATTGTGCACCAGGCCTGCAGCAGGCTGCTGCTGGTGTGCGTGCACATTAGTGGTAACAACAATTGTCAGGTATACGGAGGAGCCCTGCCATTTGGCGGTGGTGAGAATTTTCTGGAAGAAGTAGTAGTGCTATTTTCCCGGTCTGTAAGCCCCAATGCAAATAAACTGATGTCTTTCAGATTACTTCTAGGCAGCCTTATGGTATATAGAGCGTTTCTTCTCTTTGGGACTCAGCAGGCAAAACCCCACAAAACTCCAAATTCACTGCCTCACACGGATTCCATCTCATAGTGAACCTGATCTTATAGGACAGGGTAGAATCTTCCCTTTGGGTTCTGGGACTTTAACTCTTCACAGGAGCAGAAATCCTCTCTGAACATTTCCGCTAAGGGGAGGGTTCTTAGGGCTTCCTTTTCTACCAGTAATACGCTGGGCCCAGAGGAGTAGAGAGCATCAGGCCCACTGAAGCTGTTCACATTGTGATGCTGATATACCGGATACTGCAGTAAATCCGAGTATGAAGCATTCACACCAACTAGGAAATGAGTAGACTGATATTCCTTCCTAAGGAATTTTTGACAAACGAATAAAAGTCATGACCAAGAGTGCAGTTGCCAGTGTGGCTGTACTTCTGCCCAAAGATCCTTCACAAGCTGACCAGGATGAGGAAAACATAGGAAACATTCAGAGATGCAGTCACAGATCAATATGCAACCCTGGCAGGGGTTGAGGGGTGGGGAACAGTGCAGAAAGCTAGAAAGTCACAATAAGGTATTTAGAAAGAAATTTTCCTAACTAGAGCACTTAAAGCTGATTACAGCCCATAATCAACCACTCAACAGTCAATTTGTCATACTGTGGTGACTTGTAGGTTACTATTGTACTGGAAGATATGCCACTAGTCTTTCAAATAAGCAGGCTATCCATGGTGGACTAGGTCAGACCAGAAAGAATGACCTGGCTATCTTCTTTTAAAATGGGCCAATGAATGGGGGGAGGGTGGGGGAGAGAAAGAGCCACATATATAGAAGGCTTAACAGGATGTTGTTGGTTTCATTTTTTGAGATGGGATGTGTAAATATATATGAGTATAGTATTCTTTTTCTAAAAGCCAAGAAGAAAAACCCCTCTAGATTCCTTATCCCTCAAACCTAGAGAGTGGTTTGAGTATCTTGAAAAACAAAACAAAATAAAAAACAGCAAAAATAAAATTTAAGAACTTGAAGTCTTTAGTGACAAATAAGTTAATCTCAAACAAACAAAAAAATCTGTCCTTGGAAACCTTGTTAATAGCAGCAGAATACTGCCTGATAGTGTCAGAAGAGCTCTTCAGGTGGGAAGGCATTCAAAACACAACTGACTTTCACAACTCTTCTTACTAGGTTTGAACTATTAACCAGTTTGAATTAATCTTTTGTTTATAAACATGGCTCTTACAGCTCATAACAATTCATACATCAATTGTATCAAGCACATTTGAACTTTGTTGCCATCATCATTTTGAAAACTTTTTCTTTCTACTTGAGCCCTTGGTATCAGCTTCTCTTGGGACCTCCCTCTCCACCCTCCCACCCATGTGTCCCCTTGATAAATTATAAATTATTATTACTATCCTATCTTACACCATCTGCTGTCTCCCTTCACCCATATTTCCGTTGTTTGTCCCCCTCGGGGTGGGGGTGGGTGTCACACATCGGTTATTGTACTGGTTCCCTTTCTCCCCCACCTTCCCCTTACCTTCATGGTATGCTACTCCCGTTGTTATTCCTGAGGGATTTATCTCCTGGATTCCTGTGGCGAGAGCTCTATCTGTACCAGTATACATGCTTGGTCTAGCCAGATTTGGGGTCACAGTAGTGGGGGTGGCAGTGTGAGGAAGCATTAAAGAACTAGAGAATGTTGTGTGTTTCACCTGTGCTATACTTCACCCTGGCTAGCTTGTCCCTTCCATGCGACCCTTCTGTGAGGGAAAGTCCAATTGTCTACAGATGGGCTTTGGATCTCCACTCAGACCCCACCCCCTTGTTTGCATTGATATGATTGTTTGTTTGGGGTCTTCTGATGCATGATCCGATCCCGTCGACACCCCATGATCACACAGGCTGCTGTGCTTCTTCCATGTGGGATTTTTTTTCCCTGCTTGTTTAACATCAAGCTTTTAAGACCCCCCACACACTATCTTCTAATAGCCAGGCACCATCTTTACTACATTTGCTTATGCGCTTTGACTTCAGTGCTCGCATGTCAGGAATGTGAGCATCACAGAATGCCAGGTTATTAGAACAAAGTGCTCTTGTGTTGAGGGAGGATTTGAGTAGAGGCCCAATGTCCACATGGTACCTTCATACTTAACATAGGAGTTTCACAATTCTTTTTAATAGGTTTGAACTATTAGCCAGTTTGAATTAATCTTATAGTAGACCACAAGATTATCTAATTCAAAAAGGCTAATTCTAGTTCATTTCTGCATACTAATGCTTAGGTTGTCAATCTTTATGCATTATGTTACATTTTTTTTCACAGATCCAGATTTTACTAGATCAATACTTTAGTATATTCCTCGCTTTGATTAATAATGAGTTTTTGCAGCTGTCTCTTCTCATTGTGAGCCAGGCTTCATCCGCAAAAGTAGGCTCTGAAAGCTTTCCTTCATCCTTGTCATTTTTCAGGAGGCAACTCTTCCTTTGTTGTATTTTTATTTTAAAAAATTTAAACAGCTTTATGGATGTATAATCCACACGTTAAACACCCTTATCGTCAACAATTCACCCATGCCTGTCAGTTTGCTGCACTGTGGTGGCTTTTCTGTTGCTGTGGTGCTGGAGGCTATGTCACTGGTATTTCAGATGCCAGCAGGGTCACCCACAGTGACAGAACTTCAAGACTAATAACAGATTATGAAGAAGGAATTGGCTGCCAGCCTCAGAGGAAGTAGCCACTGAAAACCTTATGCATAGCATCTGAACATGATGCCATCAGAGACTGAAGGCCTAATGAATGGAAGCAGAGCATTATCAGACATAGTGCCAGGGATGGGCCCCTGGAGTCAGAGGCTCTCGAAATGTGACTGATGAGGGGACACTTTCTCAGAGTGGAGTTGGCCATGGTGACATGAGTGCAGGAAAGCCCGCAGGAGTGCAACCTTGTGGATCTTCATTTGCTGATGGGGCACAACTCAAAATAAGAAGCAGCAACTGCAAAAATCTATACACAATCAGAATTTGGAATCTATGAATCTAGGAGAATTCGAGGTCACAGGGCAAAATGGAACACATAAATAATAAACATTGATAATCCTAGGCTTTAGTGAGCTGAATTGGACCAGTATCGACCCTTTTAAATCAGAAACTCATAGGGCTTACTATCCAAGGAAGGACATAATAAAGAGAAATGGCATGACATTTGGTTAAAAAAATGTACCAAGATGTATATTGAAGTTAACACTGTCTGAAAATGTTGAAAAACAGAAGATCATTATGCCTCAGGTGGATGATTGAAAAGACTCTCTACCATAAATTTTGAAGGAAGCTTTGAAAGGGAGCCAAAGGCAGAGTTATAAGAACAAATATAGATCTAGGAATGTTTCTGGTTCTCACTGAATCCTAGCTCCAATTTAAGAACAATTAGTTCTTACATCGTGGCCCTGATCAATACTCACCCTCAGGAAGGGAACACAGAAGATATAGATACTATAGAAAAATATGGTAAAGAAATTAGATGTTGCTTTGCTCTCAGACAAAATAGCATACAAAGAATACAAGAAACCACGGAAGAGTTGATGCCTTTGGATTATGGTCTAGGTGAAGAATATTGAATGTAACCGGGATGACCAATTGTTGTTAGGTTTCCTCAAGAAGGTTTCAACTCATAACGACTCTGAACCACAGAATGAAACATATCCTCACAATGTTACTACATTTAAGCCCACTGTTGCAGCCACTATGTCAGCACATCCTGCCAAGGGTCTTCCTTTTTAACTGATGATTCTGAGTGCCTTCCAACCCCATCAGCTCATCTTCTAGAACTATGTCAGACAGTGTTCCCCTGCTATTCATAAAGTTTCAGTGGTTAATAACTCAATCGTAGACTGAATCTTCCTTCTTCCTAGACCCTCTGCTGAAATCTGTTCACCATAGGAGACCCTGATGATGCTTTTAATCATCAGGTAAAGTGGCTTATTTTCCAGTATTATAACAACAAGCAAGCAGTACAACAAACTGAGAGAATGGTCGTGTACTACCAAGTACTACCAAAGGTACAAGGGGCTACCTCCCCCCCAAAAAATCTGAATTGCTCTGGTCAGAGAAGAGCTTTCCTCACTAGGCAAGCATAGAACAACTTGCTCTGAATTAATGCGCCCAGTGGCATCACCTGGGAAGTTTCTCTCTGATCAATCACAGTGAATTTTTAATTAAAGGTGGTTTCGCTCGGACCTTGTTTGAGGGGCTGGCTGACTTAAGAGGACAGTGTGAGGTTGTGAAATTTTGTTTCCTTCTTGGAAAAAAAATGCTACAGAAACTGTTGTGATGTTGAACACAACTTACGAGGACAATGCTATGAGAAAAACTCAAGTGTATGAGTAGTTTTCTTGTTTCAAAAGATGTGAAATGTTGACTGATGCTAACTAAACCTCATTTTGGATGTCCATCAACTTCCTGAACAGACGAAAATGTCACCTAGTAGTGCGTCTGAAGTTCTTTCCACCAGGTCAGACTGTTAATCAAGGTTTCTATTTAGAGGTTCTGAAAAGATTGCATAACAGTGCGTGACCCAAAAAAGGCCTGAGTTGTGGCAGACGGGGGTCTGGTTTTGCCACCATGACAATGCACCTGCTCATGCAGCCATCTCAGTGCGCCAGTTTTGGGCAAAAGACAGCAAGTCTCTCTGCCTTATGCTCCTTACTCACCTGAACTCACTCTGTGTGACCTCCTTTTGCTTCTGCAAATGAAAAGAGACAGAAGAGAAGAGGTGAAGAGCAAAACGAGGGAGGTGTTGTCAGCTAGCCAAACAGATGAGTCTGAAAATGTTCTCAAGAATAAAATTGCAGATTTGACAAATACATGATGTGTAATGGAATGTACTTTGAAGGTGATAAGGTTGTTTTGTACAAAAAAATAAATACCCATATATACTCGAGTATAAGACAACCTGAATATTAGCCGAGGCACCTAATTTTACCACAAAAACTACATTAAAAATGTGCTGAAAAACTCAGCTTATATACAAATATATATGATACATAGTTTTAGAATAAAATTCTGGGGTTTTTTTTGTACCACTTCATGTGAACAAATACTTTGGGAAGAAAATACTGTCAGAATGCTCTTTAAAAGTCAGGATGTACTTTGAACAAATTGCCAGGACTTCAACAGTATCTGTTGAAGGTATCTTACTTGGTAGGAAGCAGCAACAAAGAGGAGGAAGCTCAGTGAGATGAACTGACACAGCGGCTCCAAGGGGCTCAGACGGCAACAACGTGAGGACGGCACAGCACCCTAGGAAGCGTTGGTTCTGCTGTGCATGGGATCTCTGAGTTGGAGCCAACGCCAACTCTAAGGCATTCAACAAGAGCTGGAGTCCAAACTGTTGAAGGTTCTTCTGGGATTGCAAATACACAGTGAAGAAAATACACTCATGAAAAAAATATTTTTTTCTCCCAGCAAAGGTGTTTTATTTATTCATAACTTCTTAAGCAAATTTTAAAGTATCAGTTAGGTGGGATTTTGCATTTCAGATAATCAGTTTTGTATTCAACAGTTTAAGCCCCAGTAGTATAGGTTGGCCCCCTTCTTTTATTTTTCTTCTCCCTCTTGGGTGTAACTATTTTACCCTTCATCTCAACATAATAAAAGCCATATATGTAAAACAATAACTTGCATCTCCCTGAATGGAGAGAAATTGAAATAATATCCTCTTCAAACAAGGACTAGACAAGGTTGCCCTTTATCACCACTTTTTATTTAATATAATCCAGAAAGTTTAGCTAGGGGGGTAAGGTATTAAAAGGGAAATAAAGGTATCCTCACAGTGATAGAAGAAATAAAAGTATCTTAATTTTCAGATGACATAATCCTCTCTATAGAAAACACCAAAGATTCAATTAAATAATTTCTCCAACTAATTGAAAATTTTAGCCGCATAGCAGGCTATAAGATCAACATACAGAAATCTGTTGGATTCTTGTATATTAAGGATGATGACATTGAAAAATAAACAGAACCACAATACCATTTACAATAACTATACAAAAGATCGTTATGAATAAATCGTACCAGAGAAACAAATAACTTATATAAGGATAATTACAAAACACTCCTTCAAGAAACTAAAATAAACTTACACAAATGGAATAAGTTACAATATTTATTTCTGAATAGGCAGACTAAACATTGTGAAAATGTTAATATTACCAAAAATATTTTACAAATTCAATACAATTCTGATTCAAACACACCACAATTTTTTCAAAGAAATAGAAAATACTGTGGGATGCGGATGGCTTTTCCCTTGGGTTGTCTCCCCAAAATAGATCTAAACCTAAGATGCTGCATGCAGCACATCATAAATGACTGTACACTTGGAGGTCAATGCAAGCCGCTTAGAGGTTATTCTCCCTGAGGCTTATCAGCCATCTAGAGCAATCAGACTCCAGTCTGTCCCACCCTAAGTAGGGCCCACTCCCTTCTGATAAGGATAGTGGATTGTCTCCCTGTAAGAGAGCCCAGAGACAAGGTTGAGCCAACTCAAGGAGGACAAAGTTAGCCTGCCATCTTGAATCTAGGGTCTGCCCATCTTGTCACATGTGTCCACTTAGTGCCGCCCCTTCCTTGTGGCCCTCTGATTTATGTATGCCCTTCCCGTTATGATGTACTAGTGGGGCTTGCACAACCCTGAACATGTATATATGCTGTGGTTTGAAATATACTCGCACCTCCTCCCTCTCTCTGCGTGGACCTGGCTGCTGAGACCATGGCTGTCTGGGAGGTGTGCAATTGCATGCCTTATAGTGTCTGATGTCTCTTTAATACCCCTCAATTACACAACCGCCCATTGGACCTGTTCGATTGTGGGGCTGGTACCCCACAGAAAAAATGAATTACCAACTTTATATGGAAAGGAAAGACACCTAGAATAAATAAACATTATTAAATATCGGGAGCCATGAGGCCCGGCCATAACCTTGCCTGTCCAGAGCCATGAGGCCCGGCCATTGTCTTGATCTTTATTGCCTGAGCTCTGTAACTTTCCGCAGGAACTGTTTTTTTCTGCAGTCATTGTTCTCAGGGAAACACCTGTGGCTTGCTTCCCCCATTTATTCTCAGGGAAACACCTGCAGCTTGTTTCCCTTTCACTGGCCTATATAAGCTGCAGCCTTTGACTCAACAAACGAGACTTGATCAGACTGCTGTCTTGTCTCCATTTCTCGTGTCTCTTGTCCCCCCAATTCCCACTCCCTCCTCCAGGGTCCGCATTGAAGTTCCCGCGGGTCAGGACAATTAAAAAAAATTTTTTAAGTAGGAAACCTTTCACTCATACCTTAAAGCCTACTATATAGGCATGGGCATCAAAACAACCTGCTAGTGGTACAACAGTAGTTAAGAAGACCAATGGATTAAATTAAGAACCCATACAACCAACTACCTATAGACACTTCATGTTTGATAAAGAACTGAAACACATTCAATGGCCATGGTGCTGGAAAAGCTGGACCTTCACCTGCAAAAGAATGAACCAAGATTGATACCTCACCTCATGTACAAAAACAAACTCAAGCTCGATCAAAGACCTTAAGATAAGTTGAGATTCTCCTTATTTCTCACCTGAAAAATTCTGAAGTGGTCTCCTCATAAAAAGTGCTCTTCTCTTCCTCCTTCGATCAAGTTATTGTTCATTATCAGCTTGTACCTCTTAGATGGTCGTAAGCTCTTTTGAAGACTAGGGGGTTGGTCTGTGCTGCTTTGGAACTCCAGTGTCTAGCACAGGGTCAGGGTCATGGTACATTCCTCATTACTTAAAATAGACTCTGGGCTTCCCAGAGCCAACAGCTGGGCACAAAGACACATTATAAAAGTGTTAGTTATATGTCTATGGCATGTTTTTTTTACATATTTATGCCACTGTTTCCACTTTCATTGAGCACAATATGATGATTTTTAATATGTGTAAAAAGCTTAGATTCATACCTGACATGCAGTCAGTCTTAACTAAATGTTACTGTTTACACTGAACACTTAATATTTACTTGTTAGAATGGATTAACCAGTTTCAATTCAGCTTTAGCTTATTTTGTGTTATTCTTATTGTTTAGCATCAAATAATTCCTTGTAGAGCAGCGGTTCTCAACTTGTGGGTCACAACCCCTTTGGGGGTCAAATGACCCTTTCACAGGGGTCACCAGATTCATAACCGTAGAAAAATTATAGTTATGAAGTTGCAACAAAAATAATTTTATGGTTGGGGATTCACATGAGGAACTGTATTAAAAGGCATTAGGAAGATTGAGAACCACTGATCTAGAGACTGTGAATATTTTTACCCAGTGAAATGCTGAACGTACTGCAGCCCTTCCATCAATATTTCTTGGCTCATTGTTCTAGAGAAATTAAGTATTCCACTTATACAGTCCTACCGTGCGAGCCGGGACATTATTCACCATAGGCCCATGTCTTTCTTAACATCTTATAAACAGAAGCACTAGCAGCCTTTGTTCCAGATTCTCTTTTCAATAGTGCTTGTTTATTGAACAGTCTTAGAAAACAGTCTTAGAGATAGTGACCACACTGTATCCGAGGGAAATTTTTTTCCTCCACTATAATATCATCTCTCTCTCTCTGGAGCAAATGCTGGGCAAGTTGTTTGCAGTCCTTTATAAGACATTGGGGAGTTGGAAGCTCCGAGACTTTCAGGTGGGATGAAAACTCACGGTGCTTTCAGCATTCACATAGGCTGTTCTACTGCATCCTGGTGGGCCATGGGGCAAACGGAAGCTACCCCCCAATGATGTGACTTACAATGTCTTGCATAGTGAACTCTTTCATCTCTGACTCAAGAGTCTTGAATTTTCTGCCAGCATCCATAAGACTAGCAGGCTTTCTTGGAAACTTGCGAATAGGATAAAAATCTCAGACTTTTCCATTGTTGACATATGTTAAACAGAAAAACAAGCTCATTTAATTACTGACTTTCATACTGTTCAGATTCTTTTTAAAAGTTAGGAGAGCTAAAAAAAAGACAACTAATTTTAAATACTCTGCTTATTGCGTCTATAAGGTTTGCAGTTCAAAACTACCAGCTGCTCCAATAGGGAAAGATGAGGCTTTCTATTCCCCTAAAGAATTATAGTCTCCAGGTGGAAGGAGGGGGGCACAGGGGCAGGCAAGGGGCCCAGGGGTGCAGAGACAGGGCACATGCATGGAGGCAAGGGGCATGAGGATGGAGGAAAGGGGCAAAGGTGTGGAGTCTGTGGGACACAAGGGTGGAGGCAGGGGGCGCAGTGGTGGAGGCAAGCAGCGTTTGCGTGGAGGGGGAAGTCATTGAGGCAGGGGGGCCCAAGTTGAAGGAGGGGGGCACACGAGCAGCCAGAGGGCATGGGTGCATGGATGTGGCTCAGGCGTGGAAGCTGGGGGCAGTTGTAGAGACAGAGCACAGAAGTGGGACAAGTGGCCCATGTGAGGAGGCAGGGGCACAGGCACGGTGGGGTGGGGTGGGAGGGGGTGGGCAACAGGCATGTAAGGGAGGGGAGGTGGGGGGGGCGCACAGCCGTGTTGCGAGAGAGGGCAATGGTGGAGGCAGGTGGCCCAAGCGTGGGGGCAGGCGCCCCATGCATGGAGGCAAGGGGGCACACGTGCAAGCAGGGATACAGAGATGGGGTGCAGGCGTGGAGGCAGAGGGCACCTTCATGTAGCAGAGGGTACAAGGGTAAACCTGGGGCACACAGGCTTGGAGGGAGTGGGGGCAGGCTTGGAGGCAGTGGGTCATGCGTGGAGCAGAGGAGGCGCCAGCGTGCAAAAAAAAGAATTACAGTCTCAGAAATCCACAGGGGTAGGTCTACCATGACGCGTTGAGTCAGAATGGCCTCAATGGCAGTGCGTTTGGTGCGTTTGATGTATTGCATCCCAGGGGCCTACTTTCTCACAGTACCTTTCAGAACTATCTTTATGGGAGCCTCCCATGCAGGACAGAAACCAGTGAGAGTGGTGAATTGCTGTTCTTTGAATTTTGTTTAGCCAGAGGAATGGTCTTGAGAACACATTTAAGGTCCTTTTGTCTAGCTGCACAGCTGGGTGAATTTACGCGTTTGAAAACGTGCCAGCGGGCTGAAGCTGGAGAAGATGAGCTGTGTTAAAAGGAAAGGTTTGTTGCATCTAAAGCACAGCAGGGTCCTTCTTATCGGACGCATATGAGCAATGGGTGAACGAACAGCAGATGATAACCCAGGAGAAATATTTGAAAAGAGCTGCCCAATATAGGAGATGTAAAATCTGTCTGTCTGGCTTCAAGATGTGAAACACGGTCCAAAGGATGAATAATTCAGAGAAATAATTTTGAGCTCAATCTAAGGACAGGTATCTACAAAATGGGAGAGATTTAAATAGAGGTAGATTGACTTAATCAGATAGGTGGTTAAATTAGATAAATTATAAGACTTCTTAAAGGCCAAGTGTACTTAAAATAATATTACTACAGTAAGTCCTCAAGTTAAGAACTTCAGACTTGCAGACAACTTAAACTTGCCCTTTAATACTATGCAAGTTTGCCTCACTTTAAAATGATTAAACCAATGCCTGCTTACAATAGAATCTTTATCACAGCTTCTATTTGCTGCTTACAAATCACTCAAAAATCTTTTGTATTAACTCAAACCCACTGATGTAGAGTCTCCCCTGTGGGGAGACTAGAACTGCCGAGGTTGTACATCTTCACGGAAGCACACTGCTGCATTCCTCTCCTGCGACTGACGGGTGGTTTGAATCACCAATCTTTTGGTAAGTTTACCACTGTGTTATCAGACTCCTCTCTTTCACTAAGTTAAATCTAAATAAAAATTGTGTGCCTCTGTTTTGACTTACCGTGTGTACTCGTGCATAAGCCCAGTTTTTCAGCACATTTTTTATGCAGTTTTTTGGTGGTAAAATCAATCGTGGCTGATAGTCAGGTAGGCTTATACTCGAGTATATATGGTGCGTACAAATTTGACTTAATGGTACACTTAGCATGTATCTCATTTTTAACCTGGAAGCTACCTGTATTTATATTTGCTTAAGTTCTGGTGGCATAATGGGTTACACAGTGGGCTGCTAACTGTAAGCTCCGTGGATTGAAACCACAGCTGCTAAGTGGGAGAAAGATGAAGCTTTCTACCTCCATAAATAGTGACGGTCTTGGAAATCCACAGAGGCAGTTAGTTCAGTTCTGTCTTCTGGGGACCTATGAGTCAGAAGCAACTCAACAGCAGGTTTTTTGTTTCTTGTTTTTTAAGTTAATACTACACTATTTCTCTCCATGTAACTGATAGTAACTAATATACGATGTACCTTGGTCAATGGAAACAGTTCTTTCTGTTTGAATTTATGTAATACTGAGAGATGGTTTTTGTTTGTTGACAATATCATGATCCAGGGCCTGATGTTTTCTAAACAAGTGATGATCATTCTCCAGTGCGATTGTAAGACTTGCTAATTAGAAGCAATACTCTTGACCATGGTCTGTGTGCGCCATACTGTACTGGCGTTTTTGGTGCCCACTCCCATTTGGGTCTTATCATTCCCTTATAGAAAGAGCCCTGGTAGTGCAGTACTTAAGACACTTGACTGTTAACTAAAAGGTCCGCAGTTCAATGCAGCAGTCTGCAGGAGAAAAGGCCTGGCAATCTGCTCCCATGAATATTACTGCCTAGAAAAGTCTACGAGGCAGTTTTCCTCTGTCAACATGGGGTTGCTCTGATTCAGAATTGATGATAGTACACAACAACAATCCCCTATGAAGTCAGCACTGTGTGACTGTAGAACCCAAACCAAACCAAGGCAATAAACAAACTGCCAACAAGTTGGTCCCCACTCACAACGACCGTATAGGAGAGAGTCGAACTGCCTTGTTGGTTTCTGCATGAACTCTTTACGGGAGTAGAGAGCACCATCTTTCTCCTGCCAAGGGCGCTGGTGGTTTCAAACTGCTGATCTCGTACATTGGTGCCCAATGCATAACCACTGTGCCACCAGGTCTCCTATAATGACAGCGCAGTGCTAGCCAAAGTGAGCAATACCAGGGCTGGGAGGATCCAGGCTGGGTGCTGCCAAAGCAGATACCTACCCTCTGTCTGGATTATGGGCTCAAGTAGTTTTTCATTAGTAAAGGTTTCAGTTTTTTTTGTTTTTTCCTGAAAAGGGGGCTGTAGCGCAAATAAATTTAGGAATTTATATCAAGTAAGATACAGAATACCACAGTTGTTTACTCAAGATCAAGGATCAGAGGGGATTTGTATCCTGAGCAATCTGATTTCTGAGTCGGTGCTCATATCAAACTATATTTTTGAAAATCAGAAGCAGGTTTAAAAAAGAGAAAAACAAACAATCTTGAAAATTATTGAGGAAGCATGAAAGTGCTAATTTTTCACAGGTTTTAGAAAAAAGAGTCACATGTTTTCCTTAAGACATCAAAATAACCCAAGAGCTATTTGTTCATTCCTGTACATTAGAATTCTTAAACCAAGTCTCTGCAGGTTACTTTGACAACACCAACAATATGGAAATATTTCTTTTATAGACATTTTTTTCCTACTAACTCTCCTTTGATCTTACTGTTCAAAAGGAAATAAGCAAGTTTTTAAAAGCTGAAGATTTCTAAATGCAGTGCCAAACTATCTACTTTATGCCAAGGGAAAAATAGTTTTCATAGCAAAGGTTTTGGTTCCCATAATATGACTGTGTTCAAAAAACCCCAATTTACTGCCATTACGTTGATTCTGACTCATTTGACCTTGTAGGCCAGGGTAGACTTGTCCCTGTGGGTTTCCAAGGCTTGGTGGGAATAAAAAGCTTCATTTATTTTTCTCCTGGAGAATGATGGGTTGTTTCCAATTGCTGGCCTGTAGTTAGCAGCCCAACCCATAACCACTACGCCAGGAGGGCTCTCATGACTGTGCTAGTTACATAATTTAGGGACTGCTCAGAGCTAATTATGCTGCAGTGTTTTAAGAACTGAATACTCCACGGTCAACACTGATGATATTTGCAGGATACTGCATACCGTTACCTTTTCAGGCAAAGCGGTAGGCTAGTTGATTACAGGATTGGCTGCTATAATAAACGATGAAACTCTATTAAAAATGAAGTTAAAATGCAGTGCTATATGTTCATTATATCTCAGAGAAATTTTTTAAAATATAGTGCTACTTCTGAAATGTGAAAAAGTAATTCAATATAGCTTTAAAAGGAACATAGCTTTCCATGAACCTACAAATAAAACCTTGGAAAAACAAGATGATTTATCCTGGATATTGGCTCACTGAAGTCAGAGAGTAAATATTTTAGCCTTTTAAGTCACATATAATCTGTTTATCTACTTAATTTTGTAATTATAGTATGAAAGCAGTCATAGGTGAGATAGAAACAAACATGGCTGTTACAATAAAGCATTCTTTATGGATGCTAAAATTTGAATTTCATATAATTTACAGAATCACAACATACTATTCTTTCTTTTGATTTTAGTTCAACATTTAAAATATGAAAACTAAAAAATATACATGAAAACTATTCTTAACTCAAAGATCATAGAAAAATGGGCAATGGACCAGATTTAATCTGTGGGTCTAAGATTGTTGGCCCTATTTAACCTGATATCAGACTCACTCTAGTACAAGTATAACTCACAGGTATTGCAGGCTCAGTTTCAGACCATTGCGATAATGTGAATATTGCAATAAAGAGGGCCACAGATTTTTTGGTTTCTCAGTGCACATAAAAGTTATGTTTCAAAGGAAAAAAAAATGTTATGTTTCGTGGGTAGCCAGAGGAGGGGCCTGAGGGCTCGGCTCCCAAACCAGCTATGTGGACAACTGCCCCTCACCCCAGAAGAATTTACTTGAAGGATGGCACTGAAGTTGCAGCTAGGGGAGAGGTACATGTCTGATCAGAGCAAATGGGAGCAAATGAAGGGGGAGGAAGAGAGAGTGGAGCACATCCTGGGCCATCAGGCCTGGAGGACGATATCCCCGCTCTGAACAGCCAATGGACAGTGTACAATATGGCTAATCCCAGTAGGAGACACATCGTCCCTTGATGCCCAGGGCCCTAAGGGGGACAACACTGGAGACTCAGGGCCTGGACTGGTCCAGACTGACCTTGTAACACTGAGGCAAAGCACTAAAAGCAAGTGACACAGCAACCATGGGAGCAGAGAAGGGAGCCCCCGAAGGAGTACAATGGACAGACTCTGGGGCCAAAGCATGGTACCCCATTGGGCCTGACTGAAGGACACGCCTTGAGATCAAAAATCAGACCTTTATCTGTTTACAGGTTTTTCTTTCTTTTTAAAATTTTTATCTTTTAATTAATTTTTTAAAACATTTTATTAGGGGCTCACACAACTCTTATCACAGTCCATACATATACATACATCAATTGTATAAAGCACATCTGTACATTCTTTGCCCTAATCATTTTCTTTTTTTTTTCTCCTCTTTTCTTTTTTTACATTTTATTAGGGACTCATACAACTCTTATCACAATCCATACATATACATACATCAATTGTATAAAGCACATCCATACATTCCCTGCCCAATCATTCTCAAAGCATTTGCTCTCCACTTAGGTCCTCTGCATCAGGTCCTCTTTTTTTTCCCCCTCCCTCCCCGTTCCCCCCTCCCTCCTGAGCCCTTGATAATTTATAGATTGTTATTTTGTCATATTTTGCCCTATCCGGAGTCTCCCTTCCCCCCCTTCTCTGCCATCCATCTCCCAGGGAGGAGGTCACATGTGGATCCTTGTAATCAGTTCCCCCTTTTCAACCCACTCACCCTCCACTCTCCCAGCATCGCCCCTCACACCCCTGGTCCTGAAGGTATCGTCCACCCTGGATTCCCTGTGCCTCTAACTCCCATATGCACCAGTGTACAACCTCTGCCCTATCCAGTCCTGCAAGGTAGAATTCGGATCATGGTAGTTGTGGGGAGGAAGCATCCAGGATCTGGGGGAAAGCTGTGTTCTTCATCGGTACTACCTCGCACCCTGACTGACCAATCTCCTCTCCTAAACCCCTTATGAGGGGATCTCCAGTGGTCGACACTTGGGCCTCGGGTCTCCACTCTGCACTTCCCCCTTCATTCACATACACACACACACATCTATACATATATACACACACACATATATATACACACTTGCATATATATATATATATATATATATTTTTTTTTTTTTTTGCATGATGCCTTAAACCTGGTCCCTTTGGCACCTCATGATTGCACCAGCTGGTGTGTTTCCTCCATGTGGGCTTTATTGCTTCTGAGCTAGATGGCTGCTTGATCACCTTCAAGCCTTTAAGACCCCAGACACTATCTCTTTCGATAGCCGGGCACCATCAGCTTTCTTCGCCACATTTGCTTATGCACCCGTTTGTCTTTGGTGATCGTATCTTGGAGGTGTGCAGCCAATGATATGATTTTTTGTTCTTTGATGCCTGATAACTGATCCCTTCGTGACCACGCGATCACACAGGCTGGTGTGTTCTTCCATGTGGGCTTTGTTCCTTCTGAGCTAGATGGCCTCATCTTCAAACCTTTAAGACCCCAGTCACTATCTCTTTTGATAGCCAGGCACCATCAGCTTTCTTCACCACATTTACTTGTTCACCCACTTTGGCTTCAGCAGTTGTATTGGGAGAGTGAGCATCACAGAGTGCAAATTTAAATAAAAGAAAGTATTCATGCATTGAGGGAGTGCTTGAGTAGAGGCCCAAGGTCCTTCCACCACCTTAATACTAAATCTATAAATATAGACACATAGATCTATTTCCCCTTCCTCATACATATATTTGCATGTACATGTCTTTGTCTAGACCTCCATAAATGCCCCTTGACTCCCAGCTCCTTCCTCCATCTCCCTTGACTTTCCTCCTGCCCCACTACCATGGTTGGGGAATGATCAAGGGTAAGGTTGCGTAGAGAAGAGGTATAGCTAGGTGCGTTCAGAGCATGGTAATTAATTTATTCTTCTATGGGTAATTGGTTTCTCTTTTTATTGTCATAGCTGTGTTCTCACTCATTGCCTATCTTGCAATGACTTGATTTTTGGTGCATATTATGATCTCTACAGGTCTATCTAGATAAGATAGACTGGATGAATAGTCTGGAGGAGAAAACAACAGGACCAATGGTTCCGGGGGGACATGGGAGAAGGGGAGGAGGGGCAAGGAGGTGGTGCTGACCAACCTAGGGACAGGGGAGCAATAATGATCCAAAATCAGTAGCAAGGAGGGTGTGCGAGGACTGGTAGGGATTCAGCAAGGGCAAGGTAACCGAGAGAAATTACTGAAACCCAAATGAAGGCTGAGCATGATAGTGGGACAAGAGGAAAGTAAAGGGAAATAGAGGAAAGAACTAAGTGACAAAGGGTATTTATAGATGTCCAAACACTGGAATGTACATATGTAAATATATTTATATGAGTGTGGGGAAACAGATCTATGTGCATATATTTAGAGGTTTAGTATTAAGGCAGCAGACGGACCCTTGGGCCTCCACTCAAGCACTTACTCAATGCAAGAACACTTTGTTCTAATAAATGCCAATTCCAGGATGCACACCTTCCCGACACAATTACTGAAGAAAAATGTGTGCATAAGAAAATGTGGTGAATAAAGCTGACAGTGTCCAGCTACCAAAAGATAGAGCATCTGGAGTCTTAAAGGCTTGATGATAAACAAGAGGCTATCTAGCTGAGAAGCATCAAAGCCCACATGGAAGAAGCACACCAGCTTGGCTGACCACGAGGTGTAGAAGAGACCAGTTATCAGACATCAAAGAGCTAAAAACCATATCAGTGGGTGCCCACCTTCCTGACACAACCACTGAAGACAAACGTTTGCATAAGCAAATGTGGTGAAGAAAGCTAATGGTGCCTGGCTATCAAAGGATATAGCATCTGGGGTCTTAAAAGCTTGAAGATAAACAGGTGGCTATCTATCTGAGAAGCATCAAAGTCCACATGGAAGAAGCAAACGAGCCTGTCTGACCACAAGGTGCAGAAGGGACCAGTTATCAGACATCAAAGAGCTAAAAACCATATCAGTGGGTGCCCTGAAACAATCAATGAAGACAAACATGTGCATAAGCAAATGTGTTGAAGAAAGTTGATGGTGCCCAACTATCAAAAGATATAGTGTCTGGTGTCTTAAAGGCTCGAAGATAAACAAGTGGCCATATAGCTCAGAAGCAACAAAGCCCACATGGAAGAAACCCACCATCCTGTGTGATCACGAGCTGTAGAAGGGATCAGGTACCAAGCATCAAGGAACAAAAATCATTTCATTGAAAATGTGGGTGAGTGCAGAGTGGAGATTCAAACCCCAATGGTAGCCAACTGGACTCCCCTTGCTTAGGGGTTGTGGGGAGATGAATCAGGCAGGGTGCAGGGTAGCAACGATGAAACATATAACTTTTCTCAAGTTCTTAAATGCTTCCTCCCCGCCACTATCATGATCCCAATTCTACCTTGCAAATCTGGCTAGACCAGAAAATGTACATTGGTACAGAAAACAACTGGAAACACAGGGAATCCAGGACAGATGATTCCTCCAGAACCAGTGGTGAGAGTGGCTATGCCTGGAGGGTGGAGAGAATGTGGGGTAGAAAGGGGGAACTGATTTCAGGAATCTACGTATAGTCTCCTCCCTGGGGGAGGGACAGCAGAGAAGAGGGCAGGGGGAGACATCAGACAGTGTAACATATGACAAAATAATAATAATATATGAATAATGAAGGGTTCATGAGGTGGGGGTAGTGGGGAGGGAGGGGAAAATGAGCAGCAGATATTAAGGGCTCAAGTAGAAGGCATATGTTTTGAGAATGATGATGACAACAAATGTACATATGTTCTTGACACAATGGATGTATGTATGGATTGTGATAAGAATTGTACGAGCCCCCAATAAAATGATTAAAAAAGAAAGTTATGTTTCCCTCACACAGCTCAAGCCTCTATGAATCCTTTCGATGGTTGTCGAGCAATGTGAACAGCCCTGTCACCAGACAGCTAGAGCATTGCGAAGGTGGTTACGATATAGATCCAGTTAGGTTAAAATGTAATATTGTATTTGATCTCCATTTTGACTAATTTAAATTGTTTCCGTTGGAAACATAAAGGGAAAATACATGTGCATTAAGCCTCCAGTGAATCTTCTGTGACCACAGACCTGGATGTAAATAACCTATCATACAGAGAACACTGCAAAGTCCATCATGGCAGATGCAGTTAAGTTAAAATTTCACACCTTTTCCTTTTATCTCCCTTTTGACTCATTTTAAAAGTGTTCTAGGTTTTAATATTTTCTACTGAGCTTTTTCAGGCTTTATTTTGTGATTGTGGTTAGCTTTTTTCTTTTTAAAATGATTTTCTGTATATTAAATCTAAGATAAGTAAATCTATAAAGACCTTTACTGGATTAATAGTTTCTTGGGGGCTTAGAAAGGGTTTGGGGAGGAAATAAGGAGCTAATAACAGTAAGTACAAGAAAAAAGAAAATGTTCTAAAATTGACTTGTAATGGTAATAATTGTACAACCTCTCCTGATAAACAATATGTGGATTATGTGCCAAAAAAGAATTTTTTTAAGTTACATTTTCACTATTGACTACTGAATGTGTAATAACATTATGAAGACGTCTGAAATATCGTGAGATTTACTGTAATGTGACCCCAAGAAGTGAGCACATGATCACAGGAAGGAGCATGTGCTGTTGACAGAATGGTGCGAATAAACTTGATGGATGCAGAGTTGTTACAAATTTGTAAAAAGCACATCACTGTGAAGTACAACAAAGCAACACACATTAAAACGAAGTATGCTGATATGTAGATTGCACATAGCTGACAAGCTTTGAGGACCAGCAGACGAAGTTAGAGAGACTAATGTTGGCACCTTTCCCCTCTTCATTGTTCTTCAAGCAACCTCCACTTTTTTAAAATTAGCTTTGTTGAGCCGTAGTTAACACATCGCACAACTCAGTCCTTCAGTCACAGCAGGAAAGGTCGTGCAGTCATCCCCACATCAAATTTGGAACCTTTTCTTCCTTCTTGAACCCACTGGGTTTGACTCTCCATTGGCCCCATCTGTCCCTTCCGTGCCTCCAGGTCGTTATTATTTCAGCTCTTATCTTCATAAATTGATCCGAGGTGGCTTTGCTGTACAGAAAAATATACAAAACAAGGCCAAAGAACAACAACAAAAGGATACAGCAGCGATAATCATATAAAATAGAGAAAGACCTCAATCTAAAAACAGAACAAACAAAAAAACAACAGAGGATATTAAAAATGCAGGCGAATTGAAAGTAGGTCCAGAGGGAAATCTAATGACAAGGTGTAATATTCTAGTTTGTGTGTAGCTGCCAAGAATCACTTTACAATGTTCTTTGGGCTGATATTAGGGCTGTTCACATTCCACGTCTGTGGACAATGGGATTCACTGGGGTCTTAATCCATGTAGGGAGGCTTCCACTAGTGTTCCACAAACTGAGTGTCTAGAGGTGAGTCATGGGTACCCTTCCCTCCTGTGGGTTTAGATCTTATTGTTTTCTTCTCTCTCTTTTTTAATCTCTCTTTTTAAAAATCATTTTATTGGGGGCTCATTCAACTCATCAAAATACATCAATTGTATAAAGCACATTTGTACATTCATTGCCCTCATCATTCTCAAAACATTTGCTCTCCACATAAGGCCCTGGCATCAGCTCCTCATTTTGCCCCCTCCCTCCCTCATGAGCCCTTGATAATTTATAATTTATTATTTTGTCTTGTCTTACAGTGTCTGACGTCTCCCTTCACCCACTTTGTTGTCTTATTGTTTTCAGTCCCTGGATCATACAGGCTCGTGTGCTTCCGTGTGGAATAACCTGACTCCTCAATTAAATGACTGCTTGTTTTGAGACAAGCCTTTCAGATCCCAGACATTATTTTTCCTAATAGCCAGGCACCATCTGCTTTCTTCACCCCATTTGACAGTGACATTCATACCTTCATTGACCGACTTATGAAGGTGAGTGCACAACAGGACCAAGTCACAAGAAGTACTTGTCCTTATACTATGGCTACGATAAAGTGAGAGTACACAAATTATTCATATATCAATGGTTTCCATGTGTCCCTGATTCGCTTTTGAAGACATCTTTATCATTTTTTGTAGTCTGTCATAAATCATCCCATTTCTGTTTATAGTAACATTATCATAGTCAATGGGAAACACTGTTGTTTAAAGGATTTTATACATGTGTAGGACATCTTGTTAAACTCCAATTCATGCATATCCTCAGACTTTGGGTGATGAGACACTGGTTACCCAGGCCGGAGGGATGACAGTACTTTCATTACACTCATTTATGAAGGCAGGACCGTGCCTGGCACACTAACACATGGCACAAAAAAAGCATAGAGAGTGAGAACAGCAACAATACGAGGGGGTACCCCCAAAACTAAGGCTCATTTGCTTTTTGATGTGAGGGGGATAATGCATTTGGAGTTCATTCTGGTTTTCAGACTGTTAATCAAGTTTTCTATTTAGAGGTTCTGAAAAGATTGCATAACAGTGTGTGACCAAAAAAGGCCTTATTTGTGGCAGACGGGCTGGATTTGCCACCACGACAATGCACCTGCTCACACAGCCATCTCAGTGCACTAGTTTTGGGCAAAACCCAGCATGCCTCTCCTGCCCCACACACCTTACTCACCTGACTTCACTCCGTGGTACTTCTTTTTGTTTCTGTTAATGCAGATGGACATAAAAGGACAGCGATTGGATGACGTAGAAGAGGTGAAGAAAAAAACGAGTGGAGGTGCTGTCAATCATCCAAATAGATGAGTTTGAAAAAGGTTTCCCAGAATGGCACTGCTGATCTGACAAATGTATAACGTGTAATGGAGAGTACTTTGAAGGTTATAAAGTTGCTTTGTAAAAAAATATTTAATACATAGCTTTGAAAAAAAGTCCAGGTATTTTTTAAAATGTTTTATTAGGGGCTCATACAACTCTTATCGCAGTCCATACATATATATACATCAATTGTATAAGGCACATCTGTACATTATTTGCGCTAATCATTTTCTTTTTTTCTCTCTCCTCTTTTCTTTTTTTACATTTTATTAGGAAGTCCAGGTATTTTTGGTACCTCCTCATATGTTGGTCTTGGGTTATTATTTATTGGGCACCCACGAACAATAGGCCTGAATCCACGCAAAATCCAAACTAACTTTGGAATAGCCATCTTCCACTTCTCCCAGTAGGGTATTCCAGCCTAGAGTTCAAAGGAGTACTTCCAGTTCTTAGTTCTGCTACAAGTGAGTTCAAGGCAGAGGTCAGCTCACCTAGTGGGGTTTCCAATTCGGGTCCTTCTAGTGTGGTGTATGAAGGGTGTTGTATATCTAGAAATGACAGAGTGCAATGTTGTCTATAAAATGCTACCCGGTCATCAGGGGTTGATTGGAAACTAGATCAAAAGGGTACTGTGAGGAATCTAATACCAAGCATATTCACCCTCTGGGGTTTCTATAATTAATGTTAAACGGTTTTCTCAATGACGGTGTGCCCCACCCATATTACACACCATCAGAAGTGTGACTGCTTAGACTGTCACCGCCTGCCTGCCCACCCACCCACCCACAGCTGAGCCTCACCCAAATGGCCCACGCCATCCAACACCCTTTCTGTTCTTCACTGCATGGGTCTCCCAGGCCAGTGTCACCCACCACCCCATGCTGGCCGCTGGATGGTACCTCCAGCCTGAAAGGAGGTGAGCTGCCCCATCAAAGAGGAGCAGGGTATTTGCTCCTGACCCCTGCAGGGGTCTGAGGGCCAGAAAGCGTCAGCACCCACAGTCCCCTGCTCTGGAGCAACTGAGGGTTCAGCCTTCCTTGTGTCTTGATCTTGGCCAGGAGACCCCAGGCGACACGCAGACATGCATGTCCCACCTCCCACACACTCCAGCCCACACCACAGCACTGAGATCACTTTACCTGGAGCTCTGGCTCCCTTCTGCCTCTCCTCCCTGAGGCAGGTGAGGGCCCACAGGGGCCTGCAGGTGGGCGGGCGGAGCTGCACCCCTAACGTCTCAGGGCTGGGGTGGTTTCTGGGTGGAGAGCGGTGTCCTCAGAAGGTAAATGGGCCTTGGTGTTTGGTTAGCCGTTTGGCCCAGCAGCTATGTGTGCCCCCACTGACCACCAAGAAGGGGCTTAAGCATAGCTTGACATGGAGGCCGGAGGCCAGCAAGGCGCCCAGCCAGTTTTTCCTATGAGAAAACAAGCCAGAGGAAGTGGCTAGAGACCGTCGGTGAACCCCCAGACCACCTGGCTCCTGCCTGGCCCTCCTTCCCACAGGTCCTGGTAGCCTGACCACACGCTGGACAGGGAATGCCGGGCAGATAGCACAGCCCCCAGGGCCTGCCCCTGCCAGCCATGTGGCCTTCCAGGCCCAGCCCCAAGACAGGGGGGTGCTGGTGCTCCCTCAGTGAGCCCCTCTGTGAAGGGAGAAGCTGCCAGGCCAGCACCCCCCCACCACACACACACACACACACACACACACACACACACCCATCCCGCCTTGGTCTGGTGCTGAGGGTACAGCTGTTCACACACACACACACACACACACACACACACACACCCATCCCGCCTTGGTCTGGTGCTGAGGGTACAGCTGTACACACACACACACACACACACACACACACACCCATCCCGCCTTGGTCTGGTGCTGAGGGTACAGCTGTTCACACACACACACACACACACACACACACACACACACCCATCCCGCCTTGGTCTGGTGCTGAGGGTACAGCTGTACACACACACACACACACACACACACACACACACACACACCCATCCCGCCTTGGTCTGGTGCTGAGGGTACAGCTGTACACACACACACACACCCACACACACACACACACCCATCCCGCCTTGGTCTGGTGCTGAGGGTACAGCTGTACACACACACACACACACACACACACACACACACCCATCCCGCCTTGGTCTGGTGCTGAGGGTACAGCTGTACACACACACACACACACACACACACACACCCATCCCGCCTTGGTCTGGTGCTGAGGGTACAGCTGTTCACACACACACACACACACACACACACACACACCCATCCCGCCTTGGTCTGGTGCTGAGGGTACAGCTGTTCACACACACACACACACACACACACACACACACACACACCCATCCCGCCTTGGTCTGGTGCTGAGGGTACAGCTGTTCACACACACACACACACACACACACACACACACCCATCCCGCCTTGGTCTGGTGCTGAGGGTACAGCTGTTCACACACACACACACACACACACACACACACACACACACACACCCATCCCGCCTTGGTCTGGTGCTGAGGGTACAGCTGTTCACACACACACACACACACACACACACACACACACACACACCCATCCCGCCTTGGTCTGGTGCTGAGGGTACAGCTGTTCACACACACACACACACACACACACACACACACACACCCATCCCGCCTTGGTCTGGTGCTGAGGGTACAGCTGTTCACACACACACACACACACACACACACACACACACACACACACACACACACACACCCATCCCGCCTTGGTCTGGTGCTGAGGGTACAGCTGTTCTCAGTGGCTGAACAATCTCCAAAATGGAAATGTATATTTTGGCTGGGAGCCCCAGCTTCCTGTGTTTCTAATATAGTGTATATAGACTGACGAGACTTTAAATAAATGGGAATTAAATATTTTTTTTAAAAGAAAGAAATGTAACTGCTTTCTCCCATACAAACATGTCCCTCACTCTCTTTCAATCCAGTTTTCCAGTAAGTTTCATCTCGCTGCTACTTGGCAGGGATTACGTGACCTTCTCCCTCGCCATACAACCTGGGAAATTCCTGTCTGGAATGAGGCCACTCCTACTGAGGTGCTTTTAAAGATATTCTAACAAAGAGATAATATATAGTTTATATTAACAGGGTGGCACACTATTTTGATCAAACTGGAAGATTTTATGGCGTGGGTACCGGAGATTGTCTTTGTTTTGGCTTTTATTCTTACAGTAGTGCGATCAGTTAGTGTTTGTCCTTCTGTGATTGACTAATTTCACTCAACATAATGATTTCCAAATCCATCCAGGTCAGTTAATGTTTGATGGTTTCCTCCCTGTTGTCTAGGGATGCACAGTATCCCGTTGTGTGCATGTAGCAGTTTCCTTATCCATTCTATTCCCAGTTATTTCAAAAAGGGCAACATCACTTTCCACAATGGCTGTACATGTGTACACTTGCACCAGCTGTGTATGAAAGTTCCAAGATTTCCACACCCTGTCCAGCATCTGTTGCTCTCCAGTTTGCTTGTTTGTTTGCTTGCTTTAATTGGGCTTTTGTTTGGGTATTGAGAACAGTGACTCAGGTGTTGCTCTTGAGTCTCCTGCCCCACTTTTGGCGAGTGACTGCTTATTGAGACTGATGGAACAAATAACTTTCCCTCCTAAACAGACTTGTTGATGTTGAAATGAGTCTCAGAAGGGATAGGCATCCCATCAGAGCTCCAAGTTGTCAACCCTCAACTTTGGGCCACTGGGAAGTTGGCCAAGACAACGAATGTAGAGCCTATGATAATCAAATTGAAGCCAGGGACCTGCTACCCCAAGAGAGCTCTGTATAGCCTCTCCCCACAAGAAATTTAGGGTTTTGATCCAATCATCTCCCAGCTGAGAGAAGTGGACATGACTGAAGAAAGACTGTCTCCTGTAACACCCCAATCCTCACAAGTCAAATAGGAAATGGAACTAGTTAGGACCTTAGAGCCATTAATGAGGAGAACTTCCCTTAGACTCAGTAGTAACCAACCCCTACACCTTGATAGCTCAAATCCCTTCAGGAATACGGTGCTACATCTGAAGGATGCCTTTTTTCTGTCCCTTTGCATGAAGATCACAGCCACTCTGCCTTCCAATGGCATGCTCCTGCATTTCCCACCCCCTGGCATCATACTGCTCTATGTTGATGACCTTTTGATCTGTAGCCCCTCACATGAAGGATCTGTAAAAGACACAAAGGCAGTTTTGAAATTTCTGGAACAGGAAGGTTTTAAAGTAGCTAAGGAAAAGGCACAGCTGTTTCAATTGTCACATGATGGGATCAAAGTCATTGGTTTAATCCCAGGCCCAATGACTAAAAGACAATTAAGGGAATTCCTAGGAATGGCAAGTTACTGGAGGATTTGGATCTCAAACTTTGGTAGCATTGCAAAACATCTTATTGGGGTTCTTAAAGTGGGAGGGGGAGGAAGCAGAATATCTGGAATAGAAATGGGCCAGGAGGAAGCCTTACAGTGCTTAAACACGCTTTGATCAAGGTCCCAGCCTCAGGGTTCCACGAATTAGAATCCATCTTTTTCCTATTTGTGTGTGAAAAAACCAAAGTGGCAATAGTAGTTCTACTACAATTTTTTAGGGCCAGAACCACAGCCCGTAGCATATCTGTCCAGAAATCGGGATGCAGTATCGTCTGGGTGACCCCATTGCTTGAGAGGGGTGGCGGCCTCCACAGGAGTAGAAGAATCTCAGAAGGTAACATACACCAGGCAGATTACTGTCAGATCCCGACACTCATTGAAATCCCTGCCGATGAGCCAGCAAAGTAAGTGGCTTTCCTAGTCAAAGGTGTTCAAGTGCCAGTTATTCTTAGAAAATCTGTAAGATCTCCCTCCGGGCTAGAGTTACACCTTGGTCCTTGGCTCCGCATGAGAAAGAATTCACGCCGAAACCTGGCTCGTGATCCAAGTGAGTTTAATGAGAGTTAGAAGAAGTTCCAGGTTTTATGCGGAACCCATAGAATTCCTCCCGACCATGCAGCGTCGCAGAGACTTCTCGGCGTCACGCAAAGATCTCTCTCCCAAATTCTCCTCCAAAATAAAGACTTGTCTCAAGTTCTTCCTCAAGTTCTCTCCCCGGTGCCTCCTCTCTCCCACTGGATCCTGCCTTTACAAGGATTCCAGGAGGAGGCATGGTGGACGACCCCAGATCGACCCCATTGGCTGGACTGAATTCACCTGGCCCAGGTGGGCCGATCCAGGTTTAACACCCACCCATGCCCACCGCGGGAAAACCTAGGCCTTGGAGCATGTGCAGTGCGCCGCCCTTTGTTCTTGTGCTTGGCTCCCTTGGGCATGCGTCAATGGACATCCCATCCCTGCCTATCTGCCTAACAAATCCAGATGTCATCCTAGAAACACATAGCTCCATTAACGCAGCCATGCTGTTACCAGTCCTAGTTCATGAGGAATCAATCAAGGGGCTCTGCAACTGACCTATGGAGGAAGGCCAGGCCTGAGAGGTGCCTGAAGATGTTTGATTTGCCGATGGAAGCAGTTCAGTCATAAACAGAGAGATACAGGCTGGCTATGTGGTAGTGTCTCTGTCTAGAGTCATAGAGAGTTCACCTTTGCCCCCAGGAATGTCAGCTCAAAGGCAGTTAATTGTTCTGACATGGCTCGAGAATTGGCTACAGAAAAACACATTCAAATTTCCATGGAGAGCAAGTATGTGTTTCCTATTATTCATTTACATGCTCAGATCTGGAAAGAAAGGGGTTTATAATCAGCCAGAAAAACCTCATGAATTATTGGCCTGGAATCAGTAGGCTTTTACAAGTTGTGCATCTCCCTACTGAAGTAGCCGTCACTCGTGGCCAGCAACATCAAAGAGATAGAGCTATAGCAGAAGACACTCAAAAAGCTGATTTGGAGGACAAAGTGGCCAGCTGGAAGGACCTTCATTGAAGGAACTCTCCTTGCCCTTAATCCCCAGCCCCTGCACCTAGAGGAAGGAGAAAGACCTGCATACTCCAGAGGAAGAACAGTGGGTCCGAGGACAAGACATGGCTAAGGAGACCATGGGGTAGAAGGAAGGAGGGGACCAAATATCCCCCCCCCCACAGTCTCGCTTGGAATTTTTGACCAGCCTTCACCAGGCTTTACATACCAATCAGGCATCACTTGCTGAGTTAGCTCAGGTAGTATTGATTGTTAAAGGATTAAGGGATTTGGTCAATAGAGGACCTCAGGCCTGTGCCACCTGCCAAGTTAACAACCCACAGGGAGAGGCCACACCTGCTCCACACCATAGGGGTAAATTCCTTGTGGAGACTGGAAAATAGATTGTACTGCCAGGACCCATTGTAAAAGGTTTAGGCACGCCTTAGTCCTAGCTGGTGCTTTTTCTGGATGGGTCAAGGGGAGGCCTATGCAACAGGGACAGAGCAAGCCACCCAAGTAACCTGGGACATCTTTCTACTTCAGGAGGGCATTCCCAGGTTTGGGTCACCTAAAAGCAAACAAAGTGACAGTGGGCTCTCCTTCGTGTCCAAAGTAACTGGGCCATTGTCCCAAGTATTAAGGGTTCCACAGTTTTCAGGGAATGTGGAAAAGATTAATCAGATGCCCAAGGGAACCCTAGCCAAATTATGTCGACACCACAGGTATTGGGTAGCGAGGCTCCAGGTAGCGCTTATGAGGATCAGAACATCTCCACACATGATCTTTAGAGGGACATCCTTTTAATTTGTGGATGGGTGACCCTTTTCACTGTCCCTAGTCTTTGGGGTTTGTTTCCCGGCATCAAATGCACTGTACCATACAGTTTAAAGAGGCTGACTAAAAAGTCAACTTGAATCTGCCTTTGAATGTAGAGAGAAAGTAGATGACAGCTGTCTGACAGAGTTTAAACTCTGAGCAGGAGCTGGAAGAAACCTGGGTCCATGAAAGGGGAGCCCCACCCGTCCTGAAGCAAGCCCCACCCATCCTGAAGCAATGGCAGTAACTCTTGAAAGGCCAATTTCTATAAGAAACTGATAGTAAGTTCCCAAATGTGTGCTAATAGCACCATTATCTGTGCTAGAAAACACAGGGACAAAGAAGGGTATCAGTAAAAGTCTGGGCCCCAAACAAAAAATGCAAACACTGGACTTTGGTTACTCCACCAGTGAACTTTTCCAGAACCTGGACCGAGTTTCAGAAGAACATCTGCCTACTTGAGAGTGGTTGCTGTAGCCAGCGGAGCTGAAAATTTACTCCAGGCCACTCAACTATCCCTTATGTCCCCCAGGAAGCAGGGGACCATAAGGGGGGTTTACGGCTTGCTCCTAGCAGGTTAGCACTGTATTGGACAGTCTTAATTTTTTTTTGGCCCTATTATTTTCCTGAGCAGAAGACTCTGTAACTTTTCTCCCACAAGAGTCAGCAAGACAGGGTATCATGACTGCCTTGAAGATCTGGATAATGTTTATCCCAGCTGCCAGGGTTGACAGACACCCCACTGTTCACCCCAAGGGTGAATAATTGCAGACAGAAGCAACTGGCTGTCAGTGAGAGCAGCTGGTTGCAGTACTTGGCTGGCACTGGCAGAGAGAGCTGCTGACAGCTGCAGGGAGTGCCAACAATATATTGATATGGTCCTGGAATTGCACTGTTCGATGCAGTACAAAAGCCATGCCCACTGCCCAGTACCACCACGCCCACCTAAGGAAATTCCAGGATCTTCCAGCAAGAAAGCACAGGAACAAAGGATATGTGACCTTCCAGACTATGTTAGTCTGGGTACATTAGAGAAACAAATCCACAGAAACTCATATGTATAAGGGAGAGTTTTATATAAAAGGTAAGTGCACATCAAGAAAACATCCCAACCCAGTGCTGCCCAAGCCCACAAGTCTAACATTAGCCCATATGTCCGACACCTATCCACAAAGTCCTCTTCCATATCATAAAGCACACACTATCATGTCGACTGCAGGAGGAAAGCTGAGTCAGTGAATGTGTAAGCATCTTGGCGCTGGCAGGGGTCTCCACACGGCTGCTCCAGCACCCAGGGCTGCATCGGGGTAGGTCCATGTGGCTTCTCTTTGGGGATGTCTTGCAGAAAGTGAGCCTTGCAAGCTGAAGGAGGAACTGGCTAAGGCAGCTGCACCCTGGTCTTACCCTCAGACAATAAGAGACCTGAGAACTAGAAAGGTGAGGCTCACTGAGCCATTTATCTCTCAGCCCTTCAATTAACCCCACATGTGTTTATCGGGCAGGCTGGCACAATAAACTTTAACTCTCTCACAAACCTTTCATCTTGAGGTCAATCCAACCATTTACATTTCTGTGGAAGTAAAGAAAAACCTCTGTCCGGAGAAACCTTGGTGGAGGACCCTTCTCCAAAACCAAGGCTCTAGACAGAGGTTCCCGGACCTACTCTGCTAGTCCTCCCAACTCCTGACTCACTTGCATCAGGCCTCCCTCTTTGAGAGGAGGTGAAGCAATATGACTAAGCTGCCTGACACATAATTAGAAAGAAAGTTAACAGCACGGTGTACAGTATAACCCATTACAACCATTTCTGGCCCAGGCTATGCCAGGCACTGAACAAATAAAAAGACCGTATTACAAGACCGTGGGAGCAAATCATCTCTGTATATTAGCACTTAAATCCTGAGCCCTAGTTTTGCTTTAATCTACAGTAACTCTTGCTAGGTGCCATCCAGTCAGTTATGACATGTCAGGAGCAGCTAGAGGTCTCCTCCATTTCCACTGGTTGATTATCTCGGGGTCAGCTAGAGGTCTGCATGACCTGTCCCAAACTGCCTCACCTGTTCTGCTCCCCCTGCGGTCCAGATGACTCATCCCAACACCACCTCACCTGATAAGGCGGTACACCAGCCATGGATTTTGAGATGAATCAGGATGCAAGAATAAGGGCCAATGGGAGGAGCAAGATAAGGACTGAGGTGAGCCAATGGAGTCCTGCCACCTGATCCTATAAACTCCAGTGTAGTGCCCCCAAACAAGGTCATCCGTAAATCATGTGGTGACCCGCTTCGGGATGGAAGCCTTCTTTGCGTATTAAACTGTCTTGCTGTCCTCTCCGGTCTTAACGTTTTGCGTGTGTGGCTCCCACAGTTGTGGCAGCAAATGACTTGGGGGAAGCTTGCTCCCTTTGATCAGAGGAAGGAACGCTTGGCTTTATTGGCCTTTGGCAGAGAACATTTGGGGGCTCATCTGGGACCACCTGAAGAGGTTGTTCCTGCACTAGAGGTGAGTAGTGCCTGGAACTTGTGGCCCTTTAACCTTTATTTCATTTTGGTGTCGGGGGGTGGGGGGGCGGAGTCCACCATCTTCTTTATCTTTTTTTATTTTTTTTAGGTGAGTTCCATTTTTAAGCCTGGGAGGATTTCTCCTCTCCAGAGCAAAGACAGGAAGCACATCCTCCCTCTTCATGAGGTGGTTACGTGACTGAGCCATCCACTCACAGGGCAACCCACTCAGTAAAGGTAATTCTATATGAGTCTACATACTCGTGGTCCAAAATATAGACAGGAAAAGACACATCTGGGGTCTTGAAATAGTTGGACACTGATGATCTATGCCCTTGAGGGCAGGATGAATATTGAGACCAAAGATGGGTGAGGCCACATCTAAGAGTCACATCCAGAAGACTCCCTCATCCCATTACAATCTGACCCACCACAGGAAGACAACAGGTGAAAATGAGGAATGATCCACTTTGTGTGTGTGTGTGTTGTGGGTATGGTACCTGGGGAAGGCTGTTGACTTCTGTTTCCTGTTCTGAAATTTCTGGTCTTTCTCCGTTAATCGAGAATGTTGTATCTGAAGTGGAGAAGAGAATATTAAATTTGAGTGCTTTAAAATGGATTTAGTTGACATCCTTGGGTATAGAGAAAAACAAGCCATGAGTAGAATCTATTTCATTTCAAAAAAGGTGGGCTTACCCCTTTACCAAGATGGTAACCACCAGAATGCAACACATAGTCTGCCCCTTTACAAGGCAGTGACCACCGGGATGCTACAATTGTTCCTCCACAGAGTAAGCTCCCTTTTTGGAAATCTTTTCTGACTTTAGAAGCATTCTCTAGGTTCTTCTTCTGCTAAAAAATAGCTTTATATGTTTTTAATAGGATATTCCTTCTAAAGAGTGCACTGTTTATTTTAATTGGCATAACAAGGCCTTCTAGGGCAAAATGTTGGGAAAATGTAAGTTTTACTTATCTGGATAATAATTAAATTAAGTGTATTTAGATATGTTTTCATGAAGAGCTCAATTTGATTTTATAACATGAGCATGCTTACGAATCAAATATTTTTAATTCTATAAGGAACAAATGAATATGTGGGTGTATCCAAAAAGACGGAAAAAAAGCTCTATTAGGTGGAGTTTTCAGAGTACTTATATTTCCTTTTAGGGGAAAAATTTTGCAGAAACTGTTGTGATTTGAATACAGCTTACAAGGACAGCACGATGGGAAAAACTCAAGTGTACAAGTGGTTTTCTTATTTCAAAAGAAGGTGATCGTTTTCTTGGCAGGAGGAGTATTAATACTAAGTAATAACAAAGAATTGAGTTTCTTGCCATTAGGGATGGGTCCTTTTTTATTCCTACTTTGAAAATATAATTCATTCTCTAGTCTGTCTTCCAAGTAAAGGTGAGGTTGGATTTATCAAATTACATGTCTTTATTTTTTCTTTAAAACGTTAGATGCTAGAGAAAAGAACTAGGTGACTAGGGTATTTATAGAGGTTCAAAGACTGGAATGTACATATGTAAATATATTTACATGAGTGTGGGAAAACAGATCTATGCACATATATTTAGAGGTTTAGTATTAAGGTAGCAGATGGATATTGGACCTCCACTCAAGCACTTACTGAATGTAAGAACACTTTGTTCTAATAAATGCCAATTCCAGGATGCACACCTTCCTGACACAATTGTTGAAGAAAAATGTGTGCATAAGCAAATGTGGTGAACAAATCTGACAGTGCCTGGTTACCAAAATATATAGCACCTGGGGTCTTAAAGGCTTGAAGATAAACAAGAGGCTATTTAGCTGAGAAGCATCAAAGCCCACATGGAAGAAGCACACCAGCTTGGCTGACCACGAAGTGTAGAAGAGACCAGTTGTCAGACATCAAAGAGCTAAAAACCATATCAGTGGGTGCCCCCCTTCCTGACACACCACTGAAGATAGACGTGTGCAAAAGCAAATGTGGTGAAGAAAGCTAATGGTACCCAGCTATCAAAGGATATAGCGTCTGGGGTCTTAAAAGCAATGGTACCCAGCTATCAAAGGATATAGCGTCTGGGGTCTTAAAAGCTTGAAGATAAACAGGTGGCCATCTAGCTGAGAGAGATCAAGGCCCACATGGAAGAAGCAAATGAGCCTGTCTGACCACAAGATGTAGAAGGGACTATTTATCAGACATCAAAGAGCTAAAACCATATCAGTGGGTGCCCTGATATGATCAATGAAGCCAAACGTGTGCATAAGCAAATGTGGTGAAGAAAGTTGATGGTGCCCAACTATCAAAAGATATAGCGTCTGAGGTCTTAAAGGTTCGAAGATAAACAAGTGGCCATATAGCTCAGAAGCAACAAAGCCCACATGGAAGAAACACACCAGCTTTTGTGACCACCAGCTGTCGAAGGGATCAGGTATCAAACATCAAGGAACAAAAAATCATATCATTGAAAATGTGGGTGAGTGCAGAGTGGAGACTCGAAGCCCAATGGTAGCCAACTGGACACCCCTTGCTGAGGGGTTCTGGGTAGGAGATAAACCAAGCAGGGTGCAGGGTAGCAATGATGAAGCATATAACTTTCCTCTGGTTCTTAAATACTTCCTCGCCCCCCCCCACCCCCTCACTATCATGATCCCAATTCAACCTTGCAAATCTGGCTAGACCAGTACAGAAAGCAACTGGAAACACAGGGAATCCAGGACAGATGGCTCCTCCAGAACCAGTGATGAGAGTGGCGGTGCCTGGAGGGTGGAGAGAATGTGGGGTAGAAAGGGGGAACT
Organism: Tenrec ecaudatus; assembly: GCF_050624435.1. NCBI lineage: Eukaryota > Metazoa > Chordata > Mammalia > Afrosoricida > Tenrecidae > Tenrec > Tenrec ecaudatus. The sequence continues at coordinate 85,639,311 of NC_134534.1, forward strand.
GATTACAGGAATCTACGTATAGCCTCCTCCTTGGGGGAGGGACAGCAGAGAAGAGGGCAGGGGGAGACATCAGACAATGTAACATATGACAAATTAATAATAATATATGAATGATGAAGGGTTCGTGAGGTAGGGAGTCTGGGGAGGGAGGGGGGAAATGAGCAGCAGATATTAAGGGCTCAAGTAGAAGGCAAATGTTTTGAGAATGATGATGGCAACAAATATACATATGTTCTTGACAAAATGGATGTATTATGGATTGTGATAAGAATTGTATGAGCACCCAATACAATGATTAAAAAAATAAAAGATTTATTCTGGATATTAAACCCTTAAAAAAAAGCTAGATGCGTGGACAGAGGATGGGGTGGGAAGGGGCAACCGATTACAAAGATCTACATATAACCTCCTCCCTGGGGGACAGACAACAGCAAAGTGGGTGAAGGGAGACGTTGGACAGTGTAAGATATGACAAAATAATAATTCATAAATTATCAAGTATTCATGGGGAGGGGGCAGCGGGGAGAAAGGGTGAAAATGAAGAGCTGATACCCAGGGCTCAAGTAGAAAGCAAATGTTTTGAGAATGATGATGGCAAAATGTACAAATGTGCTTGATCAATGGATGGATGGATCGATTGTGATAAGAGTTGTACGAGCCCCCAATAAAATGACTTTTTTAAAAAAGGTAGATGCTCTGGCATTTCTCAGATCACTCTTGACAGGTTAAAACTTAATGAGAAGGTTTTTAACCTAAACCTACTTCCTATTTTGTAGTTAGCCTACCTAATGCTGTGTTTGCGTTGTTCCGCGTCTTGAAGTTCCTATGAGTTGTTTTCCCACAACTTTTACATTGCTCTGAAACAGACCTGCTATCTGTAGAATTTAGCTTGGAGCACCACCTAAAACCATTTATTCCATCCACAGGATCATTAAGACATCCAAGGAGATTGTTCAAGCCTCAGAAATGTTACTCTTATTGCTATATGCGATTGCTATAGTAGATATTTATATCTTCTTTTTATCACTTTACTCTTTAAGATCATTTTAACTCTTTGTATTGCCAATTTTTCTCTTTTAAATCTAAACTTGTACCTTAATTAATAATTACCTTTTTAATTTGATGCTTTGTCAAATTAGTGTATGCCTTCCTTCATCTAAAAAGTATTTCATACTAAATTACTAAAAAAAAAATCTTGGTGTGGTGAGCCCATGTGAAAGAATTCAGTGCATTCTAGGTTGCTTGACGAAAATCACCACAAAATGTGACATGGGTGAAAATACGTTCTACTAAATAGCAATGAGATCATAGTCTTCTGAAGCAGTAAAGTAAAGTGAAACTAAAGTCCTGCATCATGACTAGATTATAATGATGATCGGTCCAAGTAGATGTTAATGATCATATTAAGTACACTTAACCAGTAGCAGTAAAGTTGAGAAAAGATTGGGAATCGATCACTTCAACTATTTCTCAGAGGTACAACTGACCATGACAGAAAGTCTGCTAATTTAAATTATATCTAAACATTTAAGCATTGTGTTTTGACATCTTTCCTTTTGTCTAACATTCCTTCTGAATTTTAATTAACCTTGGTTTTGCAATGGTTTGTAAATATCCCATTTAAGTCCCACTTAGTAATATACATAGTCTTCATTGACCATGACCATATCAAATGTTGTCATCCACAGATAAGATATTGCATTCTGAACTTCATAAGTAACTAAGCATTTAACTAAAATTTTTCTACAGAAATAGACTTATAGAGCTGCCGTCCTTGCTCCCTCCGCGCTGCCTGAATCTGGATGATGGCAGATAGCGGCTGCAGTCACTGCCTGCGGTTCATGCTGGGGCTGCTTTGGGGACTGGAGTCTGGGAGGCTGCTGGCCAAGTCCACGATATGCAAAGAATGCTTGGTGGGCGCAACTGAGGGATGGGCAAGTGGCCGCCCAAGGACAACCAGAGCTTCCAATGCGACCACGAGGCCTATGTGGGCAAGGAGGACTCCAAACCTTCAGCCAGCTCCCTTCCAACGACAGCCACGAGAAGCTGGAGAAGATTGTGGATTGAACAGACAGTGATGGGCGATGGCTTTGTTACCGCGGAGCAATTGAAAGCTGGATCAAAGGACTGCAGAAAAGATACAGCAGCGATACTGTAGCAGAAGTCTGGAAAGATGACAATCTACACAAAGATACAATTTCCTGAGAAGAAGATACACAGCCACCTATGGCTACTTCGCACGCAACCCTGACACGTTCCATGATCGCTCAGATCATCACACCTTTAAGAAGATGCTACCACTTGATGAGAGGAGGTTCAACGGGAGCGGCAGACCTCGATGGCGACCAGCCAGCCAACCACTTGGGAGGAGTTCACTGACAAGAATTCGTACCCACTGGGGAGTTTGGGCATATGAAGGGAATCGTGTTCTTGGACACTCTGGATGGCATAGACAAGACTAGAAGGGCTCATGGATCAGGGTGACTATGTTGCTGGCTTATTTTCCCACAAGGACAATGGCCCTGGGTCAGACTGGGAGGAATTTAATAAATTCTGACCGCTGAACAAGGATGGTACGTAGAACAAAGATGATATTCACCACTGGATCCTCCTTCAAAATTATGACCATACATAGGCCGAGGTCAGGCACGTGGTGGATGTGTCGGACAAAAACAAAGATGACAAAATAACTAAAGAGAACGGGCATGTGTTTGTCAGGAGCCACGCTACCTATTAGGGGGAAGATCTCACACACAAAAATCATTTGATGAGTGAGTGATCCTCACTCATCACATGTAGCATGACAGACTGTGGGATGCTTTCTTACAGTTTGATTGGTTGCTATAATTGTCTAATTTAAACCAGTTGTTTCTAAAAACAAACAAACAAAAAAGCCAATAATTTTATGACCTCAAGATCCTGGAAAATAGTCTTAGTCATTCTGTTAGTAAGATACCTTTCAAAACACATTAAAACCTTGGTTAATTACCACTCTAACAGAATGCATTACTAAGACATAACTTAAACTACAATGAACAAAGACTTGAAAAAAAAACTTGTCATTTAGAAGCAGGGAGAGGTGGTGGGGGCTGGAAGGGGCAGGCAGTACAATGACTGACTAAAACATATCTTAATTGTCAATTTTTTACTTTTCCCATGATTAAATATTTGATGGGGGGAAATTCTGGTTTTTCCAGGTAGGCTGATTTTAGAGAAAGGCTGATCTTTCAACTTCTTCCATTTTTGAAATTGTACTTGGAACTGTTACTAGAAGAAATGGGCAAAACTTCTGTGTGTATTTTCCCCTATGGGCCTGCTTATATGGCCCACAAATCCGCATCGTGACTTTTTAAAATAATAAAACACAACCAAGAAAGGTAAGGGGAAAGAAATGAATTTTAGAGGTAGAGATGATGAATGTCCAGTATTTGAAGAACCACAGGAAAATGGCACTTAGTTTAAATATACTTAATAAAAATGTCCTTGACATGCTCATGAGGGCGATGGAGCTCTGATCTTCAGCCAGCAACTGAAATGAGCCTGTGGGACATGAGAGGAATAGAAGTTTTGTGATGTGCTGGAATGTGGCCATCCCGATGCTGGGGCCTCCACAACCCTCAGACCTGTGTCCAGGGGAGTGCACTTCATGGAATAAGGACAAGGTGATGTTACAAGCCAGTGACCAGTAGGAAAAAAGAAAAACGCAAGGGCAACCTTTAACACGTTGAAATTCCACATGTTTAGTAGGAAGTGAATGAAATAAAGGGTCCCGCTGGGGGTTGGGAGGACTTACATTGGATTTACAAAAAGGACTAATATCCTGAACTTGCTGCCCTCCAAATGGAATCAAGATTTCTAGAACTCTGAAGGGTGATTTTAAAAAATCCTCTTCAAAAATAAATAAATAAAAATTTAAAAATCCTCTTACTGCTATTGAGTCAATGTCGACCTCTTGAAGCCCTAAAGGATTGCCCCTGTGAGTTTCTGAGAGTGTAACTTGTAACAAGAATAGAAAGTCCTATATTTCTCCCACAGAGCAGCTGGTGATTTTAAACTGCTTAACCTTGCAGTTAGAAGCTGAGTTAGTTAAAGTTTATTGTGCCAACCTGGCCGATAAACTGATGTGGGGTTAATTAAAGGGCGGTGAGAAAATGGCTCAGTGAGCCTCGCCTTTCTAGTTCTCAGGTCTCTTGCTCTTTTGATCATCAGACCAATGTGTGGCTACCTTGCCTGTTTGCCGCAATTTGCAAGCTACACTACCTGTGGGACAAATAACCCGTGGGACTGCGTTGCTGTAATTTGAGGTTCCTTCAAGATCTGCTTCACCACGCCATTGGAATTTACATCTCTGGAGCTGGGGACTGACAGACCCTGTCATCTGGCTGACTGTTGGTGGCCTGCCTTGCTGTTTGTTGCCTGTGCCCAGATAGCCTGAGTTGCTCTACAGAGGACTACCCGGCGGCCCTCAAGACTTGAAGGACTGCCAATGTCTCACAACTGTCTCATGAGGGTGAGTTGCACTGAGCCATTTGTACTGCTTTATAATTTAATTAACTGTGTATTTCTTATGTTACACATCTATCTATCTGTATAAATAGATATCCAATTATTAGCATTCTGGTTTTGTTTCTCTAGAGAACCCTGTCTAACACAGAAGTCCAGTATTTAACCACTACTGTGCCAGGGCTCCTGTGAAGGTTGATGGGGATCATGAAATATAGCTGATTCAAAAATAGAAATTAGCCACTAAATGGATTAAATGTGTCTTTCAGTTCTTTATGTGAGAATATTGTGAGCATTTTAAATGTATCCTGTGTATATAAGTGACTATTTAAACAGTTTACTATAATTCAACCTATTCAAGACTGCTACAAAAGCTATTATCCCCAGAATGCAGCAGAAACCTATCCAATGATGAGTGCTTATCTCTTTAAAACATTGGCAAGGAGTTCTTGTAGCTTAGTGAGTTAGGACATGGGCTGCTATTAGTAAGCAGTTCAAGACCACCAACAGCTCTGAAGGAAAAAGTTGGGGCTAATACAGTCGCTGAGCAGTATTAATAATGGAAATACCAAGAAGGCCATATTAAGAAAGATGGGGTAATCCCCAACCTCCCCAAATGGGAAAAAGCTCCACTGGGAGTAGCTTTCATAGTACACATTTTCCCCAACTAGGCTAGCATCCAGCAACTCGCTCTGAGTTAGTGCACCCAGTGGCATCACCTGGGAAGATCCTCTCTGGTCATACTTAATTTTTTTTGGTAAAAGTAATTTTCAGCATGCAGCTCTGAAATTTTGTTTCCTGCTCAGTTAAAATGCCATAGAAGCTGTTGTGATGTTGAACACCGCTTACAAGGATAGTACAATGATAGGAAAAACTCAAGTGAAAGGTTTTCTCATTTCAAAAAAGGTGAAATGTCAATTGATGACTAACACCTCATTTTGGATGTCCATCAACTTCCCGAACAGACAAAAATGTCAACTCGTAGTCCATTTGGAGTTTTTTCCACCAGGTAAGAATGTTAATCAAGCTTTCTATCTAGAGCTTCTGAAAAGATTGTATAACAGTGTACAATGAAAAGGTCTGACTTATGGAAGACAGGGGACTGGTTTTGCTACCACAACAAACCACTTGCTCACTCAGCCATTTCAGTGTGCCAGGTTTTGGCAAAACACTGCATGCCTCTCTTGCCACATGCAGTAAAGAAAACAAACAAACACAAAAATGAGGAAGGTGCTGTAAGTCATCCAAACAGATGATTTTGAAAAAATGTTTCCAGAATGGAATCTCAGAGTTGACAAGTGTAATGGGAAGTACTTTGAAGGTGATAAAGTTGTTTTTGTAAAAACAATTAGCTTTGAAAAGAAATCCTTTTTTTGGAGGGGGCACCCCCACGTATGCAGATTTGCCTGATTGAAAAGGGTAAGATGTAAGACACTGAGATTAAGTCAATGAATGATTCTAAATGGACAGGATGCCCTCATGGAAAAGAAGAAAGCCTGCAGCCTCTGTGAGTTAGCTTAGCAGAAGAGCTCCAGAAAGTAACCCAAAGAGATCCAGAATCTGTCAAAGGGGAAATTGGTTTAGAGTTCAGACGCTTGTTTCATTAACCAATCCACTCCTGCTATCTGTAGGACGCTCCAGCATAAAGCTTTGAAACTGTAAATTGACCCAGACGAGCTTCTTAGGGTGGCCTTCTCAGTGAACAACTAAGACTCGGAGGAAGCAAAGGAAAAATACCAAAAGGCCCCAGTTCTTAAACATTTAATCCAAATTAGGCTCCAGACCAGTGGTTCTCAACCTGTGGGTCATGACCCCTTTGGGGGAGTCAAATGAGCCTTTCATAGGGGTCGCCTAAGACCATTGGAAAACACATTACAATTTACATTATGATTCATAACAGTAGCAAAATTAAAGTTATAACATAGCAACGAAAATAATTTTATGGTTGGGGGGAGTCATCACAAGATGAGGAACTGTGTTAAAGAGTCACAGCATCAGGAGGGTTGAGAACCACTGAGCTAGACCCTGAGGCAGAGTAGCCAGCACAGTCCATAAAACTTCAGCACCAAGTTATGGTATGGCTATGGGAAGCCAGGCTGTGAGAGGCCAGTCCATGTTCAGTGGGACTATCTCAGAGGAAGTCCCTCATGTGACAGGAGTGGACAGGAAGCCTCCTTCCACCTGTTCCCAGTGTGGGACCTCGGGACATCTGGCCCACAAATGCCATGATTTTAGCATGTCACCGTAATGACTGGACCCACTGACAGCCTCAGCTCCTAAACGTTCTCTGGCAACACTACTGACATGAAATTCAAGCAACCATGAGTATGTGTAGATGTTACTGGCAAGTCTATTTGCTTTCTGCTGTATATTGGAGCTACTTGTTTAGTACTACAATTCATTGTTTGTCTGTTAGTGTCCTCATATTTCAAACAACTGGCATCAATGAGTCCTCATCGAAAAGATTTTTTCACCTTCCCTTACCCCTACAGCTGGGAAGGTTGTTTTTTTTTAATACTCCCACCAATTTCTAATTATTTCCAAGTCTCCCAACCCCCTTTTAGAAAGATATATATTTTTTAAAATTGAGACTGGGGGACAAGTAACCGTCATTTTCAAACCCACAATGTTGTTTCTGAGAACAGAAAGTTACTGCAAGATTTGGATCCCCAAATTTAGGAGCATTGCAAAACCTTCATGAAGTTCTTAAGAGGGGAGAGTTAGATGCGCTAGACCGAACCAAGGCCTGAGAAAGACTTGTAAAACACTCAAGCCTTAATTAGGTTCCAGCCTTAACGTTCCCTAACCTGGGGATAAAGACAACATTTTTTCCTACGTATCAGAAAAAGACAAAAGTGGAAGTAAAAGTTCTGCTTCATTTGAGGGACCTGAGCCAGTAGTATATCTGTCCAAAAATCTAGCTGCTTCTCTTCTGCAATCCACTAACATGCCATCTACCTTCAGTTGAGTAGCCCACGTACCTTTAACATGTTGTTCGTTTGTCTCTTCCACGTTTCAACTCCCCTCAGTCGGAAGAGCAGCATGCACGAGAGGACTACTGGGGAAATGACTTTGATCTTCCCATATTTATAAGTAGAAACAGTTCATGACTTGAGCGATGACTCTTAAGGCAGTGGTTCTCCACCTTCCTAAGGCTGCAGCCCTTTCATACAGCTCCTCATGTTGTGGTGAGCCCAACCATAACACTATTTTCGTTGCTACTCATTACTGTAATTTTGCTACTGCTATGAATTGGGCAACCCCTGTGAAAGGATCATTGACCCCAAAAGAGGTCACAACCCACAGGTTGAGCACTGCTGCTTTAAGGTATTTTCCTTAAAGTCCTTGTATTCTGATGCCGGCCATAGTAGGCTGGGGATGGCTTTCAACGGCTTCTCACTTTTAAGCCAATTTTGTAATTCAAAATGAAGTGCTTGTAACATTTTCTTTTCTTTCTTTTTTTTTTTTAAAAAAACAAGCTCTCGCCAGTTTTATTAAAGACAAATATTGCAGGATTTATTTTTCACCAGTCTGTTCTGGCATGCTTCTAATGATATCAGAATTACCTAGAAGATAAAATAATTTTACATTAATGAATGGCAACAAATTGTTGCAGAATCCCTACTTTAGACATAATTCTGCAAATCAGCATTTGTTATTCCCTAGTTAGTTCACTAGACAGTCATCTTGAACTTGAACAAAGATCCCTAGAGTACCAGCCACATACAGAAACTCAGACTTATCACCAGCATTTAAAAACCCAGGCTCAGGGAAAGAACTCAGCCTTGGGACACATGCATGGTCTTAATCTAGCGAATGTTTAGCCTGCCCTGGCTACCACAAAACCAGGACAGCGAGAATATTCACAGGGTTGTAACATTTTCACTGTGAGGAATGTGATCTCGTTTTTTTCTGAAAGTTTGCAATATATGATGGTAGCATCAGAATACAAGGACTGTAGCTATCCACACAGGTGACTCCTATCTCCTTCAGGCAACAGCACAGCCCCTTTTCTTTGCTCCAGGGAGATCAGAATGCCAAAGAACTCCAGAAGGGACGAGGCCCACACTGAACAAGAGAAAAAGTAGCTAGTGGAACTGTGGAGCAGTGAACTCCATTCAAAGGTAGTAGCTGCTGCTCATGTCTGGTTGAGTCATGTTGTCAATCTAGAAGTTGGACTTGGTATTGTTAGATTTAGAGGTCTTTGCATGATGCAACTAGTTCACACTTTATTAGTAACCAAATGAATGGCAATTTGAAGCCACCTTGAGGGAACTTGGAAGAACAGCCTAGTGATCAACTTCTAAAAAGTTTATAGCCAACAAACCCTACTGAGCAGAGATGGGTTGGAGCTGACTCCGTGGCATAAGCTAATAATTACAATTATACTGCTAGATCTGGAGAAGCATTTTTGTTTTTGTCAACTGTGTTTTATTTTGTCCTGATTTATGAAGACCCCTGTATAAGTAATGTGCAGTTTTGCACCAACTGTGTTTGGTTGTGGATTGAACCCTTGTGATCCTTAGAGTTTCTTGAGCTGCTTTTCAAAAGTAAGTCACTTGGCTGTTAGTCTTCACTGATCTTAGCCTTCAAGCTCTGCTGAAACATGCTCACCACACACCCAAGCCTCCACTGAGAGATGGGTGGTGACTTGCATGAGGCCCATCGGTTAGAACTGAATTTGAATCTTCTACACGGGAGGCGAACATTCTACCACTGAAAGACCACTGCCTCATTTCCAAAGGCTAGAATCTGCATTTTTATTTGAAACCTCGATTTTAAAATATTAACAGTTAATTCAAAATGTAAGGTATAAAAACATGCCACAAAACACAGTGGTCACTAAATCATAAACTGTTGGTCCAGGTGCTGAGCCTCCCCTCTAACAACAGAAGCAAACAGACCCCTTGAAAGGTCACACAATTCAATGATTTGTTCTCTAAAATTACAAGATCCTGAATGAGGAGGAGGAATACGTTCTCAGTTTTAGATGTTTTTCAGTTAATACCCCTCTCGAGTACTAAACTCTAGAGTTAAAACTCTGAGGGGGCATTAGTGGTTCAGTAGCAGACTTCTCACATGCACTGAGGTTGACCTGCGCTCCAGCCCTGGCCAACACGTATGTAGCCACTAGCCCTGTGTTTGTGGAAACTTGAATGTTGCGATGAAGCTGCACAGGTTTCAGTGGAACTTTCAGCCCAAGATATTAAACGAAGAAAGTCTTGGAGATTTACCTCCAAAAATCAGTCAAGGAAGAGCCGATGGAGCACGACAAATTCGTCACATCGTGCATGGGGTCCCTGTGAGTCCGGGGCCCACTGAACAACAGCTAACAACAGCAACAGCCTACATCAAATAAATGTCTTTATAACTCAAAGAACAAATGCATTCAGGAAGTTGCACACCATGAGTGCAAAAGTAGGTTCTCTTTTTAGCAAATCTCCCTTTTCTCAAGTAGGACAACATAACCCTCATCGATTGAAGCCCCTGGCTTTCTTCCATAAGCTCTAACCTCCATTCTCCTCCCTGCACTTTAGCAAGTGTAGATCTCCCTCTGTCTCGGGCACGCTGTGGGAGAAGTGGGTGCAGGTAGATGGGGAGCCAAGACTGTCCTCTGGCAGGTTGCAGAGTGGGTTTCCGAAGCGCAATTTCCAAACAGCATCAAGTGAAGCAGAGACATTTGCACCCTCGTTCTGATGCTAGTGCCTTGGCAAGAGTTTTGACTTCTTGTCCTCAGGATTATCTGAAGGAAAGCATAATACGAAACGACACGTACACACGCACACACCCATCCAGGATACACAGTGCTGTTTCGGGGCAATGTGGCTGACTTTTCATTAAGAACAAAAGTATTTTCCTCTTGAGATAAGACCTGCTTAGTCAGAGTACAGCAGAGCTAGGTCATCTCTATTTTTCCAGCTTTCTGTTCCCTATAGATCGATTAAAGATTAGAAATGGGGTTCATTTAAATTTATCGAAGCATGAATCCCTTTATGCTCATAATTTTGCTATAAAATCTCAGAAGAGTCTTTGAGATTATTTACTTAATGCATGATGTCCTTTTCCAGGCACTAGTTTCTCCTAATCACATATCCAAAGCACACGAGACAACATCTCACCATCCCTGCTCCTAAGGAACATTATGGCTGTACTTCTTCCAAGATAGATTTATTTGTTCGTCCACAGTCCAGCCACTGTTCATTGCCAACCCCATCATTCAAATGCATGACTTTTTCTCTGTTCTTCCTTATTCATTGTCAAACTTTTCCATGCAGATGAGGCGATTGAAACTACCACAAGTTGGGCAGATTCTTGTGTTAGTCTGGGTAGACTAGAGAAACAAATTCATTAACATGCATATGTGTATAAGAGAGAGTTTTATATAAAGGGTAATTTTACATTAAAGGATCCCAACCCAGTCCAAGCCCATATGTCCGATACCAATCTGTAAGTCCTCTTCAGACTCAAACACAAGCAATGACACCGAGTACAAGACCATCACAGGCCAGGGGGTAGAAAGTCTTTGGATCCAGTGGCATTGCTAGCATCTCAACACTGGCAGGGGCTCCACGTGGCTCCTCTAGTTCCCAGAGCACAGGGTCTATCAGTGCAGTGCCATGTGGCTTGTCAGTAGAGCTTCTCTCAGGAGTGAGTAGAGCGAGACTCTGTCTCCTGCCTCCAAAGAGGAAAATCCAGATTTTCCCCAGAATCCTCAGGAGAAGGCCATGTCCACGGGGGCCTCATTGACTGTGACCCGATTGACAGACTAGACTCCACCGCTTCGCTCTTAATCCTCTCAAGTACCAAATCGACACCAGATTATGTAACTACCACAGTCCTCAAAGTGACATCCTTGTCTTTAACACTTGAAAGAGGTCTTGTGCAGCAGATCTGCCCAGTGCAATACACTTGACCTTTTGACTGCTGCTTCTGTGAGAACTGAGAGTGAATCAAAGTAAAATGAAACTATTGACAACTTCAGTCTTCTCTGTTTACCATGCTATTGTCTACTGGTCCAGTTGTGAGGATATTTGTTTTCTTTACATTGAGGTGTAACCCATACTGAAGGCTGTCGCCTTTTTTTCCCCTCATGTCATATTTAATACTTCAATCACATTCAGATTTTTTGCAGTGACCACCACCATCGATTTTAGAATATTTTCTTCTCATAGGTGTTCATGTTATTTTCTCTCGTCATCACCTGCCGTGCCCCTAGGCAATAATCAATCCAATTACTATCTCTATAGCTCTACTGATCTTGGATTTCATATATACAGAAAATCATACAAAACACAGGCAGGAAGCAAACAAAGAACAACAATGATTGGATAAAACATAGGAAACCCTCAATTAAAAAGGAAGCAGGAATTATTAAAAATGGAAAGAACCTTAAAATGGGTCTAAAGGGAGATCAAGTGATAAAATTAAAATTTAACCCAACAATGTCTGCCATAATCATCTTTACAATGCTCGCTGTATGATAGCGACGCTATTCACCTCACTTGACCATGGTCAGAGGGAGTCACTGCAGGTAGATTTTGGGCTCCAGTGTCATCCATAGCCTCTGGGTGATCACAGTTTAAATGGGTGTTCATTAACACCCATTCATTAGCACAATTAAAATGGGTGTTCATAATTTAAGCTCATATACCATTCCCTCCTTCAGATTTGGATTTTATTATTTATAATCCTTGGCTGATATAGGCTAGTGTGCTTCTTCCATATGGACTTAGCTGATACCTCACTTAGATGGGAACTTGTTTTAGAACTAGCCAAAGTCTTGTAGTCTCTGTTGCTGATCACTTCAAGTCTTATTGAATTTCAGCAAGCGAGATGGGGTTGTCTATGTTTTTTCATACAGTTCATCTCCTCAGGTTATTTGCTCAGCATACATTTTGAATAAGTATAGTGAAAGGATACAACTCTGTCGTACACTTTTCTTGATTTTAAACCATGATATATCCATTATTCTGTATGTACTGAATATACAGAAAGATTATCTCTTGGGTGTGTGTACAGGTTCCACATGAGTATAATCAAGTGTCCTAGAGTTCCCATTTTCACAGTGTTCTACAAAATTTATGATCCATACAGTTGAATGCCTTTACAAAATCATTCAAATACAAGAAAACATTTTCCCAATATGCTCTTCTTTCAGCCAAGACCCATCTGACATCAATAATGATATCCCTTATTCTAAATCCTCTACTGAAACTGGCTTGAATTTCTGGCAGCTTCCTGTTGATGCACTGCTGTAACCATTTGTGGATTATATCCAAAAAATATTTCATGTGGTATTAAAGATATTATTTGATATTTTGCACATTTTGTTGATCAAGTTTCTCTAGCGTGGGCACCAGTTCCAATCAAGTGGCCAGACAGCTGGCTTCCAAATTTCTTGGCACAGACTAATGGATATTTTCAGCACAGTATTCATTTTGTAAAACATTTAAATTGATATTCTGTCAATTCTTGGAGCTATGTTTTTTGCTAATGCCTGGAGTGCAGCTTCAACTTCTCCCTTCGATTCCATTAGTCATTGATCATATGCTGCCTCCCGGAATGGAGGGATGTTGACCAATCATTTATAGTGAAGTAGCTCTTTTTATCCCTGCCATCTTCTTTTGATGCGTCCTGCATTGCTCCATAGTTTGCCCCTGGAAATCCTTCCATATTATAACTCAAGCTTGAAGCTGTTCTTCAGTTCTTTCAGCTTGAGACATGCTGAACTTGCTCTTTCTTGATTTCCTTACTCCAGACATTTGCAGATTTCATTCTAATACTTTACTTCGTTTTCTCTAGTTGTGTTTTGAAGTTTGAATGTCTCTTTGAAGATGGATGACACGGTCACTACAACAATAGGCTCAAATATAAGAACATCATATGTGACCGTGTCATTATTACGATCTGACATCTTGAATTTAAGCCTCCAAATTATGATTTCTAGTCATTTCAATTCATATGCTTAAGTGTTCTTATGAGCACAATATTTCCACGTGATTGAGAATTCTGACCCTCATTTTTAATTCTGACCCTCATTTTTGTCTACTTCTTTTTTGACTCGCTTACATTTATGCTTCATTTAGATCATCACCCTTGTGTAAACATTCTCACTTCCTCTCCCCCCTCTGTTTTTGCCCCACCCATGTGGTATAATCCTAACCGTGAGTGAACCTGGCACCCCCATTTCCATTGTCTATATCCGAGCAGCAGAACGTTGCTGGAGAATAGTATCCAATCAGGTTTCTATAATAGAAATCAATTATCTCAACTCATTAATAATCTCAACCAATTAATGATCTCAAGAGCAACTGTGATCCTGCAATCCTAGATGATTTCTTCCTAGCAGGCAGCTCCTTCCTACCTGCCATAAATTTCCAACACTACTCTCTCCGCTCGTCAGTAGCACCATTACCTCGTGACGGTGAGGAAGCAGCAAGTGGAAGGTGCCATGCCCCTCGTTCTCATGCCCATATCTGCGGATCTAGTTCCTTACTCTCATTCTCTCCTTTGGCCTCCTGAGCTGGTGCATATAATGTTCCTTCTCCCATCGCGAGTCGATCTTTCTATAAGACCCCTGAGTCTCCTCGCTAGTGATTCTCAGAAATCTTACATCATCTGCATCTTCTCTAGTCTAGGTCTCAGAATTTTTGTTCTCAACTTGAGATTTCCTAGGTTCTGATATGATATAAATTTCTCCCTTTATCCTACTTCCCTGGACCCTTATTGCTGCATGCCTTGCTTCCCTCTGAGTCAAACTTCTCAAGTGAGTTATTGACACTTCTCTTCCCATTTCCTTTCATGCCATTTACTCTTCGAGCCAAACTTTTGTATTGCTAACAGTAAAAGGCAATTTTCAATTCCCATAGCCTTTCTTTTATTTTTATTATGAATTGGGGTTACATAGCAAATCAGTTTTCCATTCAACAATTCATACATATTTTATTTCATGTTGTCATTTTCAAGCCCCTAAGTGTAAGTAACATCACTCCTCCTGCTTCTTGCCTGTGTTTCTCATTTTGATTTGTTCTTATCTTCTCCTGTCTTTTGAATATTGTCCTTGGGCAAATGATGCCATTTGATCTCAAATGGTTGATAGATAGTTCTAAAGAGTTCACACATCCCTGATGTTACTGTGCACTTCATAGACCTGTCTATTGTTTAGCTGAAAATTGAGTTTTCATAGTGTTTTCAGAAGCAAATCACCAGGCCTGTTTTCCAACATGCATCTGGTAGGATTTAATTGCCCACCTTTTAGCTAATGGGAAACTGTTAATCCTTGGAGTGGCTTGTAGAATCTTGAACACATGCTTAATGAATTATTTAATACACAGAGACTTGTAATCACTGTGCAAGTCGCTAAACACAAATTTACACCATGGTATCCCTTCTAAGAGCCTTGGTGGCATGGTGGGTTATGCATGGGGCTACTAACCTTAAGGTCAGAGGTTCAAACCTGCTAGCCGATCCCTAGGAGGAAGATAAGGATGTCAGCTTCCATAAAGATGTGTAGCCTTGGAAAACCTCAGGGGCAATTCGATTCGGTCCTAGAGGGTGGTTGTGAGCATGAATGAACTGATGGTAGGGAGGGTTTTTTGGTTGGTTGGTTTTTAATTTTGGTGTCCTTTCTGTACTGCCTGCCAATTATGATTCCTTCTTCTCTTCCCCAAAGTCATGCTCCTCATTTTCATGTCAATAACTCCCTTGCTTTTCGGTATAGTTGTATTAACCAAGTCACACCTTCTTTTTATAGTATAAACCAAACTAAACTTACTGCTATCAAGTTGATTCTAACTCACGGTGATTACATGTAGGGCTTCCTGAGACTTAAAGTTTCAGGAGCAGACAGCCTCACCTTTTTTCCTGTAGAAGAGTGGATAGGTTTGAACCTCTGGCCTTGTGGTTAACAGGTCAATCCTTGTCCCACAGCACCACCAAGTATCAGTGGTTTAAAAGAGGCTCATCCCATAAAGGAGTGCTGGTGGCTAGGGGCAGCGCTTAAGCTGCTGTCACAGGTCAGGAAACTCACCAGTTGCTCTGAGAGAGAATCAGGAGGCTGTCTGCTCCTGTAAACATTTAAATGTCTTAGAAGCCCGAGTGGGGCAGTTCTACTTTAGCTATAGGATAATTTAAAAAAAAATTTAAAGCAGTTTTCCAGAGGGTTGGTTGGTATCTTTACAGCAACATCTTCTCATGGTTTTTTCCCTTGGAAAGCTAATACCTTGTTTAGATAAGTTCTAATAATTTCCTTACTCGAGCCTGGTGCTTTTTTAATGCTGAGTTCTAAAATTCTTGTAAAGTTTTGTGGTTACTTTGGATGCTTGTAACACTATTTAGTTATTCAAATATCAAATAGTGAAATTGATCTCTCTCTTCTTTTCCTACACCTGGTATCCATCAAAGAATGTTCCTTTTAGTGTGAAAAAAATTTTTTAACTTTAAAAATAATGGTCTCATTCATGGTATTAATTTGTGACCAATTTCACTGAACATAATGTCCTCCAGGCTCATTCATGCTATGAGATGTTTCTCAGAGTTATGATTACATAGTAGATAAATAAACTTGGGTGCGTACACATAGTGGAATACTAGGCAACTTTGATTCTTAGCATGCCAGGACAACGCCAGCTTTTCTACTTAGTTCTTTAATTCTATGTCTTCTTCCAGAGTGTCCTCATTTCCTAGTCACAAATATTTATTAGGTTTTTCAAGTGCACCAATTTAAGCAAATGTTGCTTTTCTTTTTTCCCTGATCAAAGCCTCGTGACCCTATCTAGATCTTTCCACTCCCACCGGTGGCCTCTACAATTCCAGTGCTAACCACTCTCTCCTCACTTTTCCTTCCTTGCCAGAATTTTTCCAACCCCCTCAGGTTCTGGCTTCCATCCTCCCTGCTGAAAATCCACTGATACGTTCTCCCAATTGATCTAGCTGTCTTAAAATATATACATTCCACTTAACGCTAAATTCCACTGTCTGGTTCAATTTTGTTGAGCATGATTTGTACACTCGTCCCTCTATATCTCTGTCTTCAAACCTCACTCCCCTCTTCGTGCCATATAAACAGTTAAGCAAGGGGTCTGTGGAAGCATTCTTTTATCTGTTCCTTCTATTTTCTCTACAGACTCTTTGAAGACCCTTATATTTAGTGTTCCCCGCCCCCAACAATAATAATAAATAATCTGGCAGGCATTCAAATTCTATATAGTGTAGCCTTATTTGATGTGAAGGAGCCCTGGTGGTGTAGTGGGTGTAATGTACATATTTTACATTACACTACTACATTGTACATTACTGCATTGTACACAGTGTAGTGGCTGTAATGTACACATTGAGCTACTAAGCACAAGGTCAGCAGTTTGAAACCACTAGCTATTCCATGGAGAAGGATAAGGTTTCTACTCTTGTCAAGATTTAGTCTTCAGAACCCACAGGGAGATTTCTGTTCTATAGGGTCACTGATTTGGAACCAACCATTTGTCAACAAGTTCTCTGATGGCGGAAAGTCTGCACCTTCAGCTATGACACAAACCTGTCATGGTCATCCTACCTCCCTTTTCATACACACCTGAACACATCCTGTACTAGGTCTGCAGGTGGGGTCCTTCTTCCTAAGCTGGTCCTCCCTTCTTTCAGAACACATCCTGCACTCTTTCCTTCCTGCCAGCAGTACTGTGAGGGAGTAACTCACAAATGGAGTATTTAATTATCAAGCATTATGCACGTTTATGTTACAGTAGAAACTTGCTGATAAGAACTGGTACTTGATTAACTAATAAAAAAACCAAGCTGAAGTTTAAAAAAAAACAAGAGATGGTTAGATCTTAAACATTTAATTTTAATTTTAGTGAATCCCTCATATTTACCCTCAGTTCAATATACATTCTTTACAGTTAATAATATTAAAAATTAAGCAAAACTATTATAATTATCTTGGGGTGTGCAATAATAAAAGACATGAACTGTCATACATTTACGCTCTCATTCGCTTATTTATGTGGATATCAGGAGACAGTGGCAATTATGCCGATTATACTTGTAACAAATTAACCGATATATGAGTTAGCTAGTTTATTGTGCCAACCTGGCCGATAAACACATGTGGGATTAAGTGAAGGGCGGAGGGATAAATGGCTTGGTGAGCCTCACCTTTCTAGTTCTCAGGTCTCTTGCTTTGTGATGGTCAGACCAGGGTGCAGCTGCCTTAGCAGTTCCCTGATTCAGCTGGCAAGGATCACTTCCTGCAAGACAACCTGAGAAGAAGCCATATGGACCTACCCCGATGCAGCCCTTGATGCTGGAGCAGCAGTGTGGAGACCCTTGCAGTACTGAGATGCTTATATGTTCACTGACTTGGCTTTCCTCCTGCAGTCAGCATTGTTATGTCTGCTTTGTGAGATGGAGGAGGACTTTGTGGATTGGTGTTGGACATATGGGTTAATGTTGGATTTGTGGGTTTGGGCAGCACTGGATTGGTATGTTTTCTTGATGCACACTTAAGCTTTACATAAAACCCTCTCTTATACATGAGTTTCTGTGAATTTGTTTCTCTAAAGTACCCAGACTAATACAATATATAAGAAATTAACTCATAAATTAATTAAATATAAAATAAACCATGAATCATGAAGTTTAAAGGATAGTTGTGTTGTAGGCTGAGTTCTTTGAACGAGCAAAGACAATGAGGCACATACATTCACTCCTCAACATTTCTCTGCTCAAATATCCACCAGGTTCCTGTAGTCATTTCAGAGGTGGCCCTGAGGGGCTGCTTCCCCGTCGACATGTGTTGTGCGGAGCTCCTTCGAAGTTCAGTTGTGACTTTGTCCTTTGCTCAGGCAGTGGGCTTGTGCCACTCTGAACCACCAGCAAAGTTCATTGGTTAAGGACTTACAGCCAGAAGAGGAATCCCCTCCCCAACCCACAAGAAGTTAATTGTCTTTGAACTCCATTTTCCCCTGAACTTTTAGAAACCACCCCCTTGTATTATCTGTACATAGGTCCAGACAATGAGTTATTTATTTCTAGTGATAAAATTTAATTTGATTTGATTTAAAGTTGAAGATCAATTACCTAATTCCTATTTTAATAATAGCAGTCTTGCTAAAATTTAAATAGAGGTAATTAAGTATATTATTACTTATTTCAGTTACATGTATGGATATTTGAAGTTTAACTAAATTTGAGTACTCTTTAAGTCCAGTCAAAACTCAGGTTTTCCCACTGCATGCAATGTATCTTTGACATAAGTGCTTGAGGCGTAATGTTCACTTAAGCTTTTAAAAGACATCTGTTGCTGATTAGTGCTATTAGTCAAATTATTACCATATGGCACAGTGGGAGGTATAAAATGTGACCCTGTGGCATACTATTTTACTTAAACTTTCATTTTTTGAAAGACTCCAGAGAATTTAAAGGAGCATAAGACAAAATCTTAGTGATACATATTCTGTTAATGTCACCGATAATCCTTTTCACTTCAAATGTTAGAGAAGCCTGATCTAACTTTCTGACATTATCATTGCTAAGAATAAATCAATGCTTATAGAAGGGAGTGCTAATTCCAAATTGTGAAGATAGGAGATTTTATGTTCTGTGAATTACATCTGTTTTCTTACAAATTATGAATTTTAAGCAATAATTCCACTTCCAGATAGAAACTTCTCAATGTATAATATTTCTAAAAGAATACTATTTTGCAGTAAAGATATAAATGAGATGAGTTAGAATTACGATTTCTAACTTGTTCATTAGCAATTGACTGAAGGCACAGCCCCCTAAACAGGAGGGGTTGCTGTTAGTTGCCATCGGGTTCATTCTAACTCATGGCAACTCCAGGAGCAGAGAAGGGACTGCTAAGGGGGTTTTCCAGGCTGTCCTGTTACAGACATGATTCCACGACTGTCTTCCAAGGCACATCTGGTTGAGTTCAAGCTGCCACCCTTTTGCTAGTATTCATGCACTTAATTGTTTGTACCACCCAGGGACTTGTTATAAATGAGTAGCTCCAAATAATTTAGCAAAATATAATCTAAACTACTCATGGTTATGAGTTAAATTTCTGTGCTACTTCTTAAGAATCAATCATCGCATACTTCAATTTTATTTCATCATAATTTTGTAGTTTTCATATACCATAATTTTGTAGTTTTCATAACTCACTGCCATCAAGCCAATGCTGACTCAGAGGGATCCTTCATGGGTTTCCTGGACTGTAACTCTTGATGGGAGTAGAAAGCCCAGTCTCTCTCCAGAGGAACTGCCAGTGATTTCGAACTGATGACCATGTGGATCGCAGCCCAACATGTAACACTATATTATTACCAGGGCTCCTACTTCTCATATAGATGTACATATTTTATTAGATACATACCTGTTTTATTTCAGTGAGGAGAAGGGTTAATATAAATGGCATTGTGTTTGAATTTCAAGTTCTGTTTATAGCTTAAATATCAAAAAGCAACCATCTCTTGGGGGAATATTTCTTTTGTATCCTGCAATCTCGCTACAATTGCTTTCCAATTCCAAAAGTATTTGTTAGTGTTTTTCTTTTTCCTTTGATCAACTCCTTGAGTTTTTTCTGCACAATCATGTAGTCTGTGATCAAAAGGTTCATTTCTTCCTTTCCAGTTTTGTCATTTTTTCCTTTTCCTCCCCCTGCCCCCCCCCATTGAATTGACTAGAACTTACAAACCATTGCTGAGTAGGAGTAGTGAGAGGGGTTATCCTTACTTCATTTCTGATCATACAGGGAATGCATCTCATAATTAAATGTGTTGTTAGCTGTAAAATTTTTTCAGGTCTCTTAGAAGCAAGACGAGAGGGTTTTTTGGGTTTTTTTGCTGAAAGTTTTTATCCAAAGATTTCAGATTCTTGTGAAAAAGGAAATCTGTATAGATTGGTATGAACATATGATTTTTATATAAATTTAGAAGTGATGCAGTCTTTTTTTGTTAATTTTGATCTAAAAATATTTGCATAGGCTTCAGCTCATCTCCTCCTAAATGTTTTATTAAAATCCCTAGGACACTTCCTTTCTTCTATGGCACCTAGTTGAATTAAGAATCACTTTAATGGAAATTATGTTTCATAGAAGCATTAAAAAATATAAAAGATTCACTAGGCTTCTACTTTTGAAATTACTCCTGCCCCCCTTTTCCTGGGGAAAGAGTTAAAGAAGAAACATCAGAAATACTTAGTCTCAATTGATTAAATAAGAAATAGGATTTGGATGCTATTTGGCACTGTGGGTTAGGCATTGGGTTATTATTAACAGCAAGGTCACTGGTTCAAACTCACCACTCTCAGGAAAAATATGATTGTTTTCTCCCATAAAAACTTACACGTAAACCCTATATAAAGTTACTGAGTCAGAACACTCTCTCCAACAGTGGGCTTGTTTTTAGAGGGTGTGAGATGGAGAGGCAATGACTATTATTAGCAGATATATCCATAACTAAAATGAATTTTAAAACTACCTTCTAGAATTGAATTATTATTACTCCACTTCATAATGAGGGAACTCAATATTTGATATTTCACCAAACATTCATTCAATAGATAACCAAGTAACCTTAAATTTATTTTATTTTATTGCAGAAGCTACAACTATTAGACACTTTGGAATGTTTCAATAACAACTTAGGTGATTTTTTTAAGTCCTGAATTCTCTCTTTTGGCTTCAACATTGATTAACTATACACGATTCCTCCTCTAGTGTCCATAATACTCAACACTTGCCAACTATTCTTTTAGTGTTTTGGATTATGGTTAGAAAATTATTTTTCTAGCCTTTACTATGTATGCATATCTTTTTTTTCACAATAAGATCTTTTATTTGTTAACATTAAGTCTGAATTTTAAACAGATTCTTGAACTGGTGGCTCATAGCCATCAGCTCGCTCCACTTTTGCACCTGTCTCATCGCCAGTAGTTTTTCCAGAACTGCCACCTTCACCATGAAGCTCCATGAGTTTTCCCAATTCAAACTTGGGCTTTTTCAGCATCTTTACTTTTCTGACAAACACATCATGGAGAGGATAAATAGACTGGCAAGCCTTTTCTAGGTCTTTCCCAATGCTGTCTGGAATCAATTTATTGACCACTTCTTTCAAGTCATTCGTCTGCACCTCTCGGGTCATGATTTCCATCATTTTCTTTCGGATTTGGCGGACCTGCTGGTGCTGAGCATACGAGGTCTTCCGAATCTGATTATTGCGTTTTTTAGTAAAACCAACACAGAACAGACGAAGTAGATACCCATCGGTAGTCTTGACATCAACATGAGCTTCAATCATGGCCTGCCACTTCTTGACCATGGAGCACATCTTGTCCCGTGTCAGGTCCATGCCGTGGAAGTTGGTCAGGCAGTTTTTGCCCTGAACATCCTCGGTAATTAACTTAAATTTCCTAAAGGCAACCTCGTCGTTCTGTAGATCAGCAAGGCTCACTTCAAAAACTCGACCCTTGAGGCCATCAGATGCAATTTTGGTTCCTTGAGTCCTGGTGACTCGTGTTTTCCCAATATTTCTTATGTTGAACATAGCGGGTGCTTTCACATCACACCAATCTTTCTTAGGAAACGGATCAACCACTGTCTTCTTAGCAACTTTTTTGCCACCTTTGGTAAGGCGCTTGTTCTTGCCAACCGCCATGGCGTCGTGCAGAGAGCCAAAAGGGCTGTATGCATATCTTTTGATGTATTTCTAGATGCAATAGTCCAAGAGATTTTACAAAATGAGTTTGCTGTTTCTACTGTAAACACATCAATACACTGGCATCTGTCAGTGAGCGTCAATTGTGAACACTATGTAGTGGGAAATTATGTTGCTGTTAGGTGCCATCAAGTTGATTCCGAGTGATAGCTACTCTGTGCACAAGAGAACGAAGCACTGCCTTGTCCTATGCCAATTTTATAATTGTTCTTATTCTTGAGCCCATTGTTGTAGCCACAGCGTGAATCTAACTCATTGAGAGGTTTCCTCACTTTGTTTTCCCTCTAGTTTATGATATCTGGCTGTACTTCTTCCAAGACAGATCGATTGGTTTGTTCTTTTAGCAGTCCAGCACCCCAATTCAAATACATCGATTCTGTTTCACTCTTCCTTATTCAATGTCCAATCTTCGCATGCATATGAGGTGCTTGAAAACACTGTGGCTTGGGTCAGAACCACATTAGTCCTTAAAGACAATTTTGTTTTTCAATAATCTAATGAGGTCATGTGCAGCAGGTTTACCTATTGCAACTCATCTGGTGATCATTTGACTGCTGTTTCCATGAGCATTGATTGTGGATCCAAGCAAGACAAAATCCTTGACAACTTCAATTCTTTCTTCATTTATCATGATGTTACATATTGGCCCAGTTGTGAGGATTTTGATCTTCTTTGCATTGAGTTGTAAATCAACGTGAAGGTCAATCCTTGATATTTATCAACAAGTGCTTCATGTATTCCTCAGTTTCAGCTATAATGGTTGGTCATCTGCATGTCAAAGTTCTTAATAAGCCTATCTCCAATTCTGATGCCAAATACTTCTTCATATAATCAAGATTCTCTGATGATTGGCTCAGCACATGGATTGAATAAGTATGGTGAGAGGATACAACCCTGTTACATACCTTCCCTGATTTTAAACCACGTAACATTCCCATGTTCTGCTTACGCAGCTGCCTCTTGGCCAGTGTAAAAGTTCTGAATGAGCATAATGAAGTGTTCTGGAATTCCCATTCTTATCAAGGTTATCCGTAGTTTGTTATGATCCACATGGTCAGATGCCTTGGCATAGTCATTAAAACACAGTAAACATCTTTCTGGTATTCTCTGCTTTGAGCCAAGGTCTATCTGACATCAGCAATGGCATCCCTTGTTCCATTATTGAATCCATCCTGAACCTCTAGCAGTTCTCTCACAATGTACTGCTGAAATATTTGTTGGATAATACTCAGCAAAATTTTACTTGCATGTGATAGTAATGACAATGTTCTATAATTTGAGCATTCTGTGCATCACCGTTTTTGTGGAATGAATACAAATATGGATCTCTTCCTGTCAGTTTGCCAAGTAGGTGCCTTCCAAATTTCCTGTACTTCCTACAGGCAAGTAAGGTCTTCCTGTGCTCAGCTTGTTGAATCATTTCAATTGAACTCTGACAATTCCTCAATCCTTGTTTTTGGTTAATACTGTCAAAGCAGCTTGAACTTCTTTCTGCACCACTGGTTTTTGATCATCTGTTACCTCCTGAAATTGTGGGATGTTTCCTAGTTCTCTTTGATCAAATGAGTCTGTGTACTGTTTACATCTTCTTTTGATACTTCCTGAATAATGCAATACTTTTGTCCATGTAATTTCTCAATATTGTTACTCAAGGCTTGAAGTTTTTCTTAAGTTCTTTCGATTTAAGAGATGCTGTTTGTGTTCTTCCATTTTGGTTTTCTAACTTTAGATCTTTGCACACTTCGTGATAGTGTATGATTTGATCCTTTTGAGCTACCTTTTGAAATTTTTGATTTAGTTCTTTGACTTCATCATTTCTTTAATTTACTTTAGCTACTCTGTGATTAATAGCAAGTTTAACAGTCTCTTCTTTTAATTTCCTTTTCTTAAAATTTTTTTTCAGTCTCTTCTGATATCCACTTTGATATTTTATCTTCCTTGTCTTTTTAATGATCTTTTGCTTTCTTCATGAATGAACTTCCCACAGCTCATGAGGTCTTCAGTCATTTGTGTTCAATGCATCAGATTAATTCTTGAGATGTTCTCAAATTCAAGTGTGGAAGACTCAAAGTTGTATTTTGGTTCTCATGGACTTGTTTTTACTTTCTTCAACTTTATTCTGAACTTACATATGAGCACTTGATGATTTGTTCGATAGTCTGATATTAAGCTCCTCCAGCATCTCTTCCCTTAGATGTAGTCACTGAGTTCCTGTGTATTCCTTCCATCTGGAGAAGTCCATGTGTATAATTACCTTTGTGTTGTTGAAAAAAATATGTCTGCTATGAAGCAGTTGTTTTTTCAAAATTCTATCACGTTTTCTCCCACATCATTTCCATCACCAAGTCCATATTTTCCAACTACTGTTCCTTCCTGTTTGTGTCCAACTTTTGCATTCCAATCACCAATGCATTTTGATTGCAGCTTTGATAACTTTCTGACTAAAGTTGTTGGTAGAATTCTTCAATTTCTTCATCACTAACTTTTATGGTTGGTGCATACATTTAGAATAATAGTTGTATTGATTGAATGTACTTGAAGCAGATAGATATGATCCTATCACAGACAGCATTGCACTTCATGATGGATTTCACAATGTCCTTTTAGACAATGAATGCCATGCCATTTATTGATTGTATTATTGATAGCATATCAAATCATATGATTTTGTATTAGAACTCGTCAAAAAAAACAGTGCATTTTAGCTCTCTACTTCCTGGGATAAATTATATTAGCTGGTAGAAAAGAGTACATCTACCCACAGATTTAGAAACAGCTGTATTTTGATCATATCTTAGGAAAAGTAATTATACTTTAAAAATCTGATTGTACATTTTAAAATATAATCATAGTTCATAGAGAAATCTGAAAGAATGTTTATTTTGAGGCTTATTTCTATAGGTGCTAATTGATAATGGTGGTTATTAGATGTGAAAGCACAATGCAAGACTCACTCACTTCTCAATAGGATGGAATCGGGCCTGCTCATGTTGCCTGAGAGATGATTGTTTCTTATGCAAAAGGGACTAAATTATTCATTAATAACTACTGAAAAGAAGGGGCTGTATTATGGGAACTGAAAACCGACAGCATTGATTGTAGCACTTATTTAATAACAAAGTACAACATTTACTTTTTTAAATAACGTGAGCATATTATTTGCAGCAAATCTTGATTTTTTTTCATCCTCATATTGGAAAAATAATTGAATTATGTATCGGCAAAAGTCAAAGATGGCACAAATTCTTGCAGGCAGACATTATCTTTTACTTAAGATAATGGATATTTTTTAGTTAAGGTGAAATAAACGCTTTTCATCCCAAGAAAGGAAATTTACAGGACTATTTTTCAGGACCCCTGCTCTACACCCTTCATCTGAACTGTGGACGATCATAGCACAGATTCACAGGGTGTGAAAGTGAACACTGGGAACAAATGAGTAATTTAGGTAATTGCATTGTTTTCGAGGAAGGGAAAGGTGTACGAGGAGAAAGACAGCAAGGAGGAAAGTAAAACATGAGAAGGAGGAAGAGCTGAAGGCTAAAGATGGCGAGGTGGTGGCAGAAGAGAAGAGGAAGCTAGAGGATAAGGCGAAGATGATGCAGGAGAGCACAAAGCACACATCAAGTGATGTTGTCCAAAGCACATACATATCCAAATCCAAGCCCACTGCTCTTGGGTCCATTCCGACTCATAACAACCCTTTAAGACAGAGGAGCACTGTGCTGTAGGGTCTCTGAGACTGCAACTCTTTAGTAAAGTAAGTAGTCTCATCTTTTTTCCTGAGGAGTAGCCGGTAGATTTGAATCACCAAACTTGTGGTTAGGAACCTGGGGCCTACTCCATAGACACCAGGGCTCCTAAAACACTGAGATAGTGAATAGCAAAAGCAAGACTAGAATGAAGGTTTCCTGATTTTTCTGCTGCAAAATGAGAACAGCACGGTCAAAAACTTGCTTTTGGGCTCATGTCCCAAATACCCAGTCATTAAGTGTGTGGCCTGAAGTAAGTTTTTAAACCGATCCCTACCTCAGTTTCCCCATTTGTAAATTGTGAGTACTGCAGTGTATATCTTATGGATTTAGTGAGAGAACTTAATGAAATAAAAGCCTTTAGCAAAATACCCTATAAAGCGTAAGCATTCAACACAATTCTAGCTGTTCCTCTATGTGGTATGAGTTGTGCTTGCGTGCATTCGCACGCTGGCTGTAGGCTGCAGTTAATCTGCGTGCTGCTGTTTCCTCTGTTGTCTTGGTCCTCTTAGCTTCCTAGTCCACAGTTCACATTGATGTCCAGAGTACCATATCTGTATTCGTCCGTCTTCTGCAGGATCAAGAATTGATGCCTTTGATGACTTCCCAATCAGAATCCTCAAAACAACTGCAAGACTTTAAATTTTAAAAGAAGCAAATTCTCAAATGATGTATTATTGGGCGCATTGGCCTCAATATTATTTGTAATCTGTTTGAACTCTGAGGGAAAGAAATCAGAGTGATTGTTTTTTCATGTGAACTTGCTTTGGAAATGCAGAGATAGCTAAAAAGGAAAAAAATGCATTGACAATACTACTAAAGTGCCTTGAAAGACTGGCCCATCTTCTATCTTAAGATTAAGTTGATTATTTCATGTATTTTCACAAGGGAGACTTATTTCAGCTGATTATATGAATGACCTTTCAAATTGAACTATTTTGAAAATAAATGTTATGGTTTGGGAGCAAATATCAGTTGGTGATTAGAGAACAGGGTGGGAGGGGTGGCTGGGTGGCATACTGCTGCTGGAATTGATACAGCAGCAGAGTTGGAAGGCTCAAATGGGTAGGTGACAAACAGATATTGGTGTTTTTTACAGAATCAGGGTTTAGGATGAAAATTCCTTAATTAAAACTAATAAATTAAGGAAACCTTTCTGCACCTCCTTAATCCTATGGCAGTAGGTTACTTTGTTACAATGAGCAAATGAAAGCATAAATTCTTCTTTTCATATTTGTCCTTGGAAAAAAATTGGAAATATTCATTACATATGAAGTGTTCTTGATCTCTGAAAATGCTCCTGCATGTTCTTCTGAATTGGATTTTGGTAGCTACATTGAATTTCAAATGCATGTCATTTATTTATTTAGCAGTGTTTCACTTTTGATTTCCAGTGTGTGTGTGTGGTGAGGTTTAGATTATTTTATTCATAATTTAAATTTATTTATTCACTCTATATTATAATTTATCATTTTTGTGATTTTAGTTTTATTGGATTTAAATTGGAATGCTTTGAAAGTTTACTGCTCATCATTTTAGATGTTCGTGTTGAGATGCAGCTTATGTAATGATGAACTGAAGAAACGATGAATAAGCTCCCCCCAGATTGTTGGCTCTTTTCAAGTTTAATTAAAAATAAATAATATGTGCATTTCTGCTTGATCTATGATATGGAAGAATCTTCAGATTAATTGGGACTTAGTGCTTTGTTTTTAGATAAAGTGCAGTCATGTTGCCTCCAACTCATAGAAGCCTGTGTACAAGAGCATAAAACAATATCTTGTTTCTTTTTTATCATTTCCACAATTGTTGCTATTTTTGAGCCAATTATTGCAGCCACTGTAACAATTCCTCTCCTTGATGGTTTTCCTCTTCATTGCTGAATTCTACTTTGCCCAGTATAGTGTCCTTTTCCAAGGACAGTTCTCTCTTTCCTAATAACAGGTCCAAAATATGGGAGACAAAGGCCAATCTTGTTTCTAAGCAGAATTCTGACTATATTTCTTCCAAGACAGATTTATTATTCTAGCAGTCTACAGTATTTTAAATATTGTCCATGAATGACATGATTAAAATGCACCCACTGCTTTTTGGTCTTCCTTATTCACTGTCGCACTTTAACATGCGTATGAGGCCATTGTAAATACCATGACCGGGCCGGGTTCACCTTGCTGCGCACAGTCCAATGTGTAACCACTATACTACTAGGGCTCTTCCTAAGTTCACCTGAGTCCTCAAAGTGACATTCGTGTTGATCAACACTTTAAAGAGGTTTGTGCAGCACATTTCCCTAATGCAACATGTTGTTTTCTGCTGTTTCCATGACCATTGATTGTGGGTCCAAGCAAAATGAAATCCTTGCCCACATCAATCTTTTCTGCATTCATCATGATGATGTCTATTGCCCCAGTTGTGAGGATTCTGGTTTTCCTTAAACTGAGATGAAATCCATACTGAGATTGTAGTTATTGATTTTCATCAGCAAGTGCTTCAGGCCCTCTTGGCGTTCAGTAATCAAGGTTGTGTTGTCTGCATATTGTTGTTGATAAACCTTCCAGTACTCAGACTCATGCTGAGTCCTTCCTTCCTATAGTCCAATTTCTATGATTGTTTGCTCAGAATACATACTGAAAAATTTTGGTGAAAGGATATGACCCTAAATCATACCTGAGCTGTTTTTAAACCACGCAGTACCCTTTGTTCTGTCCGAGACTGTCTTTTGGTTCCTGTATAGTTTCCACATGAGCAAGCAAAGTGTTCTGGAATTCCCATTCTTCTCAATGTGATCTATTGTGTGTTACGTTATGCACAGTCAAATGCCTCTGGATAGTCGGCAAAATTCAAGTGTACAACTTTCTGGTTTCCTGTGTTTCAGGCAATGACAGCCCTTTTATCCTCTACTTCATCTTTTTGTCACGTCCTCTTTTTGAATTCCTGGCAGCTCCCTGTCAATACACAGTTGCAACTGTTTTTTGAGTTTCTACAACAACATTTAACTGGCATGCATAATTAATGATAACGTTCCATAATTTTCACATTCCATTGCATTGCCTTTCTTTGGAATGTCCACAACATCAATCTCTTGCAGTTGGCTGATTAGGTAGCAGTCTTCTAAATTTATTGGCACAAGCAGTAAGTGCATCCAGTGCTTCATCAGCTTGCTGAAACATTTCAATTGGTATTCCGTCAATTCCTAGAGCCTTGTTTTTTGCTAATGCCTCAGTGCAGCTTGAACTTCTTCCTTCAAGTACCATGGGATCTTGCTCATATTTGACCTCTGGAAGTGGTTGAATGTCAACTTGTTCTTTTTGGAACCGAGACTATGTATTGCTTTCATCTTTTAACAGTTTTATTGGCACTTCATTCACAAATCATGCAATTCAATAGTTCAGTCATATGAAGAAGGGTTGTACAAAAATTACCACAATATTTTAGAACACCTTTTTTTCCTCCTGGTACTCATTGTTATTCATGTATTTTATTAATTGTGGCAAAATATACACAACAAAACATTCTCCAATTCAACAACTTCTACATGTATAATTCAGTGCTATTGATTATACTCTTCATGTTGTACAAGAATCATTGATATCCTTTACCAAATTATTCTACCACCATTAACATAACTCAATGCCCCCTATGCAAAAACCCTTCTTCCTTCACCCACGGTAACCATAGGTCAAGTTTTCTTTCTCTTCTTTCTTTCTCTCTCTTTCCCTGTCCCTCTCCCTCTCTCTCTTTCTTTCATATTCACATATAATATACTTCCATAGTTAAAGCTTTTTAAAAAGAGTATATATAATTATAATCAGTTATAATGCTCCCTCTTCCCTCCCACATTCATTGTTTACTTCCCAATTCCCCTCACAGTTCCCACCCTCACCCTCATCCCCCCCCAAACCATTACGTCAGTTATCGGCTCTATGCATCCATTCTCAAACATTTGCTCTCTGCTTGAGCCCTTGGTATCAGCTCCTCATTTTCCCCTCCCTCTCCACTCCCCTCTCCCTCATGAACCCCTGGCAATTTATAAATTATTATTATTTTGTTTTATCTTACACTGTTCGACGTCTCCCCTCACCCACTTTTCTGTTGTCCATCCCCCAGGGTGGAGGTAATATGTAGATCCTTTTAATTGATTCCCCCTTTCCACCCCATCCTCCATCCACAGTCCCGGTATTGCTACTCTCAGCACTGGTGTTGAAGGGATCATCTGTCCTGGATTCCCTGTGTTTCTTGTTCCTATCTGTACCAATGTATATCCTCTGGTCTAGCCAGATTTGTAAGGTAGAATTGGGATCATGATAGTGTGGCGGTGGGGGGGAGGGAACATTTAGGAACTAGAGGAAAGTTGTATGTCTCATTGTTGCTACATTGCACCCTGACTGACTCGTGACCCTTCTATAAAGGGGTGTCCAGTTGCCTACAGATGAGTCTCATGTCCCCAATCTGTACTCCCCCTCATTCACAATGATTTGATTTTTTTGTTCTTTGGTATCTGATACCTGATCCCTTCAGCACCTTGTGATCACACAGGCTGGTGTGCTTCTTCCATGTGGGCTTTGTTGCTCCTGAGCTAGGTGGCCGCTTGTTTGCCTTCAAGCCTTTAAGACCCCAGATGCTATATCTCTTGATAGCCGGGCACCATCAGCTTTCTTCATTACATTTTCTTATGCACCCGGCTTTGTCTTCAGCGATCGTGTCAGGAAGGTGAGCATCATGGAATGCCAGTTTAATTGAACAAAGTGTTCTTGTATTGAGGGAGTACTTGAGTGTAGGCCCAATGTCCATCTGCTACGTTAACACTAAACCTATCAATATATGTACATATGTCTATTTCCTCATATATAGATATATTTACATATATACATGCCTTTATTTAGACCTCAATAAATGCCCTTTGCCTTCTAGTTCTTTCCTCTCTTTCCTTTTATTCCACTATCATGCC
The DNA here is from genome assembly GCF_050624435.1 of Tenrec ecaudatus. NCBI lineage: Eukaryota > Metazoa > Chordata > Mammalia > Afrosoricida > Tenrecidae > Tenrec > Tenrec ecaudatus. The sequence continues at coordinate 85,670,228 of NC_134534.1, forward strand.
CAGCCTTCATTTGGGTTTCAGTAATTCCTCTCTGTTATATTACCCTTGATCATGCCCTACCAGGCCTTCTACACCCTCCTCACCACCGATTTGGATCACTTGTTCCCTTGTCCCTGGGTTTGTTAACACCACTTCCTTTCCCCCACCTCTCCATCTCCATGTCCCCCTGAACCGTCAGTCCCGTTGTTTTCTCCTCCAGATTGTTCATCCAGCCTATCTTATTTAGACAGACCTGTGGAGATAATAACATGCACAAAAACAAGACAGAGCAAAACCAAGCAACAAAAGAAAACAAAACAACAAAAAGCCAATGACAAACAAAAAAGAAAAGCTTGTTGTTAGCTCAAGGACTGTTTCTTGGCCTTTAGAAGTGTTTTCCAGTCAAGTCTGATGGGGTGCCAAGCCCTGCACCCAAAGTCTATTTTTGGTATTGCCTGGGGACATGGTTGCTCTGTTCCCCTTGCTGTTCTGTTGCATGCCCTTAGTGTTTGCCCTCGGTGTGGTAGGAACAGAAACAAAAACATTTTTATTGGCATAGTGTTCACATATCATAAATTAAATATTTCAGTCACATCAAGAAGAGTTGTGCAATCCTCATCACAATCCATTTTAGAGCATTTTCTTCATTCTTGTCTTCATTCTTATGAGCTCCCTGCCCCACATTTTGAAACTACTTCCCCTCTCATGTCCTTTGGTAATGATTAACCCAGTTACTGACTATAGATTTACCTAGGTTGGATTTCATAAAGAGCAAAAAACATCATAGAAAACAAAATCAAGAAATAAAAAAGCATAAAAAATAACTAACAAAAATGACAAAATAAATCAAAGAAGAACCTCTATTGAAAAGAAAGCATACAGTATTCAAAATGGGGAAAAATTTATAATAGGCCAAAAGTGAGATGAAATAAGGTGTTACATTCTAACCTAATCACTTCCGCCACAGTTAGCTTTGCAATGCTCTTTCTCTGATAGCAGGGTGATTCACGTCGCTGGACCACGGTCAGAGGCTTAATTCCTGTGAGAACCCTGCAAGTAGATTTGGGGCTTCCACCTCATCCATAGCCTTCTGCAAACTGGGTGCTCAGAATTTAAGCACTGACTCCGCTCCCTCCTCTGGATTTGGATTTTATTATATATAAACATCCTTGAGTCACACAGTCTGGTATGTTTCTTCCATGTGGACTTAGTAGACTCCTCACTTAGATGGCTGGTTATCATGAGACAGGTCTTTAAGGCCCCAGGTGCTATTCTGTCTGATAGCTGGTCACCATCTGATTTCATCATCACATTTTGATATACCTATATCTTCAGTGATCTCTCCATTAGGGTAAGTATCAAGTAGGGCCATGTCACAAGAACGAATTGTCCTTAGTTTAGGGCTAGGATTAATTGTGAGCCCAGAGTTCATCCATTTATCGATGATTGACATAGTTCCCTGGTTTATTTTTGAGATAGTGTTATCATTTTATTGGAGACCATGATAAAATCCCCATGGGTCATATGCTTGCTGATTTCTTGTTGACAGAGTGCAGACCTCACATCAGATTCTGAAGGGAAACTGTCATCATTTTCATGAGCAAGTTATTTAAAAGCATCTTCTACATAAAAAAATTACAGTTACTATCAAAAGCTTCGGTGTGGTGATTGTATATTTGAGGCTCATGTATAAGAACACTTGCAAGAAACAAACAACCCCGCGACTAAGATTAACTGACAGACTGATGAACTGAAGACATGAGTGCAACAAATATTTATTCAAATTTAATGTTTCCTTGTTAAAACAATAAACTATTCCACTAGAGGATAGTTAAATTTCACATTTGGATCTATTAGCATCTTTAACCTGACCATCACCTTTTCTCTGAATTTGTACTTATTTGATAAAGTTAGACATACAATTTGGATACAAATTTTCAAAGGGATTATCATGGAAAGAGGCACAAACTATTTGTAGTTGAGACATTTGCTTCTTTTTCAATGTGAGATGAGAGATAATAGACATTGATTCACTGTTTTATGATAGCAACAATTTGGTTCAAATTGATTCAAAAATAGAAGCTGAGATTTCTATACTCTTACATCCTATTGCATTACTTTTAGGTATCTCAGATTGGTTCCAAAGCCATATGACTCAGGTTTCAGTTGCTGGCATTTGGTCTTACTTTCCTTGACAAATTAAAAATGTCAGAAATAGGGTAAAAAAAGCAACCAATAGTATTTAGTAAGAAAATAAATCAATCTTTAGTACTTCCTTTTTATTAAAAATTGAGTAGCTTTATTAGAATAGAATTCAAATATCATATAATTTAATTATTCAATCATATTAAGAATTGTGCAATCATTACCACAATCAATTTCAGAACATTGTCTTCTCATACTTGTGGTTGTTAGTTCCCCGTTTTACCTCAACTTCCCCTGCCACATCCCTAGGTTAATCCAATTACTGTCTCTATAACTTATCCTGGATTTTATAATGTATATACCGAAAATCATACAAAACGCAAAAAGGACACATACAAACAGAAACAACATTGACAAAACAATCACAGAAAACCACAATTAAAAAAGCAGAAAATATTAAAAATGGAAAATATTGGATATTTTAAAATATTTTAATATTTTCCATTTTAATATTTTTTAAAATAGTAATGATTTAAAAATAGGTCAAATGGAGCTCAAATGATAAAGCATTATATTTTAACCTAATTACATCAGCCATGAGCGACTTTACAATGCGCTCTCTCTGACAGCAAGGCTGGTCGCATGCTTGGATTGTGATCAGAGAGGATTCTCCTGAGATTTAACCCATGGGGAACCCTCACATGGATTTTAGGCGCTGCTGTTATCCATATCCTTCTGCAAACTTGAGTGTTCAGAATCTAAGCTCTGATAGCACTCCCCCTGGGTTTGCATTTTATTGTTTACAATCTTCGGATCACAGAGCCTGGTGCTCTCCTGCCATGTGGATTTAGCTGATGTCGCACTTCGATGGCTGCTTGTTTGAAGACAAGCCTGGAAGGTCTTAGCCGCTCTTCTTTCTGATAGCCCAGTGCCATCTGGTCTTTGCAGATTTCATTTAGACATGTATAACGTTTTTTATTTTCCCAAGCAGCCCTTTGGAATGTTCTATTCAACTCTTTGACCTCATAGTTTCTCCCATTTGCCTTAGCTAGTCTAGAATTAAGAGCAAATTTCGGTCGCTTTGGAAATCCACCTTGATCTATTTCCGTCTTGTGTTTTTAATGACCTTTGGCTTTCTTCAGGAATGATGTTCTTGATGTCACCGCGCAGCTCATCAGGTCTTCTGTCATCGGTGTTGCATCAACTCTTTCCGTAGATGTTCTCATAATTCAGGTGGGATATGCTCAAGGTCAGATTTTGACTCTCCAGTTCATTGTTGCCACTGTGTGAATCCATCTCGCTGAAACGCTTTCTTTGTTGCTGCCTCTGTGATTTACCAGCATGCTGTTCTTTTCCAGGGACAGGTTTGTCCCGAGAACATGCCCAAAGTGAGACAGAGGAAGGCTTGCCATCTGGTTTCTGATATTAACTTGTTACAAAACATGGAATTTCATGATCAGGAGCAGCACAGGAATATTTTGTGTTTTGTGTACATAATCTTTTATTCTTAAGCTTCAAATACTACTCTGAGAGCTGGTCTGGAATTTTACCATACAGGATCTAATCCCCAGGCTAAGTTAAATTTGGGGGTTGCTACCTTGGGTTTCAGACCTTCTCTGTATACCAACTGGGGATGTATATTGGTTTCAAGTTCCCTGTGAATCAAATCTCAAAATAATATCGACTAGTCATGAAACATGAAATTTCATGATGTACATATACATGTTGATGGAGGAAATGCTGGGACTAAGAGAAAAGAAGAATGGGAAGGAATCTTTTTACCGCTTTTATTTTGAGAAGAACTATTTTATTACTTAGGAGTGAATGGTCTACCTTTGAAATTAAAATCTTACGTGTTAGGTTTCCATTTTGAAAGTCTTGATGTATCCACATGTTAAGGGGAAGAAAGCGGTTTCACCTTGTTATGGTAGAGATGTCTTTCAGAACATTGTGAGATGAAAATGAACTAATGCAAACAGCATATATTAGGTTCTCGTTTGGAGAAATGCAATTTGTTTCTCTGTGAAGCTAGAAGGGAAAGCGTGATGGTGGCGCTAGACTGGAGGCCCTACATGTTGTGAAAATGGTTTTGTACATTTGAGTTACTTTGATTGCCTCTGGTGGTTACAAGATGTGTTCCTATTTATATATCAGATATTCAAGAAAGTGTTTTGTTTATTTTTTGTGACTGGCCAGGATGATAATCTGAAACTCTCTGTGAAATGATGCAGACCCAACAGCATCTGTGCTGCAAAGGATCTGTGAGAGCCATGCATACTCTGTCCTTCAACTTACCACTGTCCTGGGCACACCGAGAGAGCTGGAAATTCATGTGCCCTTGAATTGATAGTAATATTTGATTACATTTTCAGGGATTAAGGGAGGCAATACATTAATAAAATCATGGTTTAACTGATTTTATCACCAAAATATGAAAATACAGCAAATAAACTCTGGTAAATAATGTTCAGTGGTAGAATTCTTACATTTCCTGTGGATGCCTTTGGTTTTGTTCCTGACAAGTACACCATAGTCATGTTCATCACCCATCTGTCAGTAGAGTGAAGGTTTGTTTATTGCTAGATACTGAACAGGTGTCAGTAGAGTTTCCAGACTAAGACAGGTTTGAAAGGGCTGGAATTCTACTTACCTAAGTAAGCCAATAGAAATTCTATAGCTCACAATGGCCCTGTCTACAGCGCAATCATGGGGCTGGCACAGGGAGAGACAGTGTTTTCTTCTGTATTGCATGGGAAGGCCATGAGCTAGGGGTCAACTCTGTGGGGGTTAGCTATAATAACAACAGTAAAAAATGGTGATGTTACATATTGCTATGGATTTATTTTTGGCTTCAAACCCAATGCTATAATACTGTACATAAACACAGAGATCCATTTAGTAGTTAGGGGTGTGGCCTGAGCAGTCAAATTATCCAAATTTGAATCCTACCTCCTGCACTTACTAGGCCTGTGACCTCAGGCAATTCATTTTCAATTCAAAAGGAAGTTTCAATTTTCTTACTTGTTAAATGGAGTGCCTACATCAACAGTGGTGGTTCTTAATTCTGGATGTACATACAGGCCAGCTGAACAAGCAGAAGTCGAACTCTCCTCAAATTTCTAGGTTGAGGGGAGCAGGAATGAGCCTATTTTATGCTCCCTACATCCAGGCAAATTTAGAAGCTACTATCTCATGGGCTGCTGATTTCAAGACCACCAGTCACCCTGTGGTAAGGCTTTCTGCTCCCCCAAAGATTTGCAGACTCAGAAAACCATAGGGGGCAGTTCTTCCCTGTACTATCGGGTCACTGTGAGTCAGAAGCAATGAGATGACAGTCATTTAGGTATCTAAACACTAAAGTGTGAGCCGTGAGGCTGGCTGTCTCAAGTAAAGACTTCCAGTTTTGGAAACCCTCTGGAGCAGTTCTCCTCTGTCCTGAAGATCAAGGTGAATTCAAACAGGCAAATTGCGGAGGGGTATAGTTATAGCTAAGCACTGCTCCTCAAAGAGTGGTCCAAGGCAAGTAGCATCAGTTTGTTGGAAATGCAGACGTCCAGGTTCCACGTTAGCACTATTGAATCAGAGTCTACGTTTTAACAAGGTCCCCAGGTGTTTTTTGTGCATGCTAAAGTTTGAAGAGCAATAGTCCAAAGATCATTGTGAGAATTAAATGAGAAAATACATCTAAGCTCCATATAACACTCTCTGGCCCAAACTACAACGCTTTACCCACTAAGGGTGATATAAGGGTGATATAAGGAGAGTGTTTGCCCAACATCGTATCACTGAATGATACATGTCAAAAGGCTTCTGTGGTAAATGTTTTCTTTTACATATGCACACAAAGGGGCTTCAAAAACTTTGTAGAAAATGGAATTAAAGGATAATGGGCTTTTTTTATTTAATCATTTTATCGCGGGCTCGTACAACTCTTATCACAATCCACACATCCATCAATTGTGTAAAGCACATTTGTACATTCATTACCCTCATCATTCTCAAAACATTTGCTCTCCACTTCAGCCCCTGGCATCAGGTCTAAGGTGTTCAAATGAATTTGCTATTCTCTTGTGCCATCTATGTTCCTGAGGCACTTGCCTTCTTGCAGCCTCCTAAGACTAATCAAAACAACACACAAAAATTCAGGTTGCACCATTAAATTCTGAAACCACACAATTTCAGAATCACATTTGTCCAAATCATATTTTCCAGAAGGTGAGTCAGTAGTCAGGAAGTAAATCATAATTATAAAAGGCAGGGGGAAAATCTCCCAAAGCTGCCTCATAGGAAGGAAGTTGGGATCTTTTCATTCTCTGCCATATAAAATGAAATGCATGTGCAGATATAGAATAAACATAGCATACTGTACATCTGGAGTGCCAAGATGACACATGTTAAAGGATGAACTGCTCAGGTGGAGGTTTGAGTCTACCCAGAGATGCTTCAAAGAAAGGGCTTCAAACTCCATGGAGCACAATTCTCTACTGACAAACATGCCTAGAGTGTCCATGAGTTAGACTACAATAGCAATTGGTTATCATCTATTTATCTACTATAAATTTAATGTTGTTGATTAGAATACATATATTAACAGTGAAGTTATTTATTATTTTTCATATGACTTTAAAATTGTGGGTTTTAAAAAATATTTATGTATTACATAGTAGGAATAAAATCACTTGTTTAAAAGACCGAAAAGGTATGATTTCTACTTAAAGTTCCCTTGGTAAAAAAAAAAAACATTTGAACTTGAATTAATTCAAAAGGGACTTCTTGTGATCACAATTACCCTTTCTCTGCAAAATTACTTCTTTTTCTGCAAAGTGTGTTGGTATCACAAGCTTTATCATAACACGAATGGGACTGCTACTACTAATCATAATCCTGCCAGTGAAGCAAAGCACTGAAAGCTCTCTAAGAACCATTCTGAATAATTTCATGAAAAAATTACTGAGATTAAATAAATATAATACATTTCCAGGCAAAAATGGCTTTTTAGTTGCTGTTGTAGTTTGGTGCAATTGAGTTAGTTCTGATTTTCAGTATTTTAAAGAAAGAGGTCTTGTGCAGCAGATCTACCCAGTGCAATTCTTGATTTGATCTCTGACTGCTGCTTCGATAAGCATTGATTGTGGATCCAAGCAAGATGAAATCCTTGACAACTTCAATCTCTTCTCCATTTACATGATATTACCTAGTGGTCCAATTGTAGTTGTAAGTCATACTGGGCTGCAATCCTGACCCTCCATCAACAATACTTGAAGACTCCTCATTTTCAGCAAGCAAGGTGGTGTCATCTTTATCTCTCAGGTTGTTAACATATCTTCCTCCAATCCTGATGCTGTATTTTTCTTCATATAATCTAGCATTTCTGACTATTTTCTCAGCAAACAGATTGAGTGAGTAGGCTGACATACATCTTTCCAGATTTTCAAACGTGCTATTTACTTGTTTGGTTGCCACGATGCCTCTTGATGCGTACCAAGGTTCCACAGGAGCACAATGAAGTGTTTCACATCCACACAGTTGAAAGCCTTTGCATAGTCAGCAAAACACAAGCCAGCATCTTTCTGGTATTCTCTACTTTCTGTCAAGATCCATCTGACATCAGCAATGATATCCCTTGTTTCACATCATCTTCTGAATCCAGCCTGTATCTCTATATTGCTCAATGTATTGCTGCAATAATTTCTGAGTGATCTTCAGCAAAATTTTTGGGAGTGATCTTTAGCAATATCTATTATGATATTGTTCTATAATCTGGGCATTCTGTTGCGTCACCTGTCCTTGGAATGAGTACAAACGTGGATCACCTCCAGGCAGTTGGTCACGTAGCTTCCTTCCACATTTACTGGCATGGGTGTTCCCAGTGTTTCATCAGCTCGTTGAAATGACTCATTTCAGCATCAATCCCCGTAGGCCCCTTGTCTTTGGCTAATGTTTGAGTGCAGGTAGAACCTTTCCCTCCAGCACCATTGGTTCTTGTTCATATGCTACCCCTTGACATGGTCCAATGTCGACTAGTGCTTTTTTGGGACAGGGATTCTGTGTATCTTTCCATCTTCCTGTCTGTCCCTTCATCATTCAGTATTTTGCTCATGGCATCCTTCTCTCCTGAAACTTGCAGCTGGAGTTTTCCTCGCGTTTTTTCGGGCTGAGTGATGCTCAGCATGTGCTTCCTTTTGGTGTCCAACTCTGCGTCTTTGCTCATTTCATTCTGTTTTACTTTGCTTCTTGAACTGCCCTTTGACATTTTCTCTTCGGCCCTTTCACTTTGTCACTGATTACATTTGCCCAAGTTACTTTACAATTAAGAGAAATTTTACAGTCTCTTTTGACATCCAGTTGATCTCTTCGTTTTTTCCTATTTTTTCTGTACATTTAAAAAATCATTTTATTGTAGCTCATACAACTCTTATCACAATCCGTACATACATCATTTGAGTAAAGCACCCTTATACATTCGTTGCCCTCATCATTCTCAAAATTCGCCTTCCGCTTGGGCTCCTGGAATCAGCTCATTTTCCTTTTTCCCTCCCCTCCCTCCCTACTTCCCTCTCCCCCATTAACCCTTAACAATTTATAAATTATTATTTTATCTTACACTGCCCAGTGTCTCCCTTCACCCACTTTCCTGTTGCCCATCCCCCAGAGAGGAGGTTATATGTAGATCCCCGAGATCAGTTTCCCCTTTCTACCCCACCCCCATACATCCCGGTATTGCCACTCCCACCATGGGTCCTGAGGGGTTCATCTGTCCTAGATTCCCTGTGTTTCCAGATCCCAACTGTACCGCTGTGTATCCTCTGGTCTAACCAGGTTTTCAAGGTAGAATTGGGATCATGATAGTTGGAAGTGGGGGTGGGGGGGCTTGTAGGATTTTCCCATCTTTTTAATAACCTTTTGCTTTCTTCATGTATGAAGTGTTTGAGGTCATCCCATAGCTCCTCAGGTCTTCTGTTGTTATTGTTCAATGCATCAAATATATTCTTGAGATATTCTCAAAATTCAGGTGGGATATACTCAAGGTCATATTTTGGCTCTTATGAACATATTTTAATTTTCTTCAGCTTCAACCTGAACTTACATGTGAGTGAGATGGTCTGTTACACAGTCTGGGCAGGTTTTAGCAGCTGATATTGAGTGTTTCCATGACCTCTTCTTCACCCTGCCCCCAAATAAAATCAACTCAATGCCAGCAAGTGGGTTCTGAGTCATGGTGACCTTATAGGACAGAGTAGAAATGCTGCCATGGGTTTCTGATACCATAGTTAATGCTTTATGGGAATAGAAAGTTTGCTTTTCTCCGATGAATCAGCTGATGCTTTCGAACTGCTGATTTGTCAGTCAGCAGTCCTGTGCATACCCCTCTTCCACTGGAGCGTCCTCAGATGCAGTCAGCTTGCTTTCTGCATATTCCATATTGAGAAGTCTGTGTGTATAGTCATGTTTATGCTGTTAGAAAAATGGCATCAAGAAAAAAAATAATAAGAAAAAAAAGAAAAATGGCATCAAAGTGAAGTCATTGCTTTTACAAAATTGTATTATGTGACACCCTCCCCAGCTTAGTTTCTATCATCATGATCCAATTTTCCAACTATGGTTCCTTCCTTTTTGTTTACAACTTTTGCATTCAAATTGCCAAATATTAGGAGTGCACCTTGAGTGCATTTTTCATTAATTTCTGAGTGAAGACGTTGACAGACTTCTTCAATTTCTGCATCACTATCTTTCGTAGTTGGAACAAAAATGTTAGCATGTGTGATATTGACTGGATTTCCTTGTATGGGGATAGATATCATCCTATGAAAGACAGCATTGCACTTTAAACTGGATCTCGAAAGGCCCCTTTGACCATAAATGTGTCATTCCTCTGTGTCATTCTCGGCAGAGTAAGCCACGAGAATTTTTCAATCAAAATGGAGAGAATCAGTCCATTTCAGCTCACTAACGCCCAGAGCATCGGTTTTTATACATTCCATTTAATTTTTAACAAATTCCAATTATCCTATATCCATATTTTGTACATTCCAAGTTTGGGTTATTAATTGATGCTTGCCGCTGTTTGTTTTCATTTGGATTAATGGCACACCATCCCACAAATGTGCTGGAACCTGTACTTTTGCACCGTTTGCCCCATCTGACTCATTGTGGTCGACTGTACTTTCAGAAGACAGTAACATTTTTGAGGGCCTTCTGACCGGAAAGGCCCGGCCTCTGGCAGCATTATTTCTTGCAATGTTCTCCTGCCTTTCTGTAAGTTTTCCGTTTCTGACAAGGATTTGATGATATCCACGAGGTTTCCAGAAAAGGATGGTCTGCGGCTGCTTGCTTCTCTGCTCTTAGTCTGGAAGCTCAGCTGAAACCTGCTCATTTTTGGAATACCGGTGACATAGCTCCCAGCATCAATTACAGCAACACCCAAGCCACCGTGTACAACAAACTTACTGACAAGTAGTAGTAATCTTCAATGTTATGTTCATATATTTCTGAATCATTTTGTCTTAAAAATCTGCTAGCCCTTAAAAACACTGCAATGTCGGTCAATATAAGAGATTCTTTCCTTTCTTGGGCTTTTTATTTTCTAAAAAAATTATATAAGTTATCTATTTAATTTTAAATAATTATATTATTTCCTTTTTTAAATAAATCTCAGAAACAAAATCCCATCTACTATTAAATAATTGAACTAAAAAATAGAAAGCAGGCTGTAATTTTTTATTATTACTATAATCAACATAAAAGAACATTAAATTATCCTGAGTATTGCTGTCTAACCCAAACATTTAGAAACATGTTGAATTTCTTAAAATGACATCATTTTAAGAACTCTTATCTATCTATTTAACTATCTATCCATCTGTGGGAAACAAAGATTTCTCCCAAGTTGTCTCCCAAATATATGCCAAACTTAGCTGCTTGCTACATGTGGCAAATGACTATTCACTTGGAGTTCAACAGAAGTAGGTCAGGGGTTATTCTCTCTAAGGGTTATCAGCCATCCAGAGCAAGCAGACACCACTGTTTATCCCACAGTAAGCAGGGCCCACTCCCTTCTGATAAGGATAGTGTGGATTGTTTCCATGAAGGAGACCCCAGGGAGGTCAAGCCCACTCAAGGGTGATCAAGGTTTGGCCGACATACTGAGTCTAGGAATCTGCCCTTCTTGTCACAGGTATACCCTCAGTCCCTCTCCTCCCCATCATATGTACACCCCTCATTCATCCTCTTCCTGTTACACCTATGCCCATTGTATATCCCCCTCCTATTGCTTGCATTGCCTATGGTACAGCCCCTTCCTGTGACGTGTGTGATTACCTGTAATCATTCCCCCTAAGTAGATATAAGCTTGGGTTAGCTAAAGGTTGGGAGCAATAAATCGACACGCACCTCACCTCACTCTCCTGCCCTTGGCCCATGCTGTGTGGGGACCTGGCTGGTAAGATCATGTCCATCCAGGAGGTGAGCATGCTACGATGAAATATGTCTGACTCCATTACTTCAATCTCTCTTCTATCTCTCATGCTCTCTATGACTTTATTATAATCTCTATGTATCTTAACTCTACAATTGTGCTTACTAAACCCGTGATTAGTTGTGGGGGGCTGGTCTTTCCCCCCACATTCATCTATCTATCTATACCTACCTGCCTGTTTTCTAGGAATAGAAAATTACAATGTATCTCAGCACCTTTTCAAATCCTTCTGCCCTCTAAGATCTGGCACAGAACATTTTGAAAATAATTATTGAAAAAAATGATATTGGGTATATATGTATATATATGTATTCCCCAAAGCCCTAGTGGCACAGAGGGTTATGCGTTGGGCTGTTAACTGAAAGGCCAGCAATTGGAAACCACCAGCTGCTCTGCGGCAGAGAGAAAAGGCTTTTTCTTCATAAAGATTTATATTCTCAGAAACCCACAAAGACAGTTCTACTGAGTCCTATGGGGTTATTGTGGTAGTTACATAATTATATGTCAAGTTGAAGATTTATTGAATTGTAAAGGTGTTATTCAACCTATCGATCAGGTTACAACCTGGTGGTGCCTGCTTTGGGCGTGACCCTCTCATAATGAGGGCCCTGAGAACCTCCCCTTCTGTCTTGGCCTTCACATTCCTGCTGGTGGACCCTCATCGCTACCAGAGCCCTGGAAAGGCGTCCACCACCATTGGATCCACAGGACTTTGCCCCCACTGGCCTGTGATGTTCCTGCAATCCGCATCATTACATGGGCTGTATGAGTCTGAAGGGGGAGTATGGACTAGTATCGGACTTATGGACTTGATCTGGACTGGGATGGAATTTTTGCTTGATATATAATTACTTCTTGATATAAAGCTCTCTCTTACGCATATACAAGCGTCACTGGGATTGCTTCTCTAGTCAACATGGCCTACCACAGTCATTAGGAGTTGAGATCAACTTAGTGGCAGTTAGTTTGATTTTGAGTTTATATAAATTTTCAACAAAAGTTTGCTCTGGATATAGAATTCTTTTAGGAAGAAAGCTCAGGAGTAGAAGTTGACTCACTGACATCAATTAGAGTCACACAATCTGAAAAAAGGCACAGTGGAGGTGTGTTAGTCTGGGTACATTAGAGAAACAAATCCACAGAAACCCATATGTATAGGAGAGTTTTATATGAAGGGTAAGTGCATATCAAGAAAACATTCCAACCCAGTGCTGCCCAACACTTCAAGTCCAACATTAGCCCTTATGTCTGACACCAATCCACAAAGTCCTCCTCTATCTCATAAAACACACGCAATGATGCCAACTGCAGGAGGAAAGCCGCATCAGTGAATGTGTAAGCATCTCAGCGCTGGCAGGGCTCTCTACCCGGCTGCTCCGGCACCCAGGACGGCATCAGGGTAGGTCCATGTGGCTTCTCCTCGGGAATGTCTTGCAGGAAGTGAGCCTTGCAAGCTGAAGCAGGGAACTGGTTAAGGCAGCGGCACCCTAGTCTGACCATCAGAAAGCAAGAGACCTGAAAACTAGAAAGGTGAGACTCAACGAACTGTTTATCCCTCCACCCTTCAGTTAACCCCACGTGTGTTTATTGGCCAGGTTGACACAACAAACTTTATCTCAGGAGGGAAAGGGGACGAGAACTTTACCATGGATCGCATGAGTAGAGTTTAACTAAAGTCTAGTCTAAAGCTGTCAGTGCTCACTAGAGAAAGTCCAAGCCTTCTGTATCCTGCTGGATAGGGGTCTGTCTTCGTTCAAACGACAAAATCAACTGTGTTCATATTCTGAAAGGAAATAGCACTCACACTATTTGAGTCCAAAGTTCACCTTAAGTAAATAAATCTGGTGAAGCAAAATGATCTGACCTAAGTCAATAAACTGGGAAGTTGCTCCAAGAGAAGGTTAAATGAAAACATGTGTTAAAAACCCTCAGCATGTTGTTAAGGTAGGAGGTGTGCCTGAGGAAATCTGATACTTTGCTCAAATCTATTTAACCCAGGATCCAACTCACCTAGGGAAAAAAATCAACTGGCAATTAAAGCAAGTTTTAGCAATTTTACTATTAACAGAAGGAGTATTTAATGAAGTTGTAAATACCGGAGAATATAGATTTGACTTAGCATTAAATATAAATTATGTAACAAATAATTGGAAACAAATGGGCAGAAATTTGCCTACTTGGCACTTTACCATTTGTTTTTACCGTATAAACGTTTTCTTTCCTTAATGTGAAAGATTGGAGACTTCAGAAGGTTTATAGGGAAATCATTTTCTTTTTAGTCTATTTTTAAAAATAACTTTTTGAAGGTCCTGTGTATTAAATAAATTTCATAATTAGAAAAATCCTGTTTCAGCTGGGAACGCCATTGTCCCCTGGAGGAGGAATTACAGAGGTGTCCAGGAAATGGCTCCCTGTGCCTCAGAGGGCCCTTCCCATTCCCCAACGACTGAGCCTGGAAACGGCAACACTCCAGGATTCCAGGGAGATCACTCCCCTACAAATACCAAACAGCTCGAAACTTTGCAAGCCACAGCACGTTTGGGGAAATAAGACACTTCCCATCAAATCGCAAATCAGTACTGGTTTATTTTCTGCCTTTTGTGGGGTGACACAAACCCACTGAGGAAGTCTGTTTTGTTACCAGGCTGACGAACTGTACCTTTAAAACTCACATGAACGCTTTCCCTCTGGTTCAGTGTATCTAGGCCCCTCATACTCGTGTATGAGACAAAATCGTCATTAAAAGCAGCCCAAAATGTGGATCAACCCCCAAACTCTTTTCCTGACACTTAGAGTTATTCATTACTGTTGAGCCGATTCCTACTACAGGTGTCCTACGGAAACCTTGCCTGGTGGGCTCCGCACTCCCTGTCTGATTGTTGGTGCGTGTGTGGCCACTGCATATTTTGATTGTCTTCATGTTTAGGGGAACAGATTCAACCTCAAAGTGACAGAAGAAGTCAACATGTAACAACCTGATCTCTGACCCACAGCCAGCCGAAAATCTGTTCTTCGGCCAACTCCGTGTGTGGCATTTTGTTAGAACAACGACACAAAACTGAGCCTTTCTACTTCCGCAAACCAATACAGGTCTTAAAGTTACCGTTCCTTCTGCAGTAAGGGCTTATGGAAGAGAAAATAACCTGCCAACAATGGTATTGATTGTTATTTCAAATAAAATGAAAGAAAACAGGAAACTTGGAGAAAAAAGGAGAAGGGGGAAAAGGAGGGGAAAAGTCAAAGCATGTTTCCACGATGTTTGCTCTTTCTTATCACATGACTACGTCCAGATCCTTCTGTTGTCTTACTGGAAATGGCAATTGGCATCTGACACATATTGAGCACTCTGGTCTTTAACATGGGAGTTCTAGTGGTGTAGTCGTTACATGTTGGGCTGTACTCCGCAAGGTCAGCAATTTCAAACCAGCTATTGCTACAATGGGGCTTTCGACCCACTAAAGAGTTACAGTCTCAGAAACTTCCTGGAACATTTTACATTGTCAGCATTGGCTGGATGGAAGAAAGTGTTTTTTGGCTTGGTCTTTCACATTCTCTTCTAAAAACCGTTTTTATCTACAAAACTTTATTTTACATGCACGTTTGTTGTCCACGGACTTTCTTGTTTAGCTGCTAAGATTATAAGGCAAGACTATTTCAGCAATTCCACGGCATAGCTATGTTCTTTCTTGATATTAAATAAAAGTAACAATTGTGAATTATTTTTGTTTCATATTCTTATGGTTGGAATTGGCCTCAACACCTCGGGATAATACATTCCTAAAGGCATTCATCATATTCTTTTGAGATTCCAGCTGTGACAAAGTATTTAAGTCTATATTTGCACTAACTAGTCCTTGAGAAATCAAGAAAGGATGTGGTGCATACAGAGAAGAACTGGAATGTAGAATTGGAGAGGAAAAAAAATCTTTCAAAACGAAAACCCCACACTAATGAAACAACCTCCCCTGCCCCCAACACACACGCACACACGCACATGCACACACACACACGCGCACACACACACGCACACACGCACACACACATGCACACACGCACACACACGCACACGCTAGAACCAACAGCAGTTTTTTCTTTCCCAGTCACCAGCGTGTGCTTGCCAAGTGTCCCCTACAGTTTTAGGGGCACCAGGGTGAGAGTTGGTGATCTCTGGTCAACAGAGGGGGGTGGGGAGCTAGGGATGACACCACCCCTGTTCTGTGTCTGTCCACTTTTGGTTTATCCAAATAACAAAATAATAGGAAGACAAGAACAATAGAAAAACACTTAATTCCCAAACCAGAACTGGCTGCTGACCTTTCTCAAGGTCACCTTCCCGAGACTGGCTCCGTGGTCACTGGCCTTGAGGGTGATTCTAGTCCTCTTTGTGTATGTTACCAAGCAACAAACATAAAAACAAAGACCCAACCAGACAAGCAAAAGGAGAATAGGGGAAAGGCAAGGAGAAGGGCCAGAGGGGAAGCCAGTTCATTGAGGTCGGTGCAGAAATAATTAAAAGAACTAAGAAGGCAAGTTTGACTCGATAGAAGAAAAATCAGGCAGCGGCTCGGAGAAGCGAGGAAACAACTCTCTAGAGCAATACGAGTAACTGGCAAGAAAAAGTCCGAACGTTATAACTGATGACTAGCTTTCACTGCAGTTAGAGTTGCCATTTGATTGATATATGGTATCACACAGGAGATGAACAAAACTGAAATCTGAAGACGAATTATCATGAAAACAATTAAGGCCTGCCAAAAAAAAAAAAACTATCCTCAAAAAATTCTGTTGTTCATCAATCAGGTCACTATAAATTGGTATGGACGTGATGGCCCCTAACAAGACCATGCTCGGTAAGGTGGTGCTGGTGGCTCTCGTGATTAAGGCTGCGGAGTTGGCTCGGACTCCCAGCGACCCTGTGTAGAGCAGAAGGCAATGTCACCTGGGGCTGCACCAACCACAGGAGAGAGTTCATGCTGAGTCCACTGTTGTAGCCACGGTGTGAAGGCTTGTGGAGGGCCGTCCTCTTCGCTGCTCTCGCTCCCTGGACCCAGCATGGTGTCCTTCTCCAGGCCTGGCCTCTCCTGGCAACATGTGCAAAGCATGTGAGATGCAGTCCTTGCTTCTCAGGAGCACTCTGTCCCTCTTCCAGAGAGATCTGTCTGCTCTTTGGGCAGTCCTTGGAGCTTTCAATAATCGTGCTTTCAGGTAACACTACCAAGCCTAAAGCAAAAGGCTGTGGACCCCATGTGTATCAAGTAATATTCTGTTCTGTAGGGTTTCGGTGGTTGCCAGGTGCCTTTGGGTGGGTTCAAAACTACATTAAACCAAAAGAAACAGATCATTTTCATACTGGCTAATATGTTCCAGAGATTAGCAATTGAATTCGATTAATTTAGATTAGTATCTAAATGATTTGGAATTGTGGTATTAAAGTCTGACAAAGATACACAAAGAAAAAATTACTGACAAATTCTGTTTGAATATGTACAAAAAATTCTAAAGTATCGTTTAAATTGTAGTGCTGGTGACGGATATTGAGTGTACCATAGACTGCAAAAGAACAAATAACAGTTTTGGGAGAAATGCACTGTAATTTTCCCCAGAAGCGAGGGTGGCAAGCCTTTTACTCTATTATTTGGACACATCATTAAGATAGACCAGTCACTGGAGAAGTACATCACAGTGGAAGGACAAAGAGCTGGAGGGAAACTTTCGATGAAACGAATTGACCCGATAGCCTCAATCTACTAATAATGAAGATGAAGATGATGTCGGACCTGGTAGTGTTTTGTACTGTTACACAAAAAGGTCACCATGAATTGGAGCTAATTGATGTAACTAACTGTCAGGGTCAACTAGAGGTCTGGATGACCCATCCCAAATGGTCTCTCATGATAACGAGGTTCACCAGCTGTGGATTAGCAGACCAATTATTTTACTAGAATAAGGACCAATCAGCAGACAAGAGTCATGTCAAGGGGAAAGCAGGCAGAGGCCTGAGACAAGCCAATGGGGTGACCCCTATGAAATCCAATGTGGTTCTACTTGACTGGGAATTCTTCAGATCACAAGATCAGTTTCTTGATGGAGGCATATTTTGCTTATTAAATCTTGATCACGAGAAAGCATTCATCTGTGTGTATCATAGCAGACTTGGGATAGCCTTATAAACAATGAGATTTCCAGAACATTCAGTTCTGCTTCTAAGAGGAGCCTGTACATGGATCAAGAGTTAGTGGTATGGACAGAGTAGAGAATGCGCATGGTTTAAAATCAGGAACGTGTGTCAAGGCTGTATCCTCTCACCATGCTTGTTCCATCCATTTGCTTAGCAGTTAATCAGAGACTTTGCACTATATGACGAAGATTATGGTACCAAGATTTGACGAAGACTTCTTGACAATCTGCAATATACAAATGGCACAACTTTGTTTGCTGAAAGTGAAAATTTGAAGCACTTGCTGATGAAGATCAAGGATTTCAGCCTTAAATATAGATCACAACTTAATGTAAAGAAAACAAAAATCCTCACAACTGGACCTATAGTAAACGCAAGGTAAACAGAGAACAGATCGAATGTACTCAGATCCGCAAACAATGCTGACGGAAGCGGCAGTCAAGCGAATGAAAAGACAAAATGCACTGGGTAAATCCGCTGCACAAGACCTCTGCAAAGGGTTAAAAGCAAGGATGTTACTTTGAGAAATAACTGCACCTGACCCAAACCATGATGTTTTCATCTGCCTCACGTGCATGTGAATGTTGGGCATTGGCTAAAGAAGACAGAAGAAGAATGGATGCGCTTGCATTACGGTGCTGGCAAACCAGATTGCAAGTACCAAGAATGCACCATAGAAGAACAGATGTTTTCAAATGTCAAAAAACAGGAGACGAAGAATGGATGATGAGCCTTTGTCTTACGTGCTTTGGGTTTGTTACCAGGAGAGACCGTTCCGGAGAAGGTCGGTAAGAAAGAGGGGTGATGAAAAAAAGAAACACCTTCAACCAAGCGGATGGAGGCAGTGGCTGCCACAGTGGACTGGCCACTAACCCGTGTGAGGATGGCACAGGGCGGGCTCAATATAGAGCTGCATTCTGTGGGGTCATGACGAATTGGGACTGACTCGGGACACCTAGGAACAATAACATTTCCAGGTTTGCTCGTGTCAGTATTTCTCCCCTTCAAATTATCTCTCACTTTAAAGCGGAAATGCTTTTGTTCTACACTATGGGAATTTTTTCACTTTATTTTTCAAGCCTTCTAGTGATGCTTTCACACACTTGCGGTTATATTTTTAATATTTAAAAGAGCTATCAAATTTTGTAAGTATTCTTTCACTTGTTCTTATTTTAAAAACATAACATCTTCCTAAATCTTTCTGAGGATTGTAGCTTTTCCAAGGTCCTCTTTGTTTAACTCTGTCACTAGCTTCTCAGTTATACTAAATTTGTATTTTATTCTGTGATCTTTGTTTACGATTCTAGGAGCCACAGGGCGAAGTGGGTTTCATGTTGGGCTTTAACTGCAAAGGTAGCAATTTGAAATCATTGGCAGCTCTGAGGGGAAAAAATGAGACTTTCTATACCTGTAAAGAAAAAACTCACAGGGGCAGTACTGCCTTGTTTATAAGGTCACTATGAGTCAGAATGGCAGTGGGTTTAGGTATGTTTGTTTTTTAGGGATTTGTGATTCTATATTTTTATGTAGCATGGGTGCCATGAGTCAGAGCCAATGAAATAGCAACTAATACCAGATCCTCATGTCATTTCGTGTCTCGTAAAGCCCCATGCCATTCTGCTGCTAATCCCTTCCTTCATATAAACTGTTCCTTCTGATTAATATCATCACCGCAAGGGGCTACTTAGCTTTTAGCTACCAGGACAAACCAGTCCATGCTAACAATGCTCTGAGTCCACTTCTGTAGAGAATATTTCCACTTTCTCCAACATTCTGAGAGCCCCAGCTCAATATAAAGTGCACCCTATGAATGAAGATACATGTGATGACTATATGAGGCACGCTTTATATGAGGCACACAAAAGGACTGGGGGACAGTTCCCCTGGGCAGAGCTTTTGTAGGACCCATTCTGCAACAGGTGTGCGTCGATCACCTCACTCTGAGTTAGTGCACCAGGGGCATTGGCTGGGAAGGTTCTCTCTGGTCACAGTGAACTTTTTCATAAAAGCTGTTTTGTTCAAACCTTGTTTCTTGTGATGGCTAATTTAAGCGAAGCGTGTGTGTCTGTGAAATTTTGTTTCTTGCTCAGGAAAAATGCCGCAGAAGCTTTGTGATATTGATACAGCTGGCAAAGACAGCACTAGTGGATAAGAGGTTTTCTCGTTTCAAAAAAGATGAATGTTGATTGATGACAAACCTCATTCTGGATGTCTGTCACCTTCCTGGATGGACGGAAATGTAGACTTGTAGTGCATTTGGAGTTTGTTCCACCAGGTCAGACTGTTAATCAAGCTTTCTGTTTAGAGGTTCTGAAAAGATTGCATAACAATGTTTGGAAGAAAAAAAAAAAGGCAAGATCTGTGGCAGACAGGGGACTGGTTTTGCCACCATGACAATGCACCTGCTCATGCAGCCATCCCAATGCACCAGCTTTTGGCAAAAAAACAGCATGCCTGTCTCGTACCAGGCACCTTACTCAGCTGACCTCACTCTGAGTGGCTTCTTTTTGTTTCCACAAATGCAGAGGGCCCTGAAAAGATAGTGAGTTGATGATGTACAAGAGGTAAAGAAAAAAAAATGAGGGAGGTGCTGTCAGCCATCCAAACAGATGAGTCTGAAAATGTTTCCAAGAATGGAGTCGCAGATTTCACAACTGTATTAAGTGTAATGGAGAGTACTTTGAAGGTGATCAGGTTTTTTTGTAGAGAAATTTAAATAAATAGCTTTGAAAGAAATTCCAGGTTTGTTTGTGTTTTTAGGTACTGCTCGTAAGCATTTGCTTAGAGACTTACGAAAATCTGGGTGTATTCAGAATGCTGAAAAATAGAATAAATTACATAAAATGCATTCAATTTTCCTACTTTAAATGAAGCTTTGAGGTCAAGATAATTTCTGCCGGGCACAAGCAGGGTTTCCACAATTTCAACCTTGTAAAGATCATGCTCTTTCTCTCAGTCTTTTTATGACAGAGATGTCCTTTGCATAAGCCCCCCCCCCCCAGTTGACTTCCTCTCCTTTCTGATTACACAGCATTGAGCCATGTGAGCTTTCCTAAACCAACACTGGCAAAGGAATAAAATTATTCTACTTGCTTTAAATTAGTCGAAATCTATACCTGAACAATAAGTGCAGCAAGGATGAGGAGATTTGAGATTCGTTTTTTAATTTTTTTAAATTGAAACTCTAAAGCAAGGAAAAAGGGAGAAAAGGCAGGCAGCCAGCAGTGTCCCCTTTTATCTCGATCTCTGACATATCAGCAAACAAGGGGAGAAAGTCTTAAGTCTTTTCTTTCCAGTAGTTATTCATGGTTATAAGAAAGCTTAGATGTAGATATGAAGATGATTATAAGAATATTAAAAACAGACCACTGATAATGTTTAGAAACAGGTCTTCTTTATAAAGTCATTTATCCATCTGGAAAGGGAATCTACAGAATGTGGGTATTTTCCTACTTTTTTTCTTCTTCTTCTTCTTCCACCCTTTTCCGGTTTCATTGCTTGTAAATTCCAATTTTTTTTTTTTGCATCCTTAAGGCAGTAAGCAGTCTAGGATACAATCCTTCCCCTGATATTTGAGTTTGGTATATCAGATATGATTATTTGAAGCTCCTTATTCAACAGAGGGTTGAATATAACACAGGCAGCCCAAACCTGGTACAGCTTGATAGGGGTTGCTAAGGAGATGAATGGCTGGTTTAATGATAGCTGCAAACAGTCCTCTCAGAGGCTGCACACACTCCTGGAGGGAAAGAAACAAAGACTGAGATGAGTAGGTACACTGAGAAGGTTTCTCTTCAACCTCGGATTTTCCCCTTCTAACCCAGTACTTAATGAAACAATGGTCATATAACCTGCATACAATTGAATAGCTTCTTGACATAAGTACAAGCTCCCTCACTGAGATAATGTATGTTCTCCTTATGTCATCCAGTACACAACACAATAAAAATATATGGCTTATGGAAAGCAAATGAACTCTGGCGGTTCTTATTCAATTAATTTCTCTTCAGAACACCATTCAGGATAAATTAGGCCTATTGAAATCAATCCATCTCCCACCCTGACTTGTGTGCAAGCCTGCAGTGAGCAGAGGCTTGGGCTCTCCTGAACTTTTTTTCCTATGGGATGTGAGAAATAATATTTTTATATTCTCATTTCTTTCCCAGGACTTGTTATTTACATTTTCTGTGTATAGCAGGGACTAATTAATGATCTAGTTTTAAAAGTAGACTGACGTGAAAAAATAAACAGCTCTAAGAGCTAGAGCATCTGTCTATTAAATGTGAAGTAAGACAAATATAAAAATATACACACTAATTTGTAATTTTTTAAATCTAGGTACTGTGCTACTTACACTTGCTCAGTTAAGCATTAACGATATTTCTAATTGGTTTCATTTTCTTTTCAAAGGCCATGAACAAGTCTAATGTTATTCTCAAAGCTTTTTTAAATAGATAAAATAATAATTAATTGTAGGAAAAATAATTAAGTGTAGGGGGAAAGTTCCTATAGATTCCCTTTCCAAAGGGATACATAATTAATATTCTGGAAGCCTGTGTCCAAAGCCATGAAATTTCTGAGGCTACCTAATAATTTGGCTCCCTGGATGATATGGAACTCCTGGTGCTGCTACAGATCAAACAGGCCAAATGCATTGTAAGCTCCCATTGAAATCTAGACCAATTTCTCAAACATCATTGTTGACGCGTGCCGTTTTCCTTGAATATTTTTATTTGGGTGAGTGGGAGAAAGGGTTTTGGATTCGTTTACCCCCTGTTCACAATTCCAAATAAGAAGTTAAAATCGTCAAATTTTGAAGAGTTTTAATTATTCTCATTCTAATTTTAGACAAAAAGAATGAAGAACAAAATATGTATGAGTTGATGCTGGTAAACAATTTTCTGAAGATAAAGCCATGTTTGTGTTTTTTTAATCATTATATTTAAAGAGGTTGTGCTAGTCCAGGTTGACTAGAGAAGCAAATCATTGCCACTTATATATGTGTAAGAGAGAACTTTATATCAAGAAGTACTTATGCATTAATAAAACATCCCAGCCCAATCCAGATCACGCCCTTAAGTTCGATATCAGCCCCCAAATCCAGTATTAGCCCATGAATTCCTCTTAGACTCACACAGCACATGCCTTGATGCCACATGGAAAGTCCTGTGGATCCAGTGGCAGGACACAGAGCTCTGGCTGCCATCAGCCTGGCTCCTTGTGCTTTGTCAACAGGAATATGTAGCAGAGAGAGAGAGTGACCTGACTCTTTGACTGGCAGAATCAAGAGAGAAAGAGTTCCCAGAATCCTCATGAAAAAGCCATGTCCACAAGGAGGAATTATCAGGCTGTGACCTGATTGACAGGCTAGACACCATCCCTTCATTCTTTTATCAAGTTGACATGAAATTGTTTAATTACCACAGAGCTGTAATGCAATAAGAGAAGACTTATATGTAGACTTTTTAAGTAAATATTTTATAAGATACATTTTACTTAAAATGTATACATGGTCAAGGTAAATGTAGTTACTTCTACACAGTTTATAGAGGAGTATCGTGAAATAACAGTATTAGAAAATATATTCTGAGATGATAACTGATCTGCCCTTCCATTTCCATAATGCGAGCCCTTTTGCCTCCAATGATTTATTTTTAACTTTTTTAAAATAAAAAAGAAGAAAGTACTATCATCTCACAACTAATTTTGAATCTTAAGTATTTATTCTGTTGGCCCATCTGTACTGGATCTACAAAAAAATACTCATGGAAGGAGTATTCAAGAAATTATAAAGTACAAGACCTCTTTAAAACATTAAAGAGAAAAGATTCCCTTTGAGAACTAAGGGTCTCTGACCCAAGCCATGTTCTTACTTTCTGAAAAAATTATTATTGAAGTGAAAGTTTACAGAGCAATTGCTTTTTCATTCGACAGCGCATGCACACTTCATACACGTTTGTGCCATTGATTGCAATCTCCGCCATGTGCAACAACACTCTTCAAGCCTTCCCTACGTTTATGGTTTCACCTAGTCCTCGCTTCCTCCCTCTTCTTACCTCCTGGGCTTGGCCCCTGGGTAAATACTGTCTTCTGGGTCTGGGATAGTTGATGGTTCTGATGATGGAATCCCTTCCTGGTGCTTACCTTGCAGGCTTGTCATTTGGCTGAAAGTTAAGCCATGGGTTTGAATTCAGTTACAGGGCAGAGGAATATCTCAGGGCCATAATCTTGGGCTCCTACCAGTCTCTGCCAGGCCAGGCAATCTGGCCTTTCTACGATTTTGAGTTTTGTTTCACCTCTTTTTCTCAGTTCACCCAGAATAAGAATTCCTTCTAGTCATGAACTAATTTTTTTCATAGTGTTCAGTAACTACTTTTAAAAAGTATATATTTATTTACTTAAGCATGGCTTTATTCGATTTCTTTTCTTCCGGTGAAAATTTGCATTAAGTACCGTATATACTCGTGTATAAGCCGAGTTTTTCAGCACAAAAATGGGCTGAAAAATTGGGGTTCAGCTTATACACAGGTCAGTGGTACCCAGTGAGGTGTAACATATCGCTGGAGCCCCCCAAGGTAACCAGACGACTGCAGGGCTTTGAGTGTTTGTTTACTCACATCTAACCAATCAGAGCCGTCCTATGATGTGTATCTTTGAATAAGCCTTTTAAAGGCCATGTGCGAAGGATGTGGCATGAATGGATGTCATCTGGTCAAGCCCAACTAACAAAAGGAGGAAATGTCATGAAGCCTGACATAGAGTTAATAGCAAAGTGGGTTCGAGATGCATGGGAAGACATTCCAGAAGGCATGGTGCGACATGCCTTCCAGAAATGTAGTATTAGTAATGCTATGGATGGCAGTGAAGACTGCGCTTTGTATGAAAATGACAGCAGTGATGGTGATGACGGTGATCTCAGTGAGGACAGCGTCTATGATGACCTCACACCAGCTGGAGCTCTGCATTGGGATATAGATGATGATGATGAATCCAGTTTTGAAGGACTTTTAACTCGTTACATTTTACCTTGGTTGCTGATTGAGCTCAGGGAATAGTACTCTTCAAGTATCATTGTTGATACCTTATTGCTTTTGTTGAACCTATTTTCCACTTACTGTGCTGGTTTACACTAATGTTAAATGACTTGTCCTTTTATTTATGTTTTTATTTAAAATAAATATTTAAATACATTACCCCACTAATGTCTCAATTTTTAGTAATTTTATTTTCATGTATTTTGATTATTGAAACTCACCAATAGCTTCTGCATTTCCCTCCCTAGGCTTATGCTTGAGTCAATCAGTTTTTCTGGTTTCCCAGGTAATAATTAGGTACCTTTGCTTATACTCTGGTCGGCTTATATTGGAGTATATACAGTAATAAACAGAAATCTACAGCTATCCTGATGGTTTTCAAAATAGAATGTTTTTACCTATATCAGAATATCTTCTTTTGTGTCTGACTTTTGGGCTAAACATAAGACCTGTGAAATCCACCCATATGTTACTAGATTGTGCTTTTAAATTGATAAGAATGTTGTTACATGATAAAACAAACAACTTTCCTCTAGTTTCTAAATACTTCCTCCCCCAACACTATCATGATCTCAATTTTACCTTACAAATCCCACTAGACCAGTGAATGTATACTGTACAGATAGGAACTTAAAACACAGGAAATTCAGGGCGGATAATTCCTTCAGGACCAGTGGCACGAGTGCCAACACCCGGAGGGTGGAGGGATGGTGAATGGGAAAAGGGGAACCAATTACAGGGATCTACATATAACCTCCTCCCTGGGGGGCGAACAACAGAAAAGTGGGTGAAGGGAGACATCAGACAGAGCAAGATGTGACAAAATAATAATTTATAAATTATGAAGGGTTTATGAGGGAGAGGGAAGCAGGATGGGAGGGGTAAAAATGAGCTGATGCCAGGGGCTTAAGTGGAGAGCAAATGTTTTGAGAATGATGAGGGCAATGAATGTACAAATGTGCTTTGCATAACTGATGTATGTATGGATTGTGATAAGAGTTATATGAGCCCCTATTAAAAATGAGAAAAAAAGAATGTTGTTACATTGTGTTTATTCATTATTCTATTGCTAGATCTCTGGGTTTTTGAAAGTTTGGGTCATTCTGAGTAAAGCTGAGGGAGCCATTCCATGCAAGTCTTTTGTGAACACGTGTTCTCATTGGGTTGGGTCCAATATATACAAATAGGAAAGAATATGCTTAACTTAAAGGATGGCCAGAACTTCTCCCAGCTTTTATTATTTTATCCTCCCAGTTACAGTTGAGAAACGTTTCTGTTATCTCACATCCTTGCCAATATCTGGCTTTGTCATTGTTCTTAATTTTAGCCAATCTGTTTGCTTCAATTTACTTTTTTCTGATGATAGTTTTGGTAAGCTTATGTTTATGTTTTTATTGGTCTTTTGTACATCTTTAATTCTAAAGTATTTATTCAACTATTTTACACACATTTAAAATTTCCTGCCTGTCTTCTTTTTATAATAAAATTGCAATTCATTGTATATTCTGGGCATATGATTTTTGTCATCATTTTCTCTTAGTCTATGGCTTATGTATTAATTTTATTAATGGTACCTTTAAAAAATCATTTTATTGGGGGCTCTTACAACTCTTATCACAATCCATATATACATCCATTGTGTTTAACACATTTGTACATCTGTTGCCCTCATCATTCTCAAAACATTTGCTTTCTACTTGAACCCTTGGTATCAGCTCATTTTCCCCTCCCTCCCCACTCTCCCTCCCTCATGAACCCTTGATAATTTATAAAGTATTATTTTGTCATGTCTTTCACCATCTGACATCTCCCTTCACCCACTTTTCTGTTGTCCATCCCCAGAGAGGAGGTTTATATAAATCCTTGTAATCAATTCCCCCTTTCTACCCCATCCTCCAGCCACAGTCCCATTATTGCCACTCTCAGCACTGATCCTGAAGGGATCATCTGTCCTGGATTCCCTGTGTTTCTAGTTCCTATCTGTACCAGTGTACATCCTCTGGTTTAGCCAGATTTGTAAGGTAGAATTGGTATCATGATAGTGGGGGTGGGGTGGGGGTGGGGAAGCATTTAGGAACTACAGGAAAGTTGTATGTTTCATCGTTGCTACATTGCAACCTGACTGGCTTATCTCCTCCCGAGACCCTTCCATAAGGGGAGGTCCAGTTGCCTACAAATGAACTTTGGGTCCCCAATCTGTACTCCCCTCAATTCAAAAAGATATGATTTTTTGTTCTTTGATGCGGATACCTCATCCTTTTGACACCTCGTGATCACACAAGCTGGTGTGCTTCTTCCATGTGGGCTTTGTTGCTTCTGAGCTAGATGGCCACTTTTTTACCTTCAAGCCTTTAAGACCCCAAATGCTATATCTCTCGTGGTACCTTTTAATGAGCAAAATATTTTACTTATGATGTAATATACAATATTTCTTTTTAACCCTATTGATTCTTGAAACATGTCTAAAAATTTTTGCCTACCTGTAAATTTTAAAAATCTTTCTGAAAAAAACTTATAGTTTCAAATTTGTTTTCAAATATCTGATTTACCTTGAATGAAAATTGTATGTTTAAGGTAAAGCCAAGATTCCTTTTTTTTTTCTATAGAGATATTCACTTTTCCATTCTTCATTTGTTGAACAAATTTTTCCCATCAAATTGCTTTAGCATGTTTCTTATATGTTTGGTATTTAATTTATTTTTATTTTTTAGTATGTTTCTTATTAAACTATTTATAAAAGAGTTATTAGGAATAGTGACAAGAGTTTGTAAATACGAGAACTTCAAACAAATTATTTTAAAGGCAAATGGAAGTGAAATTAATCTGACAGTCAATTATGCATGGATGTGAGATTATTCATTGTCATCGATCTAATTGCAATCCCCAATCTGTTCATTGTTAGGTATTGACCTTGTTTATGCTTCCTTCACCCTAAGGAAGAAAAGATAAAATCATCCCAGAACGGTTTGAATGATAGAGTAGTTATGCCTTGGGCTGCTTCCCAAAGGTTTGAATTTCGAAATCAGCAGTGTCTCTGTGGGAGAAGGACTGGGGCGTACAGGGTCACACAGGGAAGCTCACCCAGGCACTTCTACGCTGCACTATCGGGCTCGTTAGCAGTTGGCATCAACTCCTCCAGGGCAGCGGGTTTAGTTCCGGTTTGGAGTGTTAATCAGCAGCCTTAGTGATAACCACACTGCTGTAGATGAATGGGATCTTACAGTTACCCAGCTCATATTCCAAAACTTGAAGACTCGTCATTAATATTAGAAGCAAAAAATGTTAGTTTTAATAGGATAATAAATTCTGGATGTCAAACACCAAAGCCAATTAAAAAAAACAAACTCGTCGCCACAGAGTTGATTCTGACTCTAGTGATCCTCTAGCCACTCCCTATGAGTTTCCCAAGTTGTACCTCTTTATGGCATCAGAAAGCCTCACATTTGTCCACGGCCCATGTGGAGACTGAACACTGCTGACCTTGCTGTTCACAGCCAAACTGCTAACCAAGGCTCTGTAGGTCAAATACTTTAATTAAATAAGAACTCCGTTCCACCACCTGATTGTCAGGTTTTCGCACTGCAATGGGTTTTATGTTGCTACGCTGCTGGTACTTCAGTAGGGTCATGCATAGTGGACAGGTTCTACCAGAATTTCCAGACTGAGACATACTCTGAAAAAAGGACTAGCATCCACTTCCAAAAATCAAGCAGTGAAAATTTCAGTTATAACAACCGAATATTATCCAATATAGTGCTGGAAGATGAAAACATACCAATAATCATGATGAAGAAGAACTGGATGTTTCAAAAGGAAGTAGAGGAAAGAACCAGGAGGCAAAGGACATTTATAGAGGTCTAAATACAGGCACATACATGTGTAAATACATATATGACATGAGGGGAATAGAACTATTTACTCATATCTGTATGTTAAGAATTAAGGTTGCACATGGGCATTGAGCCTCGACTCAAGTACTCCCTCAACACAAGAACACTTTGTTCTAATAATCTTGAAGATAAACAAGTGACCATCTATCTGAGAAGCATCAAAGCCCACATGGAGGAAGCACAGCAGCCTGTGTGATCATGGGGTGTCGATGGATCAGGCACCTAAGACCCATAACAAAATCATTCTTAAGGTGAATGGGGGCAGGGGGTGGCGTGGATTGGAGACCCAAAGCCCACCTGTAGATAATTAGACATCCCTTCACAGAAGGGTCACAAGGAAGAGATGAGCCAGTCCGAGTGCAGTATAGCACCAATAAAACACACAATTTTCATCTAGTTCTTTTTTTTTAAACTCATTTTATTGGGGCTCATACAACTCTTACCACAATTCATACATCCATCCATTATGTCAAGCAATTTTGTGTATTTCTTTCCCTCATTATTCTCAAACATTTGCCTTCTACTTGAGCCCTTAATATCAGCTCCTCATTTTTCACCTCCCTCCCTGCTCTCCCCTCCCCCATGAACTCTTGATAGTTTATAAATTTCCTTTAGTTCTTTAATACTTTATTTCCTCCACTAACATGACCTCAATTCTACCTTACAAGTTAGATTAGACCAGAACATGCACACTGCCACAGAAAAGAGCCCACATTATAGGGAATCCAGGATAGATAAACTCCTCAGGGCCTACAATGAGAATAGAGAGACCAGGAAGATTAGGGGAAGGTAGGGGGAGAAAGGGGTAATTGATCACAAGGATCAACATATAACTCCCTCCCAGGGGAATGAACAACAGAAAAGTGGGTGAAGGGTGACAGAGGACGATGTAAGATATGAAAATAATCTATAATTTATCAAGGGTTTATAAGGGAGGGAGGGTGGGGGAGAGGAGGAAAAATGAGGAGCTCATATCAAGGGCTGGAGTAGAAAGAAAATGCTTTGAAAATGATGGCAGCATATGTGCAAATGTGCTTGACACAATGGCTGAATGTTTGGATTTTGATAAGACATGTAAGAGCCCCCCCAATAAAAGTATTTAATTAAAAATAAAATGACACAAATAAAAAAAATTTAAACAACAAAAAGAACTGGACATTTCATTCTACTATATATATTTGTTTTCCACAGGAAAAGACTGGACAGCAACTAACAAGCATGTTTTGTGTGTATATAAATTTGAATTAGTAAATATATATAATATTGAATGACATGCTCACTTCAGCAGCACATATACTAAAATTGGAATGATACAGAGAAAATTAGCATGGCCCCTGCGCAAGGATGACATGCAAATTCATGAAGTGTTCCATATTTTAAAAAATATACTTGAGTTGTATATTGTCTAAATGTGTTAAAACTAGGGCATGGAATTAAGTCGACTGCGGCCCTTCTCAAAGTTAGTAATATATTCATAGCTTGTTTCTTGTATTTCTTTACTGCTGTACATAAGTGATGCCAAAGGCATCATAGCAAACAAGCAGAAAAACATTTTAAAATGCAGTCACATAATTATGAATATTTAATAGGCCTAGCTGAACAACTAACTTTTCATTGAGCACATTATGTTTCAAGAGCAGTTCCAGGCATAGATTGTATAACAAACAAATTGAAAGAGAGGGGTCAGAGTGGAAACCCAAAATCCATCTCTTGAATATTGAACATTCCTCACAGGAGGGACAATTCATTCAGGGTGCAGTGTAACACTGATGGAACACCAACATTCCTCTAGTTCTTTTTAAGATTCCTTCTCCCACTATAATGGCACCAGTTGTACCTGACTATACCTGTGCATGTACATTGGTGCAGATAAGAGCTTTGTAAATGCAGAATCCAGGAAGGATAAGCCTTTCAGAAACAGTAGTGGGAGTAACGATTCCAGGAACGTACAGGTAGGGAGGGGGAAAGAGGGAGCTGATAGCAATGATGGGTGCATACCCACCCTCGAGGGGAACAAATAACAGAAATGTGGGTGAAGAGATACTTTGGATGGTGTAAGACATGAATATAAAAAAAAAGACATGAATATATATAACTTATTAAGGGTTTACAAGGATGGTAGAGTGGGGGAAGGAGGGAATAAAGAGGAGCTGATGTCAAAGGGCTCAAGTAGAAACATAATGTTTTGAAAATGATGACAACATCTGTACGAGTTCACTCGATATAATTGATTTATGGATTGTTATATCTGTAAGAGCCCCCCTCCAATAAAATTGGTTTTTTAAATGTATAGCAAAGACAACATGGCCAAAGTCCTAGACCTCATGGAATTTAAGTTATTTTATATCAGCTATTTGTTCCCAATGAATACTATTTTAAAATTAATTCATATGCGTAAAGTAAATAGTTTCTTATGTCTTTGTAATGGATATTTCCAGGGAAATTGATTTTTTACTTTTAACACAATATTTCTTTTCCATATTGCTTTTTTCATAGATTGAGAAATTTGATAGTTTACAAATATCCTGTGTATGTCTGTAGAAAAGAAACATTCTTTTTTTTTAAAAAAAGATTTTATTAGGGGCTCATACAACTCTTATCACAATCCATACATATACGTACATCAATTGTATAAAGCACATCTGTACATTCTTTGCCCTAATCACTCTCAAAGCATTTGCTCTCCACTTAAGCCCTCTGCATCAGGTCTTTTTTTTCCCCTCCCGAAACATTCTTAATTTTATACTTAAAACAATCTGAGGTCTTAGTATCAGACTATGCACAAAGAAAGCAGTTGCATTTTCTACGTCTTGTAGTCCATGTAATTATAAGGCAGGAATGCTCATGAGCCAGATAGTTCCAAGAAATGGTCCCCTTTCTTTTTTTTTTCCCTTTCTAAATTGTACACACTTAACTGTAATGTGAATCAAGAAGATATTAGAGCACCGAAAATGAAACCACCTGTACCAACCTAAGTCTTATTCATTATAACTCCTTCACAATGGCACATCTCAATGGTCCTCTAATTTATCTCTGACTCCTATTCACGTGAGCAAAGTTCCACTTCCAAGCTCTCCCTTGTTCTCACCTGCGTCATGGTGATCAGTTGCCTTTGAGGTGTTTTGAGCGACAGTGAGAGTTTCTGTTGTCTAATAACCACTGCTCTGAGTTTCTCCTTTGGAAGGAATGTCGGATGGTTCACAACACAAATCTGGCCGGAAGTCCAGACAGAGGAGTAGCGTGTAAGGAGAGGTAAAAAGTTCACTTGGACATGTGGAATTGCATGTGTCTGGGGAATATGCTGTTGAGTGATGTGCCAAGCAGCTGGCTGGGCCTTGCCTGAACGCAGGAAGTTACAAAATCATTAGCATACAGGCTACAGACAGATGTAGTAAGAGGTTGCAGAGTGAGGAGGTAAGAGGGCTAGTGTGAGGAGCATGGGGCATGTGAATCACTCTGTAAGGAAAAAATAAAGCATTAGAAAAGGCAAGGAAAGAGCAGCAGAGTAAATGAAAGTGGGAGCAAGTGGTTTCTTGGAAGCCACAAGTGAAAACAATTTAGAAGTAAACAGATTGTCTGCAAACTGATGCGAAGGAATAATAGAGTAAGATGAGGTCCAATCTGAGGATCTGAACTTAGAAGTTAAGAAATAATGGTAATGATTTAAAAGAAATAGGTTCTAGGGGGAGGGAGAAGGAATGCCTTGTTGCAGAGGATTTCAACAGGGGGATGAGGCAAGGAAAGGCACACCGGTTTATTCTTCCTGGCAGTTGAGCAATAAAAACGAGAGAAAAGCAGGTGTGTGAGTCTGGTTAGACTAGAGAAATCCAGGGAGACTCATGTATATAAGGAAAAGGTTTACATACAAGAGCAGTTAAATATCGAGGAAACATCCCAGCCCAGTCCAGATCAAGTCCATAAGTCCTCTATTAGCCCATATGTCTGATACCAATCTATAAAGTCCTCTTCAGACTCACGAAACACATGCAATGATGCCGAATGCAGGAAGATCACAGGCCAGTGGATGGGAAGTCCTGTGGATCCAGTGGTGTTTTAAGTATTTCAGTGCTGACAGGGGTCTCCACGTGGCTTCTTCAGCACTCAGTAGGTCTATGTGGCTTCTCCTCAGGGATGTCTCATAGGGAGTCAGCCTTGTCAGTAGAGATTCTCCAAGGGAGTGAGCAGAGACAGTGTCTCCCATCTCCCAAAAGGAAATCCAGGAATTCCCAGAATCCTCAGGAGAAAGCCATGTCCACACAGAAGCCTCATTGGCTATGATCCAACTGACAGACTACACTCCACCTCTTCACTCTTAATCCTCTCTAGTACCAAATTGACACCAGATTATGTAACTACCACAGAAGGCAAACCCAAACTTTAGAAATAATTTTTGTAAGGTATGGATAATCTTTTAAGTTTATAAACTGAGAAGAAAGGACTAGGCGAGGGAAGGTGTTATAAAGAAAGAAACGAAACATCCTCATTGATGGTGCAAGAAGTGGAAGAACAGAGGGAAAAAGAGGACTTAGAGCTCAAGAGAAGACAGTCTGTGAAAATTAGGAAAGGGTAGAAGGTACCCAGATATTGGGAAGTTTACAATGCAAGGGCCAGAGAAGATTTTCTTTAATCTCCAGTGCATCTGTTCTCTGGATGACATCAGCATTTATTTCAAATGACACTCAACTACTGCAAAGTAACCGTGCTGCAAGTCTTCCACTCCCCTTCTTTGGAGAAGATATACATTTATCTTTTATTCCTTTGACCAAATTGGAGTGAGTTATACAAACCCATTTTTTAAACAGATACTTTTATTGGGAGATCTCACAGCTCTTATAACAATCCATATAACAATCGCATCAAACATATTTGTACATATGTTGCCATCATTATTTTCTCAACATTTACCGTACTTTTTATTTTAACCATTGGTAACCCAGCTCCTCTATTTTCCCTTCCAACCCCTCACCTCCTTTGACCCCTTGATAAATTATAAATTATTTTTATTTCCATATCTCACACCACTGGATCCCTACCCCCATGGTTTCTGCTGTTCATCCCTCTGGGCGTGGGAGGTGAGGTTATGTGTTGATCACTGTGGTCAGTTTCCCCTTTCTCCCTCCCCTCACCTTTCTCCTACCCTCCTGGTATTCCTACTCCCAGTTCCTAGGGGGGTTATCTGACCTGGATTCCGTGTGTTGTTAGCTCTTATCTTTACCTGTGTACATGCTCCGGTCTAGCCTGCAGTGAAAGGCAGGACTGAGATCATGATAATGGGGCTTGAGGAAGCCTCAAGGAACCAGAGAAATAGTATGTGTTTCATCAGTGCTATATTGCACTCTGGTTGACTCACCCCTTCCTTGTGCCCCTTCTGTGAGGGAATGTCACACTGTCTACAAATGGGTATGGGGTCTCTGCTCCAATCCCCCTCATTCTTAACAATGTGTTTGTTTGGTTGGTTGGTTGGTTTGGGTCTTCTGATGCCTGTTACCTGATCCCATTAACGCCTCATGACCGCACAAGTTGGTGTGCTTCTTTTATGTGGGCTTGTTGCTTCTCTGCTAGATGGCAGCTTGTTTAAATTCAAGCCTTTAAGCCCCCCACATGCTATATCTTTTGATAGCCAGGTACCATTAGCTTTCTTCACCACATTTGCTTGTGGATTCACTTATAAACCCAATTTTAAACAATCGCTGTAGTGTTACCTTTCTTCAAGACTAAAGAATAAAAGGTATAATGAGTAATATAATAAAATTGGGATTTTATTATTTTAGCAAGAAGGGATGGGATTAAATGATTTGATGCTATTGATTTCTATTCATTCATATTTGTCTGTCCTGTTAGTGATATTAAGAAAATTTTGAATTAAAAAAAAACCTTTCAAAGAATTAGATTAGTATCTCTTATGCTTCAACCAAAGCTATTTTATTTAGAAGACACTTACAAATATTTATTTGGTCGATTTTGGCTCTTTAGAGGTGTACTCATAACTGGAAGCCAGTGATGGAAGGTCATTTTAAAATTATGACATACAAGAGTATTGATTATGATTCTTAGAAGAAAGGATACAAAAGTCTTGAATTTACTTCAAATTTGTTTAGACTAAGAGTATTGTCATATTATATGGTACAGGCCCACATCTTAGTGAGAGTCCTGGCTTATACAAATGGTAGGCACATTCAACTGCTCACACAAAGACTGGGGATTCCAGTCCACTGAATGGCACCTCAGAAGAAAGGTCAGCTCTCCACTTCTAATATATCAGCCATTGAAAACCCTGTGGAGGTCCGTTCTACACTTACACCATGGGATTGTAATGGGTTAGAATCAACTCAACAGTAACTGGTACACTCTGTGATAAACTGGTCAGAAAGTCAACTTACAACAGTTCTCTTGAAATAAAATCTATGGCATAGTGCTTACACATTGGGTTGCTAACTGCAAGGTCACCAGTTCTAAACCATAAGCATCTCTGAGGGAGAGAGATGGGGCTTTCTACTCCCATCAACAGTTACAGTCTTGGAAACCCACAGGGGGTCACTATGAGTCAGCATAGACTCTATGGAAGTGTATTAGGCCGGGTGGACTAGAGAAGGAAATCCAGAGACACACTTACATACATACATAAGAAAGAACTTTATATCAAAGAGTAATTATATATTAAGAAAATGTCCCAGCCTAGTCCAGATCAAATCCATAAGTCTGATATTACTCCCCAAATGCAATGGTAGTCCTTAACACCTCCTTCAGACACACACAACCACATTTAATGAGGCAAAACGCAGGAAGATCATAGGCCAATGGGTGCAGTCTTGTGGATCCAATGGCAGTAGAAGCTGTTACGGATTTCCATGTGGCTCCTCCAGCTCTTCAAGTGTGGCTCCTCAACAGGAAGGTGAAACAGAGAGAAAGAGAGATGTCCATTTCCAGGGAGAGAGGAAGTTCTCAGAATCTTCATGAGAAGGCCATGCCCACAAGGTGGCATCATCAGACTGTGTGACCAGCTTGATAGGCTAGACTTCAGCCCTATACTTATTTATCAAGTTGACATGAAATTCCATAACTACCACAAGCAGTGAGTGTGGTGCTGTATCAACAGTTGCCCCTGCCCCCCTCTTGCCCCTTAATGAGGACCTGCTGCTGTCTGGACAAGAACTTTCACAACCAGTAAACCTGCATTTTATGGTTGGTATTGAAACTTTTTCACTCACTACCATCAGTTAAATGTTCAAATGTTTTTCACTATTATCAGAAGACTTCATTGCAAACTGATTCACATTCAGAATCTATGCAAATACTTCAAAGTCTTTTTTTTAAATTTTTTTCAAAGTCTTGTATTATAATTTTTAAAGTTATCACCCTTCACCGAAGTTAAAATATGAGACAACAAAAGATTTGTTCTATGTTGATATACTCTTCCAAGAGAAAAATCTGCCAAATTGTGCATTATTGCAGAATGCAGAAAATTGAATGCTAACAGAAAACTTAAAAAATATTGAAATGTATTGCTTTAAGATATATAGAATTTCAACGGATGGTATTGAGACAGTAGCTAGATCCAAGCTACAACCTAAAGCTTTAAGCTGTTTGCTGAATATTGGAGTTTGTAAACTAAAGATGTATTATTGTCAGGGAGCAATTGGCAGTTGTTTGTAGGTTCTTGAACTAGATCCGTCAAATACCGAGACACTATGCCACATAGCTCAAGGTGGCAAGCATTAAAGGAATATGATCTAGCGCTAGCCAATACCAAGAGAGTTCAGGAGACAGTAACTGAAGGTGTAACGATCCAGCCAGAATCGCTGGAAGTTAGCACAAGATACGGAAAAGGCAGCTTATACAAAAATTTTTGCTTTAAAAACTTTTAAACTTTCTTTAAATATAATGCATTGGTTGTACAAAGGCAATTAGATGATTTAAGAGAGTTTGTCTACTATACATAATGTGGTTCTTTTTAAGCTTAGCTTACCATTGTTTATTGTTTAAAATACTGATAAGGCCTCTTACTAAAATGATGCCACAAAAAAAGAAAGGAAGATCGAAAGAAAGAGTATGGTGAAGAAATAAGATGGTGCTCAGCGATCAGAAAAACTAGTGCCTGAGGTCTTAAAGGCTTGTCTTAAAACAAGCAGTCATCTAAGTGAGGTGTCAGCTAAGTCCGTCTGGAAGAAGCACATCAACCTGTGTTTTCCAAGGATTGTAAAGAATAACATTCAAGACCAGAGGAGTGTACTGTATTGGACCTTAAATTCTGAGCACCTAATTAGCAGAAGGTGATGGATGACCATGAAATCCCCAAATCAATTTTCTTGGTCCCCATATGGATTACACCTCTGGAAAATGTCGTCTAATCATTGGTCAGGCTATGAATGGCCTTGCTATCACACAGTGTTGGAAAGTGGGTTGATACTAATGCAGTTCAGTTAAAATCTAACACCTTCGTATATGTTCTCCTATGTGGTTCATTTAAAATTTATTCTAGCTTTTATTATTTCTGTTTTCCTTTGGATTGAGTTTTTTCCATTTTAATTCATAATTTTTGTTAGCATTTGCTTGTTTATGTATGTATGTTTTTCTTTATTAGAAATCCAGGACAAGTAAATCAATCTATAGAGTCAGTGGCTGGATGACTGTTTTTGCAGGGTTCTGGCAGAGGGGAGGTTGAGGAAATATGGAGCTGACCATAGTGAGAGCAAGAATGAATAAAGTATTCTAAAATTGATTGTGGGGATGATTGCACATGCCTTTTAATATGTTTTCACCATTGAATCATATGGTGTGTGGATTCCATGTCAATAAAACTATTACATTTGTAAAATGGTAGTGCCAAAATTGGACATCTATTTCCAGAAAGAACAAAACCTCTATCTTTCACCATTTATAACTAAAATAACTAAAGATGGATCAAAAACCTAAATGTGAAACATGAAATTATAGAGATCATCAAAAGAAAATAGGAAAAAATTTAAGAGCCCAAATGCATAGCAGAAGTATGAGGAGACTTCAAAAAGTTAATGGAAAAATTTCATCATCTCTTAGTTCCATTTTTCCAGGTATTTTTGAAGCCCCTTTATACTCCATCAAACTTAACTAACAAATGCACACAAAGCAGAAGATGAACTAGATCAACAGATATCTTGGTCCTCATAAAAATTAAATAATTATATGCATCAAAAGATTTCACCAAAAGAGTAAAAATTGAACTCACAAACTGGGAAAAAATATGTGGGTAACGACATATTGAACAAAAGACTAGTCTCTAAAATTTACAGAAAACTTCAGTATCTCAATAATAAAAACACAAGGACCGAACAGACACTTCACCAAATAAGGCATTCAGGTGGCCAGCAAACACATCAAGAGATGCTTTCAATTAGTTGTCATAAAATAGATGTGAATCCCAATAACAATGAGGTGTCATCACTAATCGCAAATGTAAAGAAACAGAGAGCAACAAATACTGATGACTCTGTGGGAAGAGTAGAACCTTTATACACTGCTTTGGGAACTGTAGAATCCTGTATCCACTGTGAAAATTGATAAGGCCCTTCCTTAAAAATTGGAACTTTGAGGCTGCTTCAAAACATTCATAGAAAAATTCCCCATTTTTCAATTCAATTTTCCCACAAATTTTTTGAAGTCCCTCATAGAAATACCATGTGATCCAGCAATCCTACTATGAGTTTACCTTAAAGAAATAAATTACAAGTGGGTCAAGTTGGCTAGTGCTTATGAATTGGGCTGCCATACACTAGGTCCAAAGTTTGAAACCACCAACTGCTCTGAGGGGGAAAGATGAAAAGTTACTGTCTCAGAAACTTAAGGGGCAGTTCTGCTTTAGCAGTGGTGCCTATAGAACCACCTATAGCAGTGATTCTCAATTTTCCTAATACCGCAACCTTTTAATACAGTTCCTCATACTGTGGTGACCCCCCCCAACCATAAAACTATTTTTGTTACTACTTCATAACTATAATTCTGCTACTGTTATGAATCGGGTGACCCCTGTCAAAGGGTCATTCAACCTGCAAAGGGGTCGTGACCCACAGGTTGAGAACCATTGTCCTATAGGGTCACTATGAGTCAGCATCCACTTGATGGTAGTGAGTTTGGTTTGGTTTGGTTTGGTTTAACTCCATCACAGTACTCAACAATAGTAAAAAGATGGGAACAACCTAAATACTCATCAACAGATGAATGGATAAACAAACTATGGTACAGACACACAATGGAATACCATGCAGCAAGGAAGACAACACGGCATAGCATGGGTACCTGCAGGACTTATGCTGAGTGAAATTAGTCAACCACAAAAGGACAAATGTGGCATGAAACCACTGCGATAAAAAGTCATGAAAAGGTTCATGCACAGAAACCTATGAAGATTTATTAGGTGACAAGGGTACATTACTCGTGGTAGGAGGTGAAGAGATGGTAAATTATAAATGGGAGGCTAGACATGGCGTAACTTGTGTGCAGGGAAAGGCAATACACCATAACAGAAGAAGATTCAGTACAAAATGATTAAGACAAAGGAAGAAATTGAGTGGAGAACAGGGGGTTAAAGGGAACCATGGTAAATACGATCACATCCACACTCCTGAGATTAAGAGTAATAACAGTAATTTACAAGTGGCTACATACTGCGTTAAGTGGGTTGTCTAGAGAGACAAAACCAATGACACTTATATATGAATGAGAAAGAACTTTGTGTAAGGAGTAATTTTATATCAAGAAGGCATCCCAGCCAAGTTCAACTCAAGTCCATAGGCCCAATGCTGAGCATTCTTCAGACTCACCGAGCTGCAGGCCAATGACAGGGAAAGGTGATATGGGATGCTTGGAGATCACAGGCAGGGTCCTATGGATCTAAGGTTGGTGGGAAGGCAATAGGGTAACAGCTCCCAGGATAGATCTGCCCGCATGAGGGAGGCCACCCCTAGTGGTGGACACAGAGTGCCAGTGCGAAGGAAGGCAAAGGGCCAGAGAAAAGAAGAGAATTTCTCACACCCTTCCATTGAGAAAAAGCCACACACCCCCAGGAAGCAGCATCAGATTGTGCCCTGATTAATAGGTTGAACTCTACCCCCACCCTTTCACACAGGGTCAACTTGACATATGATCTAACAGCCACACATACAGACATGCAGATTGAACAGATGTGGGAGAGAGAGTCAATGGGACTTTACTCATGAATATATATGTGTTTGACGGAGGATAGATATGTATGTATGTATTTATATATGAGTTACTCATTGGACCGTTAAATCTCGAGGATAGCAGTTCAAAAACACCAACCGCCCTGCAGGCAAAAGATGAGGTTTTCTAGTCCGGAACCAACAGGGCAGTTCTATCCTGTCCTATAAGGGTCACTTTGAGTCAGAATTGACTCAGTGGCAATGAGTTTTGAGAGAAATATGAGGGAAAGGAAAAATTGCTACTAATATTCTAGTTCACATATGCAAGGGTTTATTCCAAGCAAAATGTGTTTGAACATTTCTCTGTGAAAGGAGATGGCTGTAGGTTAAGTTCTCTCAGTAATGCACTAGTCTCAGTCTCTTTAGTTGCCTTCAAAACAATGTCTACTCAAAACAGTGGCAGCCAAGAGGAGTTGCTGGTAATTGAAATTAAGGCATAGAAATCAACTGAAAGTTATTGAAACTGTTGCTGAGACACTCCCCCCACTCCCCCCCCGCCACAGAAACAATTTTGATAGATTTTCTGAAAAGACACAGGCAAGCATGGGGCTCTATTTTGAAGAAGTTTTACGAAATTTGAAAATTGCATTCGTGAGAAAATATTCAGGAAAGCTGCACTGAGTTTTTTGTTTGTTTGTTTGTTTGTTTGTTTCATCATGTTATGCACATCCTCATTGTTCTAGGATATCTTCTTGGGAAACCTTATCTCATCTACCTTACAACCCTCCAGCCTTGTGTGTGTGTGTGTGTGGGTGTGTGTGTGTCTCCCAAACTTAAAGAACATTTGAAAGAAATATTACTTAAGTTCTTTGAGGGTGACAAAAGTGCTTTTGGACATGGTTTAAATCAAGGAGCATAAATTTTTTCCTGCAAAAATAGAGGGAAATGCCAACTGCAAAATTATATTGACTGAGGTAGAAGATGGACCAAGGTTCACATTTTGAAATTTCTGTTTAATAAAAGTTTCTATAATTTTGTGACAACACTTTTAACTTACCCCTTGTGAGGTCACCAAGATTCAGAATCAACTTGACGGCAACTGAAAACAGTGTTTCGATGGTAGTAGTGAGGAACATGTGGTCATGAGGCCTTTTTCTCTTGAATGTAAGACTTACAGACTTCAGATACTGAGATTCCAGGTTATAATAAGCCTTTCAGAAATAACTAGCCAAAATAATGCAGATCCATGAGTTGGTTGAGCCCACAGGAAGTGCAGCACACAGTTGAGGGAAAGAACTAGCTCAAGCAGCAGCATGCTGGTCTGATCTCCAGGGAGGAAGAGAGACGGGAAACCAGGATCCAAAAGTATTTATCTCAGTTGCCCTCCAATGAAGCTGTGACCTGATTACACTCCACCCACATGTTCTATGGAGGCCTACTTGGCACAATGCACCTATTACATCCCACTTCTCTTAGAGCAGTGGTTCTCAACCATCCTAATGTCACAACCCTTTAATGCAGTTCCTTATGTATGGTGACCGCCAACCATAAAATTATTTTCATTGCTACTTCATCACTGTAATTTTGCTACTGTTATGAATTGTCGTGTGAATATCTGATATGCAGGATGTATTTTCATTGTGACAAATTCAACATAACTAAAGCACAGTGATTAATCACAAAAACAATATATAATTATATATTGTGCAATATTTATTTCTAATGACAAATAAGTGAAATGTCTTGAAGCACGGTTTAGCAAGGATAATAATCTTCACATCAGTTACTCCTAGGTAGGTGTATCTGCATGTGGGCAGACCCGGCTGGAGATGGATAGAGGAGCGGGGTCTCTGTTCCTAGGACCATCAGAAGTATGTGTTTTCCAATGGTCTCTTAGGCAATCCCTGTGAAAGGGTCATTCAACCCCAAAGGGGTCATGACTCTCAGGTTGAGAACCACTGTCTTAGTGACCCAAAACACAGACCTCATGAAGACTAATACACACCATATCATATTACTGCTGTTCTTTAGCCAAGTAAAGACTCAAGATCCGGATTTTATCATTCTTCCATGAAAAATCTTGGGCATAGTTTTGGAGGCTCCTTCACTGTTGGAGTATGTGAACATTTTCACTTTGAAATAATATACTTTTATTCAAAAACTAACATTTAAGTATTTTAAAAATTGGCTTATAAGTTTATAGTGTCAAGTGTCTTCTACTTGGTTCAGTGGCAGAATTCTCATCTTTCATGCCAAAGACCTTTTGTTTGACTCCTAGCCAAAGTGTTTCATGTGTCCATCAGTGGAGACTTGTGTATTGCCACAGCATTGAACAGATTTTAATGATACTTGCATATTTCGGTTAGTTAAGAAGAAAGGCCTGTCAATGTACCTCCACAACTCAAGCAGTGAAAATCCAGTAAATTATAATAGTCCAGTCTTCAACCAGTCACAGACCAGGCAATATTGTGTTCCACACAGGGATCATAATGAAACAAACACTTATGTGATGGTAGCTAACAGCTAAACAATATTTTTTAAAAGCTACAAGTTCCAAATAACACAGCTACAAGCTAATGATCCTTCCATCCCCTAGGTTACCAGCTGATCCCCCAGAGTACAGTCCCTGCCAACTGTCACTGGACATGTAGGAAGAACATGAAATAAACCTTTTTGGGATAAACTATTGACTTTTCAGGATTTATTTGTCATCAAAGGATTACTAACAGAAAAATTCTGCCTCATGATAAAATGAACTG
The DNA here is from genome assembly GCF_050624435.1 of Tenrec ecaudatus. Classification (NCBI taxonomy): domain Eukaryota; kingdom Metazoa; phylum Chordata; class Mammalia; order Afrosoricida; family Tenrecidae; genus Tenrec; species Tenrec ecaudatus. Next base: position 85,712,823 of record NC_134534.1, read on the forward strand.
CAAGCGCCTTCTTATATGCTCTTAGGTTTTCCTCTCTTTAGAGAGAGAGAATCAGCCTCGCTCTCTCTTTGTCCTGTTTGGGTTTGGAATTTCTGATATTAATATTGTTAACCAGGAAACCAGTGGCAAAAGCTCTGACAATGATTCCCCTATGTCAAACTGCGTTAGTGCAAAATATGGAAGCAAGATAGCCTGGCAGATTTAATGCACTCCGATATCCTTAGGAAGGATCCCAGGTGGTGTCATGGGCTAAGCATAGGGCTGTCAAACACAAGCAACACTTCAAACTCTCCAATTGCTCCACAGAGAAAGATGGCCTCATAAAGATTTATAGTCCCAGAAACCCTAAGGCTCAGTTCTAGTCTGTCCTACAGGGTCGCTATGACTTGGTGACATTGAGTTGGTTTGACTTAAATCCTTAAGAGGGCTGAATGGTAACTTTTATTTGTTGAAAAAAAGTAATTGCTCTACTGTCCAACTCACTTGCTATTGCTTCAAGACAATAGGTAGGTGACGGCTGGGTGGAGAACATATCGAAACTGCTGATTATAAATAAGAAAAAGAAATGGAATGTGTGGCTAAATGCTATGAGATCATCCTAATGAAGAATAGTTATCAAAAGGGAAAAATGCAAAATGGAATTTCAAAATATCATGGATTCCAAATTTTCTAGAACCATAGAGGCTGGCTGAACCCTGGTAACTATTTCCCCAAGGTAATCTTTAAACCTTAAACCAAAAATATCACCTAGATTTTTCTTATAATTAACAACAGTTTACTTAAACCAATAAAATATGTCTGCCTTACTGTGTTAATGAGTAAGAAACGATTTGATCATGGAGCTTTGTCTCCTGCCTAACCTTTCAACAGTCCAGAATATTATTTTAAGACTTCAAGAATGATAATGTATGCACACCGTACCCCACAGCACTCACAAGAGCCTGCAAAGATGAATTCACCTCCTGCGTTTTAGTTTCCTTACCAGCTGTGTTAGTCTGGGTAGACTAGAGAAACAGATCCATAGAAACTTATAAGATCAAAATCACAACAACTCATAAGAGAAAGTTTTATATAAAGGGTAAGTGTACATTAAGAAAGCATCCCAACCCAGTGCGGTCTGAGCCCATAAGTCCAACATTAGCCCATATGTCCCATCTGATCTACAAAGTCCTCCCAATCTCACAAAACACACTGCAGTGATGCTGACTGCAGGAGGAAAGCCGAATCTGTGACTGTGTAAACATCTCAGCACTGGCAGGGGGTCTCCATGCAGCTGCACCAGCACCCAGGGCTGCATCATGGTAGGCCTATGTGGCTTCTCCTCAGGGATGTCTCGCAGGAAGTGAGCCTTGCCAGCTGAAGCAGGGAACTGGCTAAGGCAGCTCTACCCTGGTCCGACCATCAGAAAGCAAGAGACCCAAGAATCACAGAGAATCACAAAGACAAGGCTCACAGAGCCATTTATCTCGCCGCCCTTCAATTAATCCCACATGTGTTTACGGCCAGGTTGGCACAATAAACTTTAACTATCTCACCAGCTTTGGGACTAACTCGGCTATGCCTCTGTTTCTCTCTGCTCCTGTATCCTTAGGGTAGTCACCATAACTGTTAGTAACCAGGACTCGATTCCCACCATTGAACCCTGGTGTAATCCTAGGTCTATTTCTGATGCTTGTATTCATAGAAATATTCAGAATGAAGTTCTTGGGTTAGCTCATAGTATGGAATTCACATCTAAGTGCCACATTTTATGAAGGATTAAACAAATTAAATGTAAAACAAAGGTTTTTTAATATTCAATTCGAAAAAGCGGTATCAAAGAAGCATAGAATTAAAATTAACCAACAAAGAGCTCAAATATTTCATTAGAATGAGCCACCTTAAAATGAAAATAATATTTTGACATTAAAGTTGTCAAACATAATTTAGAAATCATTGGGTCGAGATTCCATGGAAGAGAAGAGAATTTCAAGCTGCTGGGATAGATTAGGGGTTGGCAAACTTTCGAGATGGAAAAGACAATCCTATCCCTCACAACAATATAAAACTTATTTGACAGCCATAAATGTATTTTCACAAACAAATGAAATCACCGTTATCTGAATAGCCTTTCATTTTTTTCAATCTTACTTCCGAACCACCTGTACCTACCAGAAGAGCTGCATGTGACTTGAGAGTCCCAGTTTGCCACCCCTGGGATAAATCATGGAGGCCTCACATGTGTTAGATGTGCTGTCAACCCTGAGATGTCCTCCCACAGGGCTTCTGCCCCTTTCCTCATGCCAAATACTATCGCTGCATCTTGACCCAGTTCTTCTGGTCTTCCGGCAGCCCCAATTGACTTCATATATAGTGAAAGAGGGATCCAGAAAGATATATATATATATGAAGCTATGCCTTGGATCATTCAACTACAGCATATTCATCAGTACTAAAATCAACTTACACAATTTTGGATTCTGTATCCACTCCTCCAAAATACATATTATGCATTTTCCCCAAACAAAGGTCTAACCAGCAAAAATGAACAACAAACATGACTATGTTGATATTTAATCATTGGTTAAGTATAGGTTTGTACAGAAGACAAAGTTGAAGATGATTTAAATAAGTTCTTAGGTAATAATCAAGAGATAAATTGAGTAAAATATGAGATGCACATTGTTGCAGTTGAAATTTAGCTCTACAACCAAAGCAAATGTTAAAGGAAAATTCTCAGTATATATTATTTCATAAAAAATCAATGAGCCTGCTCTCCCACAGTCCTTACAGAAGCTGTGTGCTTGGTCTCTCACAGTAATACAATTTTACTAAAGCTCTACGTAAACTGAGGCCTAACTATTGGAAGCTATGCCTGATTCATGGGGTTAGAAAAGGATTAGGTCCCTATTTAGATGGAGAACTCCCTAAGAGTTTGTGTTCCATTTGCCTGGAAGGCAGTATGTGTGTAATTTCATTATTTTTCAGGGATACATTTTTAGAATTGTAAATCTGATCATTATTACTTTGTCAGGTGATATGCTTACTTTTGCATTCTGATAGTTTTGTGCATGTGTGTGTGTGTGTGTACTGAAATTATATAAACTTTAGGAGCGTTCATTGCATGGTTAAAAATCACAGAATGAATTTCCTCATATTATACAACTACTTACATACTTGAATTATAAATAAACAGATTTATTAAATGAGACTTTGGTCTTAATTTAATCCTATAAATATAAATAGAGTTAAAATATATGCCAATTACTTATTATTATTATTAATATTTATAATTTTGGAATTTTTTGTTAAAATATATGCCATTCACTTATTATTATTAATCTTTTATATCTATTTTGAAAACTTTAAGGCATAGTATCATAAAAATGAAAGTTATAGATAGGTCAGGTCCCTGGATAGGCAACCTAAAGTTGATTTAAAGAGAGGTGGACATGAAATTCCATTAACCCTGAAATGAAAGAAGAGAACAAAGCCTGGAATAATGACCAGATCAAGGCGACATAGGAAGTGGGTGCTCCAGGTGGGGTTATGATCTGCAGCCAGGGGACTCCAGTTTGGCTTGCTTGGATTTTTACTGTAGCAAGCTTTGATTTCATGCAGCAGCTGAAATTCAAAGCACTATTCCTCAAAATGACCTACATGTATTTTATTATCAAGTTAAAAAATAATTTATTTTAGTTTTGTTAAGAATGCAACAGCAAAACATAAACCTTTTCAACAATTTCCACATGTTCCACAATCAATTCAGTGACACTGCTTCCATTTTCCTAGTGATGCAACCATTCTCATCCTCTTATGTCCAATAGTTCCTTGCTCATCACCACACGAAGGCAGACAGATTGTACTAGTTTAACTAAATGGTTGTTAATTACGAGAAGATTCTAGGTGATTCTTTTGGTTTCAGCTTTGAAGATTACCTTGAGACTGTGGATACAAGGCTCATCCAGCCTCCATGGTTCTAGAAAATCTGGATTCTATAATATTTTGAAATTCCATTCTGTGTATTCTCCCTTTTGATCAGTGTTCTTCTATAGGATCTTTGATCAAAACACTCAGTTCTGGTCTCAGAGCAATTCGCCACACATTCCAGTTCCTTTTCTTATTATCAGCAGTTTTGATATGTTCTCCACCCAGCCGTCACCTACCCATTGTCTTGAGGCAATAGCAAGTGAGCTGGACAGTAGAGCTGTTACTCCCTCCCCCCAAGTAATATAAGTTACCTTTGATCCCTCCTAAGGAGATAAGGCAAACCAACCTCATGCCATCATCTTTCTCCCATTAACTGGCTGTTACGCTTCCACTGCCAATGCTGTAGGAGGTAGAGAGCACAAATTCACAGTGCAGACCTAAAATAAAGATATGACTTACGAGAAATGTAAAAAGAAAAACAAATGATGGCTCCTTTCTGACCCAGAAGCTAGTTGGAAGAAGAGCACAAGAGATTGAAGACTGCTGGGACTTGACAGGTGCATCTGTCCAAATGACCCTGAAGACCAGAGACAGCTAACTGAGGGTAATCCCATAGACTTCTGGAAGGACGCGTGGGTGCCTCGTTCAAGTTTCTAAAAGAACACCATCTTGAAGGTAGCGTTCAATGAATGTACAGCCTTGTTATATCGAGAGAACTGAGGTTTGGTTTTCCCGAGTTATTCTGGGGAACAGAGGGAGCTTTGGCTGGGGATCCTGCTATAGGGAGTTGCCATATTGGACAAAGTGACTGAAACAAGGACTTCTACAGCAGGGCAGCCTCTCTGTGGCCAAATGGATATCCAACAACACAGAACACCCTGTAGCCCCAGAAAAGGCTGAGATGAGGACGAGTCACCTGGGTGCACCACAAGGAAATTGAAACCTGTCCTCCAGTCACTATCATTTATCATTTTTTTCAATTCGAAGCATTGGAAGCCAGCTGGGCACCTACTAACCAGATAAACACAACCAGAGAAGCGAAGACCCTGCTCCCTGGGCCTCCCTGTCAGTAAAGCTTTAAATGTCACCTTGAAAAGTAGGAATCAAGAGAGAAATGGAAGACTGATAAATGAAAGAGCAAACATTAGTAAGATGGCAGTTCAAATGATTGTCTAATTGGTTAATCTTTAGTTATTTTCCCTCTTAACCAGTCTTGGGACCTCATAAAAGAAACAAGATTACATTGTCACACAAGTATAGGCATACTTCAGAGAGATTGCAGGTTTGATTCAGACCAGCACAATAAAGGAAAGATGACAATAAACTGAGTTGTGTCCAGGTTTTTGCTTTCCAATACAAATAAAAGTCATGTTTATGCTACACTAAAGCCTTTTAAATGTGCATCGAGCGAATGCTGACCCAGAGCAACGTTATTATTTTTTTAAAGGTTTTATTAGGGGCTCATAGAACTCTTATCACAATCCATACATACATCAATTGTGCAAAACATATCTGTACATTCTTTGCCCTCATCATTTTCAAAGCATTTGCTCTCCACTTAAGCCCTTTGCATCAGGTCCTCTTATTTTTTCCCCTCCCTCCCTTCTCCTCTCTCCCTCATGAGCCCTTGATAATGTATAAATTATTATTTTTACATATCTTGTCCTGTCCGATGTCTCCCTTCACCCCCTTTTCTGTTGTCCGTCCCCCAGAGAGGAGGTCACATGTAGATCCTTGTAATCGGTTCCCTCTTTCCAGCCCACTCTCCCTCTACCCTCCCAGTATCGCCCCTCACACCCCTGGTCCTGAAGGTATCATCCGCTCTGGATTCCCTGTGCCTCCAGCTCCTATCTGCACCAGTGTACATCCTCTGCTCTGTCCAGACTTGCAAGATAGAATTCGGATCATGATGGCACGGGGGGAGCATTTAGGAACTGGAGGAAAGCTGTATTCTTCATTGGTGCTACATTACACCCTGACTGACTCATCTCCTCCCCTAAACCCCTCTACAAGGGGATGTCCATCTGTCGACAAATGGGCTTTGGGTATCCACTCTGCACTTCCCCCTTCATTCACTCTGGTAAGATTTTTTTGTTCTGATGATGCCTTATACCTGATCCCTTCAACACCTCGTGATCGCACAGGCTGGTGTGCTTCTTCCATGAGGGCTTTGTTGCTTCTGAGCTAGATGGCCGCTTGTTTACCTTCAAGCCTTTAAGAACCCAGGCACTATCTCTTTTGATAGCCAGGCATTATCAGCTTTCTTCGCCACATTTGCTTATTCACTCGCTTTGTCTTCAGCAGTTGTGTAGGGAAGGTGAGCATCATAGAATGCCAATTTAATAGAAGAAAATATTCTTGCATTGAGGGAGTACTTAAGTAGAGACCCAATGTCCTTCCGCGACCTTAATACTAAACCTATAAATATAGGCACATCTATCTATTTCCCCATCCTTATATATAAATATATTTGCATATGTTCATGTCTTTATCTAGACCTCTATAAATGCTCTTTGTCTCCCAGCTCTTTCCTCTATTTCCCTTGACTTTCCTCCTGCCCCACTATCATGCTCCGTCCCCACCTGGGTTTCAGCAATACCTCTTTGTTACGTTACCCTTGATCATGCTCTACCAGGCCTGCCACACCCACCTCACCACCAATTTGGCTCACATGTTCCCTTGTCCCTGGGTTTGTTAACACCAGTTCCTTCTCCCCCATCTCTCCCTATCCCATTTCCCCTGGAACTGTCGGTGCCGTTGTTTTTCCTCCAGATTATTCATCCAGCCTATCTTATTTAGACAGACCTGCAGAGATAATAACATGCCCAAAAACAAGACAGAGCAAAACTAAGCAACAATATACAGCAAAACAACAACCCACTGACAAAGAGCAAAACAAAACACAACAAGAAAGAAAAGCTCATAGTTAGTTCAAGGATTGTTTGTTGGCCTTTAGGAGTGTTTTCCAGTCCAGTCTGTTGGGGCACCACGCCCTGGCCCCAAAGTCCACCTTCAGCATTCCCTGGGGACCTTGCCGCTCCATTCCCTTGCTGTTCCGCTGCACTCCCCCAGTGCTTTGCCTCGGTGTGGTGGGATCAGGTTGGACGCAATTCCCACACTGTGTCACCGGTGCTGTCCCCCGCAGGGCCGTGGATCAGTGAGGGACGTCATGTCTCATAGTGGGACTGGCCATGTGGTCCTCTGTGGACTGGCTGCTCTAATTGGGGTCATCATCCTCAAGGCCTGGTGGGTCAGGATGTGCTTCACTCTCTCCTACTCCCCCTTCATCTGCTCCTGTGTGCTCTGATCAGATATGTCCCTCTCCCGGAGCTGCAGATTCAATGCCGTCCTTTGAAATAAATTCTTCTGGGGGGAGGGACAGGCATCCACTTAGTATTTGGTACTGGGGCCAGCCCCCCCAGACTCCAGAGCAACTTTATATGACAGTACAGAACCTGTGGGTTTCCAAGAACTGTAACTCTCCTTTTAAAAATCATGTTATTGGGGGCTCACACAGCTCTTATTCCAATACATACATATGTCCAGTGTGTCAAACACATTTGTATATTTGTTGCATCATCATTTTCAAAACATTTGCTTTCTACTTGAGCCCTTGGTATCGACTCCTCATTTTTTTACCCTCCCTCCTCACCCTCCCTCCCTCATGAACCCTTGATAATTTATAAACTATTACTTTCCCATGTCTTACACTGACAGATGTCTCCCTTCACCCACTTTTCTGTTGTCCGTCTCCCAGGGAGGGGGTAATATGTAGATCATTGTGATCAGTTCCCCCTTTCTCCCCACCCACCTTCCCCTTTCCCTCCTGGTATCGCTACTCTCATTGTTGGTCCTGGGGCGTGTATCAGTCCTGGAATCCCTGAACTGTAACTCTTTACAGGATTAGAAAGCCCAGTCTTTCTCCCACAGAATGATTGGTGGTTTCACACTGTTGACCTCATAGTTATCAGTACAACATGTAACCACTATACCGCATAACCTCTTTAATAACAATAGCTTCCACACAATAAGGAGTGTAAAATTTTTAATATACATAATGTGGTCAATCAAATTACTGCCAAGTCTGCTCCATCTCATGGTAACTGTATAGGTGTCAGAGTAGAATTGTGCTCCACAGAACTTTCAGTGACTGAAGTTTTGATCGTAGATCATCAGGTCTTCTTTCAGAAATGGTGTGGTATGCTAGGACAATGTCAAGGAGCATTTGATGCCCTTCCTTCCTGACCACCCTGTTGCACTACGGCATAGTCACATGATTTGCTAAAAGCCTTAACACGTGATGAGAAGTGACATCTATCACTCCCCTGAAATCCCAAGCTCACTGCCACCATGTCAGATTTCACTCACAGTGACGCTGTAGGACAGAGCACTGCTCCCTTGGGGGTCTGTAACTGTACATCGTTCTGAGAGGATCCAGGCTCATTTTTTTCTTGAGGTGTGGCTGGTGGGTTTGAACTGCCTGTCTTGATATCAGTAGCTCAGTTCCTAGCCCATAGCACCACCAGATCTTTAATAACCAGATTATGATTCACCACATCTACTTCACCATGCCTCTGTGTGAAAAAGCACGACCTAGCATTCTGTGATGCTCACCCTCCCAGCACAATCGCTGAAGACAAAATGGGTTCATAAGCAAATGTGGTGAAGAAAGCGGATGGTGCCTGACTATCAAAAGATATAGCATCTGGGGTTTGAAGAGCTTGAAGTTAAACAAGTGGCCATCTAACAGAAGCAACAAACCCACATGGAAGAAGCACATCAGCCTGTGTGATCAAGAGGTGTCGCCGGGACCTGCTAACAGGAATCAGAAGACTCAAACCAACCAACCAAACAAACAAACAAACAAGACCATATTGTTGAGAACGGAAGGGGGGAAGGGTTCCAAGCAGACACCCAAAGTCCATGTGTAGACAATGGGACATCCCCTCACAGAGGGGTCACAGGGAAGGGATGAGTCAACCAGGGCGCAGTATAGCATTGATGAAACACACAATACTCCTCTGGTTTCTTGAGACTTCCTCACGCCCCACTATCATGACCTTAGTATTGCCTTTCACTGAGGGCTAAACCAGAGCATGTCATAAGACATAACAGCTCACATTACAGTCATACAGGAACAGGAATGGGAGTATCGATACTAGGAGGGCAGGGGGACGTGGGGAGAGGAGGGAAGGAAGGGATAATCAATCTCAATGATCGACACAGGAGGACGAACAACAGAAAGTGTGGGGGAAGGGAGACAGCAGTTGGTAAGATATGAAAATAATAATTTATCAAGGGCCATGTGGGTGGGGGGAGGTGGGGGAAGAGGAGCTGACACCAAGGGCCCAATAGACAATGAATGTCTAGAAAATAATGATGGCAACATATGTACAAATGTGCTTGATACAATTGACTTATGGATTGTTACAAGAGCTGTCAGAGCCCCCAGTAAAATGTGTTTTTTATTTTAATGGAGCCACCACAGTGGTGCCCTGTGGAGGACTCCCCATTGAGTACATTGCACAGGGCACCTCATTGATGCACAAGAGCACAAGGTATAGGCAACACTAGCAAAAAGTTACTGTCTCTTGACTCTGTTGGTTCTTCCTCCATCTACCCTGGTCCCCTCCTGGCAAATGACATAGTTGACGAAACCGAATCAAATACCCTTGCTATTTCTTATTGCTTGAATTTTGCTGATTGTTTTCTTGTGGTGTCAATAAGTATGGTCCTCTGAACCACTACGTATTACAAATTGATAGTATAGGCGTTAGATTTAGAAACCAAACTCATGCCCATTTGTAGCAACCCTGTAGGACAAAGCAGAACTGCCTCTCTGGGTTCCGGAAAGTGTAACTCTTTATCAGAGTAGTACGTCTCCTCTTTCTCAATAGTAATTAGATTAGGTTGGTCATATTCAGATTTATTTGAACATATTTTAAAAAATCATTTTTGGGGGCTCATACAACTCTTATCACAATCCATCCATCCATCCATTGTGTCAAGCACATTTGTACATGTGTTGCCATTATCACTCTCAAAACACTTGCTTTCTACGTAAGCCCTTGGTGTCAGCTCCTCAGTTTTTCCCTCCTTCCCCGCTCCCCCTCCCTCATGTAGCCTTGATAATTTATGTTATACTTATTTTGTCATATCTTACACTGTCTGATGTCTCCCTTCACCCACTTTTCTGTTTGCCCCCCAGGGAGGAGGTTATATGTAGATCCTTGTAATCAGTTCCCCCTTTCTACCCCACCATCTGGTATCACCACTCTCACCACTGGTCCTGAGGGGATCATCTGTCCTGGATTCTCTGTGTTTCCAGTTCCTCTCTGTACCGGTGTATATCCTCTGGTCTATCCGGATTTGTAAGATAGAACTGGGATCATGATAAGGGGTGTGTGTGTGCATGGGGGAGAGGAAGCATTCATGAACTAGAGGAAAGTTGTATGTTTCATCATTGCTACACTGCACCCTGACCGGCTCATCTCCTCTCCAGGACCCTTCTGTAAGGGGATGTACAGTTGCCTACAGATGGCCTTGGAGTCCCCAATCTGTACTTCCCCTCATTCACAATGATATGATTTTTTGTTCTGATGATGCCTGATATGTGATCCCTTCGACACCTCATGGTCATACAGGCTGGTGTGCTGCTTCCATGTGGGCTTGGTTGCTTCTCAGCTAGATGGCTGTTTGTTGACCTTCAAGCCTTTAAGACCCCAGGCGCTATATCTTTTGATAGCCGGGTACCATCTGATTTCTGCACCACATTTGCTTATGCACACATTTGTCTTCAGAGATCGTGTTGGGAAGGTGAGCATCATGGAATGCCAATTTAATAGAACAAAGTATTCTTGCATTGAGGGAGTACTTGAGTGGAGGCCCAATGTCCATCTGCTACCTTAATACTAAACCTATAAATATATGCACATAGATCTATTTCCCCAGCATCATATATAAATATATTTACATATGTACATCCCTGTATTTAGATCTCTATAAATGCCCTGTGCCTCCTAGTTATTTCCTCTATTTCCTTTTACTTTCCTCTTGTCCCACTATCATGCTCAGCCTTCATTTTGGTTTCAGTAATTTCTCTTGGTTACATTGCCCTTGATCAATCCCTACCAGGCCTCTTATACCCTCCTTGCCACTGATTTTTGGATCATTTTTTGTTCCGTTGTCCCTGGGTTGGTCAACACCATCTCCTTTCCCCCACCTCCCCTTCTCCCTTGTCCCCTAGAACCATCAGTCCCATTGTTTTCTCCTCCAGACTGTTCATCCAGCCTATCTTATCTAGACAGACCTGCAGAGATAATAATACACACAAAGAAAAGAAGACATAGCTAAACAAAGTGACGAAAGAAAACAAAATGATGACAACAACAAAAATAATAACAATAAATAAATAAAAATTTAAAGAAAAAGCTGTAAATAGATTTGAACATGGTTTATGTTTCAATCTGTTACTAACTATCCTTATCAAGTCCCAAATTGGTCCAGTTTTGGTTTGAGGCCATAATTTCTTGTAGCATTATCCCAGCCTTCTTTTATAATTGTTTTGTTTTGAGTATAAAATGCTCAAGTATACTTTTCATTTTCTATCTCCAAAATTTGGAATTATCTTTCTGAAAGAAGCCTTGGTTTCTTAGCACAAATCTGTTCTCTTGAACTACTCAGGGCTGCTGAACTGGTCCTTTAATTTTAAGCTATTAATAACGTAAAGAGCTAAGTAGTACATATTTTAAGATAAAATAAATTTATACTAAAAGTAAAAATTACCTCCATAGGATTTTCACATTATCTCATAAAACTGCCATCTCTTTGACCTATTACCCAATTATTTTTAAGTAGTATATTGTTTAGTTTTCATGCAATTGATTTTTTTGCCTTGTTCTTTTTATTATTGATTTCTAGTTTCAATGAATTTTGAGTTTCAGTACATTTTAAGTCTGCCTTTTAACTGATTGCTCCTACTAAGCTATCTTATTATTTAGAGCAGTTTGCCTCTTTTTTTTGAGATTTTCAAAATACATAATCACCTGTAAATAGTTTCCTTAGTAGTTTGTCTCTGTTGCTCTGTTTTTTATTTGTAGTAAATAATTCCTCTTAAAAACTAAAACTAAAACCCAAGTCACTGCTATGGAGTCAATTCCAACTCATCGCAATCCTATAAAATCGAGTGGAGAGCTGCCTCGACTGTAAATATTTACAGGACTGGAAATCCTCATCTTTCTCCCATGGAGTGGCTGGTGGTTTCAAACTACTGACCTTTCAGTTAGCAGCACAAAGCATAACCACCAGGACTTCTATAATCCCTCTAACACAGTCTTAAATAGAAGCGAGTATGCGTCCTTTTCTTTAAGCTGACAATAATTTAAAAGCTTACAATGTTTCCCCACTTAATAAGATGAAAGTTTTGGAAATGAAGTGCACTTACCATCTATACTATAGATGGAAGAATTACCCATTAATTCTTATTTCACTTAGGCTTATTCATAAGAATTTGTGTTGAATTTTGTCAAGATATTTTCTATAGTTTTAAAAATATCTAATCATTTTCCTCCCAATCTCCATGATTGTGATGAATTATGTAAATGAACTATCTAAAAGAACACATTCTCTCATGTTATTAATAAACCCTTCTTGGTCATAATTTCTTAATTTTAATATACTATTTGATTGTATCTGTTTATAGTCTTTAAAACATTTTTACATCTATCAATACTCATTAGTAAAATTGGTCTTTAATTTCCTTTTTGCTGTCATCTTTATCAAATTTGGTTTAAATTTTATACGCACTTTATAGAAAGCACATGGAAATTTCTCATCTTTTATTAAAATTATAGTACAGGTAGAGTTGTGTTATTTTATTTAAGAGTTTCATAGATACACCATGTAAAGTAATAAGGGCAGATTCTGGGTTGGGACACTCTCTAAATAACATATAGCTTTATATTGTCATTTGTCTATTTTATAATTTGTCTCTACTAAGATGATTTTATACTATATTTTTTCTTTTAAAATAGCTTTCATTTGTGTTTTCAAATATTCCCTGTGTCTCCAGTTACTATCTGTACCAGTGTACATCCTCTGGTGTAGCTGGATTTGTAAGGTAGAATTGGGATCATGATAGTGGTGGGGGACGAAGCATTTAGGAACTAGGGGAAAGTTGTATGTTTCATCATTGCTACACTGCACCCTGACTAGCTCATCTCCTCCCCACAACCCTTCTGTATGGGGATGTCCAGTTGCCTACAGATGGGCTTTAGGTCTCCACTCCACACACCCCTCATTCACAATGATATGATTTTTTGTTCTGATGATTCCTGATATCTGATCCCTTCGACACCTCGTGATTGCACAGGCTGGTGTGCTTCTTCCATGTGGGCTTTGTTGCTTCTGAGCTAGATGGTTGCTTGTTCAAGCCTTTAAGACCCCAGATGCTATATCTTTTGATAGCCGGGCACCATCAGCTTTCTTCACCACATTTGCTTATGCACCTGCTTTGTCTTTAGCGATTGTGTCGGGAAGGTAAGCATCATGGAATGCCAATTTAATAGAACAAAGTATTCTTGCATTGAAGGAGTACTTGAGTGGGAAGCCCAATGCCCATCTGCTACCTTAAGATGAAATCTATACGTATAACCACCTAGATCTATTTCCACGTCCTCATATATAAATATATTTACATATGTACATGTCTGTATTTAGACCTCTGTAATTGCCTATTCCCACTTAGCTCTTTCCTCTATTTCCTTTTACGGTCCTCTTGTCCCACTATCATGCTCAGCCTTCATTTGGGTTTCAGTAATTCCTCTGGGTTACATTACCCTCGGTCATGCCCCACCAGGCCTCCTACACCCTCCTCACCACCAATTTGGATCACTTGTTGTTCCCTTGTCCCTGGGTTTGTAACACCACTACCTTTCCCCCCCACCTCCCCATCTCCTATGCCGCCCCCCCCCCAGAATTGTCGGTCCCGTTGTTTTCTCCTACAATTGTTCATCCAGCCTATCTTATTTAGACAGACCTGCAGAGATAATAACATGCACAAAAACAAGGCAGAGCAAAACCAAACAACCAAACAACAAGCCAATCACAAAAACACATGCAACAACAAGAAAGAAAAGCTTGTGGTTAGTTCAAGAACTGTTTGTTGACCTTTAGGCGTGTTTCCCAGTTGAGTCTGATGGGGTGCCAAGCCTTGGCCCCAAAGTCTATTTTTGGTATTCCCTGGGGAGTTCGTTGCTCTGTTCCCCTTGCTGTTCTGTTCCATGCTCTTAGCGTTTTGCCTTGGTGTGGTTGGGTTCAGATCGGGAGGAGAAATAATCACTTGTAAAGACTCTGAACTAGTTATTCTTTTACTACTATTCAGAAAGAGAAGATATCCTTACTGTGAGCTTCTCCAAACTGCTGAACACATTAATCCTCATGTCCCAACATTTTCCAATGAAGTGCTGAAGTGAAGAAGTTCAAGTCTCTGAATGCCCCACATTCAAAACAAAACTCTCTATTCTTACTGATTATTTATTATCAGTCATATAAATCAGTACACCCTTTGTGATATATTAGATAATGTTTACCCATGTTTCTGAATAATTTTTCTACTTTGTGACAATTTCCTTGAAGTTTTACTGTGCGGGTTGCGATGATCCACTCGTTCCTCTGATCCTTTCCTTGTTTGCTGACATGTATCTATTTACCATGTTCCCTTAGTCCACAGAGGGCAAAGATACATGTAAGATTTACCGCTTGTCATTTATAGTCTACAATTATTGACATTGATAAGAAAGTAGGCTGACTAAAATAATAGATGCTTATAAATTGCATGGGTCTCTAAAAGAAACTATAGTAGATTATATTAAAATGTCTGTGAAACAATGGAATACTGTGTCTCATTAAAGAATAATGATGAAACTGAAATACATCAAGACATAGATGGATTTGAAAGACTGAGTGAAGTTAGTCAGTCACAAACGCACAAATATTTTAAGGGGATTAAAAAAAATTAGGAAAAGGTATTCATACCATAAGAAACAGACCTCAATGGCTACAGGAGTGGGCAGGGAAGAAGAAGAGGAATGATAGGCTAGAAGGTAGAGAAGTCTTAACTTGGGTGATGGGGAAGACAAGATCTCACAAGAGAGAGCTGAGAGGGAGGGGAAGACAAAATCCCACAAAAGGGAGATGGGGGTGAAGAGGAGGCACAGGGCAAATCATGAGGAGAGGTGTTAAGATGTTTAAATTGTGTCATGCATTTCTTTACGTAGTTTCCACTTCCTTGCATCCTTACCCTTTTTGAATGAGAACGCCTCATGAGATTTGCTTTGGTCAACCATACATTATAAGTATGAAACCAGATCAGGTTTTAAAACACTGATGCACTGGAGATTGCTATTTTCCTGCACTTGAAGCCTTCATGAGATCACTGTCAGATGTAAGAATAAGGCCATCTTAGATCCTCCAGGTGCCAAGTGATCAGCCAAACTAGCCCAAACCAGAAAGTGTATCCAGGAAAGCAAGTGGGAGGGAGCCTCCATCATTTTAGGCTGCTAATGTAATGGTACTTTGTTATATAGCATAAGCCAACTGAAACAGAAATTGGCAAATAAGCATGAAACCGAATTATAAAATCTAATGGATGGCCATGTACATAGATAGGTAGGTCACTGAAGAGGTGTTATTTCATGACAATATAATAGGAAGATTCAAGCTTTTTCCTAAGTGATGCTTTTTAGATCCAGGTTCTTTTACAGTGATGATGGGAAATTAAGGGGATGGAATGTAGAAGGGAGAAAACAGCAAATTATGGCGTTAGGGGTATAGGATCAAGCAGGGACTTAAAAATAACATAAGGGAGTTTGAATTTTATTTAATTGTAGTAAGAAGTTATTAAAAGGCCTATAGAGAGAGGCATGTGACATGGTGTGGTGCTCAATTTAATTTTGTTTTTAAAACTTTCCAGATAATTCCAGTGTACAGGCAGAGGTTGAGAATAACTGTCTAAATTATGGGAAAGTCAACAAAGAGGACTGTAAAATAAATGAATAGTTACTTTAACCTATTATTTCACTCAAAGATCCAAAGAAGACTTATTTATGGCCTGTCTGTGGTGGGATATCAAAATACAAATAAATAATGTTAGTATATCATTAAAAAGGAACCATATCTGTGTAAAGTCAACACTACAGTTTTTACTCTGACATCATCTTACTTTTAAGAAAAATTTAGTTATTTATGTGTTTTGAATGCTGAAAAGGAGTAGAAAAAGAAAGGGGAATAAATTAGTTACCACGGAAAAAGACCATGTCTGGGAACTACTATAAATTACACAAGTTATCATGTGTATGCCGTAGTGGAGGGGAATAAATATGACATCAATATCTAGGGATAGAAACTAAAGTTGTAATATTAATACAGATGGAAAAGGAGGACTAAGTCCAATTCAGTGCCGACAGATTCTTCCACCGCCAAGGCAGAATGACTTTCTTTAGAAGAAGTTCTCACTAAAGCCTCATCAGGCCAGGAAGAACCTAGTAGAGTGTACAGAGTGAAAGTGGCCTTCAGTGGCCTGTGCCTGCCTCAGAGGGTTTTGCCTAGCACAGCAGCTTTAGCCCCAATGGGTTCAGGATTCCCACTCTACAATATGATTTTATCAGAGTTGATAAAATACCGGAGTCCCTCAGTGATGCAAGTAGAACTGAAAGGTTGAAAGTTTGAGTCCACCCAGAGATACCTTGGGAGAAAGTCCTAGAAATCAGT
Source organism: Tenrec ecaudatus (assembly GCF_050624435.1). Classification (NCBI taxonomy): domain Eukaryota; kingdom Metazoa; phylum Chordata; class Mammalia; order Afrosoricida; family Tenrecidae; genus Tenrec; species Tenrec ecaudatus. Next base: position 85,729,500 of record NC_134534.1, read on the forward strand.
TTCCAAAAAAATTCAGTCACAGAAAACTTATGGAGCACCATCTCTACTAAGGTTGCCCTAAGTCAGAGTTGAATCGACAGAACCAGGTGGGGACCTGAAACTAGGCAGTGATTTCAATATCTATACTCTGCAAAATGGAAGCCCCAGATGCAGGGCTATAGAAATCAGACACATGAAGCAAACAAATAAAGCAGGAAAGATATCAAACACTGTCAACTTGTGAGTTAGCTAGTTTATTGTGCCAACCTGGCCGATAAACACTTATGGGGTTAAGTGAAGGGCGGAAAGATAAATGGCTAGGTGAGCCTCGTCTTTCTAGTTCTCAGGTATCTTGCTTTGTGATGGTCACGCCAGGGTTTCCTGTTTCAGCTTGCAAGGCTGACTTCCTGTGAGACATCCCAAGGAGAAGCCATGGATCTACCCTGATGCAGCTCTGGGTGCTGGAGCAGCCATGTGGAGACCCTTGCCAGCACTTTCCTCCTGCAGTCAGTATCATTGCCTGTTTTATGAGATGGAGAAGGACTTTGTGGATTGGTATCAGACATATGGGTTAATAGGTTAATGTTGGACTTGTGGGCTTGGGCAGCACTCAGTTGGGATGTTTCTTGATGCGCACTTAACCTTTATATAAAACTCTCTGTTACACATGACTTTCTGTGGATTTGTTTCTCTAAAGCATCCAGACTAACACAATTTGCAATCTATACCAATTGCAGTGAAGTGGAAAATAAAAAGGCAGAGTGTGAGAATGAGGCTTTCAATAAAAGTACAGACCATACTAGTACAAGGCACAAAAATATATATAATTAAAATCAGTGGACCAGGAGGGAGCCACGCTGTAACACCCACGGGCCCATGTTTCAGAATCATCTAAGGTAACAAGGAGCCCTTAATTCTAAAACCCATTTAACCTTAAGAATCTTTTGTGGGTTTTTTTTGTCTATCCTCTTTTTCTGTTTTTTTTTTTCTCCCAGCAAGTTAGTCTCCTCTAGCCCCCTGCCCTCTGTTTCCTACTCCGATGAATATATTGTATGCTTTGTGAATTCCAAATTATGTTACTCAAATATTCTTCAAAGATTTTTCTCAACTTCAAAAATGAATTTCATGGTAAATTGGCCCATAAAAATATGCCTGGTATCATTAATACTCAGGAAAATAAAAAATAAAATGAGATATCACTATATACCTAACAGAGTGACTACAATGCAAACAAACAAAAAACACCATCAAATACTGGTGAGGAAGCAAATAAATGAGGTTTCATACATCACTGATGGGAATGTAAAATGATAAGTCAGTCTAGGAAACAGTTTGGCAGCTACTTATAAAACTAAATGTGTAGCTATCACTAGGCAGGGTCAGTTTGGGACAGTCATCACAGGGAAATTAAAATGATAGTTTACACAAAAATCTGTACACAGATGTTTATATTGGTTTTATTCCTAATGACCCAAATTGCAAATAATCCAGGTGTCCTTCAGCAGCTGAATAGATGAACAAAATCTAACTCACTGCCACTGAGTCAAAACCAACTCATAATGGTAGGAGTTTCTGAGACTGTTACTATTTACGGGACTAGAACACCTGGTCTTTCTTCTGCAGAGTGGCTGTGGGTTTGGAACGGCCCATCTTGCTGATCCCAACCCCATGTGTAACCGCTATGACACCAGGATGTGGTACAAACTATCAGTTAGAGAATAACTTTGATATTTGAATATATTTCTGGGAGTTGTGCTGTGTTAGTCTGAGTAGACTAGAGAAACAAATTCATAAATACACACATGTATCTAAAAGGCAGAGGTTTACATACAAGAGCAATTGAACATTGAGAAAACATCCCAGCCCAACCCAGACCAAGTCCACAAATCTAATACTAGCCCATATGTCCAATACCAATCTATAAAGTCCTCCTCAAACTCATGAAAATGCATGCAATGACACCAAGCGCAGAAGATCACAGGCCAATAGGTTGAAAGTCTTTGGATCCATTGTCATTGGAAACATCTCAGCACAGGCAGGGGTCTCTCTGTAGCTTCTCCAACTTCCAAGGTTTGGTTGTGTTCATATGGCTTGTCTTCTGCAATATCTCCCAGGGAGAAGCAGAGAGAGAGAGAGGTGTCTTCCAAGGAGAAAGTACCAGATTTCCCAGAATTCTCAGAAGGCCATGCCCACACAGAAGCCTCATTGGCAATGATATGATTGACAAGCCAGACTCCACCCCTACACTCTTAATCTTCAAATTGACAAGCGATTATATATCTACCACATGCGCTGAGTGAAAAAAGTCAATCCCAAAAGATCATATTCTGTGTGATTCCATTAGATACTATTTTTATGTGACAAACTTTTGCTAAAATAGATAGTATATTAATAGTTGCCTGGATAGGGACAGGGTAGGTGAAAAGAAGTGATTGGTTATAAAAGAAGTGGGACGTCTTTCCGCACAGATGGAACGATTCAGGATCTGAATGTGCTGGTGGATCCTCAAATACGCCCGCTGCTGTCAAGCTGAGTCCACCTCAGAGACTGTGGAGTTTCACAAAACTAAACTCCCTGCCACTGAGTCAATTCCAAGTCCGAATGACCTTATAGGACACACTAGAACTACCCCTGTAGGTTTTCCATGACTGTAACTGTCTACATGAGTACAAAGCCTCATCTTTCCCCCATAGAGCAGCTGGTGGTTTCAAACTGCTGACTTTGTACTTAGCAATCCAATATAATCCCCTATGGCACCAGGGCTTTCAAAGGCTGTAAATCTTAACCAAACAGATAGCCTCATATGTCTCCCAGGGATTGACTGGCGGGTTGAAACCCAATCTTGCAGTCCACTTGCGATAAAAAGTCCTGGACATACTCTTGCCTGCAGTGAAATCAAGGGCTGTCACCTCTACCAGATCTTTTCTGACTCCAAGGTTTGGGAACCCAGAAATACTCAAACTGGATTAATCAAAGCTCGTGGTGCCAACCTATAACCAATGCGTCATGGAAACGATTGAATAAATGTCTCCCCTTTTGCTCCTGGGACAAATTGCCATAGTGAATTTTCAAAAGTCCTTGATAAAGATGCCACCAGGACTAAACAGCAGTTGCCTGCAGAGATGGTTTGCTTCTCTCCCTGTTACTTCCTCATCCTTCCAGAAACCAGCTCCTTTGTAAATGATTGCTTTTATCATGAATTTAGTATTAGTAAAAACCAATGTTGCCTATGGGCCTTTATTAAGCAGAATCCTTAATTTGTATCACTTAAAACTTTTATTTCACATTTATGGAGTATTCACTTATAGTTTTAAAGGATGTTTTCTTATCCTAAGTTCAAATGTCTCTCATAGAGCAAAAACTTAACACATTTGACCATTAATCAAAAAGTTAGAGCCCATCCAAATGTATCTCAGAATAAAGTCCTACTTCCAAAATAATCCATGGAAAGCCCTATAAAGCACAATTCTACTCTGACATACACAGGTTAGCTAAGAATCAAGAATGTCACAAGTCAAAATTGCAAATATTAAATTTGTTTCTGTTTAGCGGGCTACATCCTGGAAATTTAGATAAAAGAGCTTTTTGGGGGTCGATAAATCTCCCTGCTATTGCTATTTTTCAGAGTGTTTTTAAAAGTAATTAATAGGTATTCCATTTTGTCAAATATCTTTTCTGCATTATTTGAAATGTTGTGCTTTTTATTTTTCAATATATTTATGTTACTGATTTTTTTCCTGCTACTGAATCATCAAATCACTTAATTGGCACATCATGAATTTAAAGTGATTGGAAGCCTCTTGATGCCAATGCTGACCCGAGCTGTGGCTCATGCTCCTCGGCTGGGATTTTAACGCTATACGATAGGCTGTTGTCGTGGCTGTTTCTGATGTTAAAGCTGTAGAATATGAAGTCACGAGATAATTAGACCACAGCAGTTTTTAATGAACTATGAAGGGTTGTACTTTGAGGTAGATCATGAAATCTGTGAAAGCTGAACTAAACGAAGGTTTATTAACAACGTTTGATATGCAGATGAGGCAGCCTTGCTTGTTGAAAGGGAGGAGGACTTGAATCACTTGCTGAATGAAGATCAAGAATCGCAGCCTTCAGTATGGACTACAACTCTGTTAAGAAAGTCAAAATTCTCACAACAGGACCAATACGTGACATCATGGTAAACCAAAAATATTGAAGTTGTCTAGGATTTCATCTTGCTTGGATTCACAATCGAGGCTCACAAAAGCAACCATCAGGAAATCCAACACTATATTGCAGTAGGGAACATCAGCTGCAAAAGGTCTATAAAGTGTTAAAGAGCAGGATGTCATTTTGAGAACTCAGGTGCACTCGAACCAATCCAATATTTCAATAGCCTCATATGCATGTAAAAGTTGAACATTGCAGAAGGAAGACTTGGGAAGAATCAATGTATTTGAATCATGTTGCTGGCGAAGAATATGAACATACCATGGAATGCCGAAAGAACAAACACATCTGTCTTAGAAGAAGCACAAGCAGAGTTTTCCTTAGATGCAAGGACAGCGAGACTTCTCACATCCTCTGGACATGTTTTCAAAACAGATCAGCCTCTGGGAAAAGATATCATGCTTGGTAAAGTAGAGCAAAACCCAAGAAACCAAACTCACTGCTATCAAGTCGATGCTGGGCCCTATAGGACAGCATAGAACTTCCCCCTGTGAGTTTCCAAGACTGTAACTCTTTTACCGGAGTAGAACGCTCCCTCCTTCTCCAAAGGATTGACTTGTGGTTTCAAACTACTGACCCTGCAGTTGGAAGCCTAATATGTAAGAATGACAGTGAGAAAAAGGACAGCCCTTTTTCAGTTCAGCGTTGAACTGACACACTGGCTACAACAATGGGTTCAATTATAGCAATAATAGTGAGGATGACACAGGACCAGGCAATGTTTTAGTCTATGGTCCCTAGGTTTTCTATGAGCTGGAACTGACTCAATGGTATCTAACAATAACATGGAAAGATTGAATAGATAATCTTCTGTTTTCCTCTGAAATTTAAGAAGAAATTAAGACCAGGTCATTATGCAAATTAGGTATTATGTGAAAATGAAGGATGGACACAGGGTTGCAAAATATGGAATGACTATATGATGCCAACTTTCGTCATTACATAATTATCAAATTGCATCATTATATAACTACCACATCCCTGAAAACCATGGCCCAGCCAAGTTTGACAGTAGGGAAAGGTAAAAGTTAATAGAAATGATCAGCTAAAATGGGCACCAGTCACAACAGTACAAGGACCTCACCCACACCCACGGCTGCTTACTTTCAAGATGGAGGGATGCAGCCATTAGTCAAGGGAGACAAATACCACGTATCATCTGAGATAATCCTTGGTTAACAGGCAGGAAGGGAACAGAGATGTTGGTCCTAAAATGACAAAGAACTGAATTTGACCAACTCCTGAAATGGCTGGGAAGCAGAGTCATCCCCACAGCATCCAACTTGGCACTAGCCCAACAAACACCTTGATCTCAGTCTTGTGAAACCACAAGCAGAAAGCTAGCAGTCTACTCAGGTGTCAACCTGCAAACTGCAAGGTGATTTGTGTTTTGCTGTTTTAATTTGTGGAGCTGTGTTAAGAATTAGTAGAAAACAAATACGAAATGCATAAAAAGATAACTATTTTTGCTACTGTGCCTTCTGGGATTTCAAGCATAGTCTACAGGAACCCTTATATTAAGCTTCTAACAGGACAAAAAAGACACCCCCCCCCAAAAAAAAAACCAAACAATCAACCAGATGAGGAAAACCAAAATAATGTCAAAATGCAGTCTGATGAATTCACAGCAATGGGGCTAATTATAGACAATGTTAAAGAAAGGAAATCATGAAAAATGATAGTTGGCAGTAGATCAATTCATCACTGTCAGAAGACAGACTGTGGAAGTGGGAAAAAGACCATCGCTGGGATATGGACACAATTGCAGATTTTAAGTGTGAGAATTGGTACTGGGGCTTGAATCATACAGCTACGCGGTGCTTAAACAAAACAAAACAACCCTCACTGCCATCGAGTCAATGCCAACTCACTCTGTCGGACAGGCTAGAACTGCCCTGTGCGTTTCTGAGACTGTAAATCTGCAGCAGTCAAAGCCCTGTCATTCCTGGAGAGATGCTTGCCGTTTCTCACTGCTAGCCTTGTGAATCTCAGCCAAAGCATAACCACCGCATCACTAGCACAGGACCATGAGTGCTAGAAGCCAGGATCCCAACTTTTAGAATATACGTGCCTATTGTCAATAATTCATTAAAGACGCAGTAGGCAAATTTCCTAGTTCTACATGCAAACTTTATGCAGAACTGCCCCAATCCCCCGCCCCACCACCATCCCCCACCAGCACCCCCTAGGCTGGTCTGAGAGCTGTCATCTACTTTCAAACACACGCTGACTGAAGGCAAAAGGGCCACACTCCTGGGTAATGGTTAGAAAGAACTTAAATGGGGTCTGAGTTTATGTTAAGGCTCGAAATGGCGTGAGGGCTCCCGCCATGAACCACAGCCGTGGCACAGCGGCTACATGGGGAGCTGTGAGCCGCAAAGACAGCAATGTAAAACCGCCAGCTGCTCCCCCAGGAAGATATGCCTTTCTGCTCTGGTCAAGAGTTGGCCTTTCTGGCAGGCAGAATGCACTGGAAAGTGGATTCTTGCAGATACAGTTAGGCTAAAATTTAACACCTTAATCTTCTCTTTGATTCATTTTCAATCTGTTTTTTAAATATTTTCTGCTTTATTTTCTATTGAGGTTTTAATCTGCTTTACTTTGTTACTGTTGCTTGTTTTGTTTGTTTTACTGTGTTGCTGTGTATGAAATCCAGGATAGATGTCTCTACAGAGACAGTAGCTGGACTAAGGATTCCTTCGGGGCATGGCAGGGGCGATTGGGGGATATAGGGAGCGAAAAGCAAAGAAAATGTTCTAAAACTGATCGTGGTGACCATTGTACAACTCTGCTTGTTGTGATTGAGTTGTACATGTGAATGATATACCAATAAAACTGTTTCCAAAAAATAATAGTTCCAGTCTCAGAAACTCGCAGGGGCAGTTCTCTCTGTCCTATGCGGTCATTGTGTCGGTTTGTTTTTTAATATACCCCACACTAGCCACACAGAAAGATTTTCTATACAGACACATCCTTCATGAAAATAAATTGCCAAGTATTGGACAACCTCAGTAAAGTCTTCATGGCTAATTTGGTTGGTTGATCAAGTGTAACATCTAGCCCTATGCCGTTAATTTCCTTATCTAGTATATGGCAGCTATAAGGCAATTTAGAATTCACCATGTGGCTTATGATTTACCTAACCTTTCCTAAAAGAATTGAAACATTTCAATTTTCTCATTAGAAAAATAAAATGGAATAAAAATGCTACTTACTTCAAGGATGTTGTGAATAAGACGTGTTAATAGGGATATTCAGAACAATGCCTGGCATGCAGTAAGGCTCACATGTGAGGCAGCAGGTCAAGCACTGGGCCACTGGCTGAAAGGCTAAGGGTTGAAGCCACCTGCTCCAACGGGACACATGAAGCAGTCTGGTTACATGACGACTTACCGTCTCGGAACCTGCCGTGCTATAAAACACAATGGACTGGATGGGGGTGGGGTATGGCAAGCACTCTATAGGCCTTGTTGTAGGTGCTGTTGAGTTGGCTCCTACTCAGAGGGATGCTGTGCACCACAGAATGAAGCACGGCCGGTCCCGCACCATTGTCCCCTTTCTGTGATGTCTGAGCCCATTGTTACAGCCACTGTGTCCATCCAACTCAGCGATGGTGTTCCTCTTCCCCTGCTCCTCCGCTTTGCCAAGCATGATGTCCTTCTCTAGTTACTGGTCCAAAGTACATGGAGATGAGGTCTTGCCGTCCTTCTCTCTAAGGAGCATTCCGGCTGTCCATCTTCCGAGACAGATACGTTCTTTCTTTTCACAGTCCTTGATACATTCAATATTCTTCACCTGCAGCATTGTTCAAATGCATCAATTTTACTTAGCTACTGTTCATTTTAATTTATTAAAGGTGTTATGGGAATCAACGAAAGCAGTTGCGCAATCTGGTAGAATCCGTGCCTCCCATACGGGAAACCCAGGTTCATTTTCTGGTCGAAGCACTTCAAGTAGAGCCACTGTACGTCTGTCAGTGGAGGTTTACATGTTGAAATGATGCTGAACGGATTTCACTGGAGCATCGAGAATGTGACAGACTGGGAAAGAAGGCCTGGGCCCTATTTCCCAAATCCAATGAATGAAACCCTTTGAATCACAATAATCGGATCCCCTTGTGTGTATGGGCACACAATGTTAAGGACTAAATTGCAAACAACTAACACCAGAGAATAAAGAGTCAGTGTTTCTGCTCTGGACAAAGGAGCTAGGATGAGTGCTACAAAGACAATAAAAAGAAAGTCGGACGCTTTGAGAGTAAGGGCATTTCAGGGGAGGCTTCATGGAAGAAGCAGCATTTTAGCTGGGATTTTAATGTGGAGATGTTTTCCCACAAAGAGCCTAGCTGGGAGGGTTGAGTAAGAAAGAATTAATTCACACAGACAAACCTCTCAGTTCTTTAGGATCTGGGGGAGGCCTACAAGTTCTGATTTCCATTACTTTTGAGTAAGCAATTGACAACAAAGCATGGTTTCTAACTAAACCATGTCAGGCTTCAATTCCTGATTGTGCCTGTCACAGCGTTATTATTTTTCGGTAACCATATCTGAGCTGTTATAGATCATTAAACACCTTCAGTAGTTTTTACAGCTGACTTAACTTAATAGTCTAGGGAACTGCTTGCACCTGTTTCAACAGTCAAATTCATTTATTGCTTCACTAAATTCTGAATAAAATTTTAAAAAATAAGGAAGTGAATGTATGTTTGGTATATGTTTTCTTTACTATAAAAGGTACCTTGGAAATGTATGTGGCAATATTGTTATTAATCCTCTAAAGTGTTATTTCCCTCAGCTTCCTGTGGAGAGTCACCCAAATGTTGTCATACTAAGGTGCTCCCGTGTTTTTATAAAATTCGTAATGTATCAAAGTTTTTTTTTTGGTGAAAGCATTTCCTAACAACAACTTGTTAATTCATTTCTTAATGACTCACTCTCTTAAGAAATCTGAAATCATATTTAATATGTTTCAGTAGAGAATTTATGGATGCAAACAGTTTCGAAATGGATTATACTTCAACTCTTTAATCCTGTTAAAACTATCACGGTGAAACTTATGAGAAGCTGGTGACTATTAGTACTTTTCAAAATACCAACACATGAGAAACATATATGAGGAAGCTTCAAAAACTCATGGAAAATCTTCATTATATATTTTAATCTAATTTTTCCATGACTTTTTTGGAATTCTTTTCACATTCAACAACAGTGCTCAGGAACTAGAGCTTGTGTTATGGGGCAGTTAGCTTGCCTGTTTTTTAGCCTGGTGGAAATTCCAGAGAAGAAACAGGTTTTTGTGATCACATAAAACCAACACTATTAAACTATTTTACTGAGAACACAAATATAAAGCTTCAAAGTGGTTTCTCAATCAAGTGTTAATACCAAAATACTAAGCGTTCATTCATGGCACTATTAAAAACATTGTAATGAAATACAGAGAGCAGTGTTGTACCATTTTCTCTTCATTAAAATGTGCTGAGGTGGAATAACATGGAACTTGGCTCAAAGTCAAGGGTCCTAGAAACAAAGCCCAATGAAATCAAGACACAGCGACCAAAGAAGCATTAATGTTGTGTGTAGAAAGTTAAGTTCATTGCTGTATATTTAAAAGATGTTTAAGTCAGCTACTGATTTAGTTGGTTTAGGGTTTTCTTTTAGCTTGTAAAGGTGGCAAAAATAGGATTTGCCAGTAAAGAAACCAGTGTTTCTAATTCTACTTTTGGTCAGAAATAACCCTTGCTGGTCTTTCGCTCAACTCTGGGTGGCTGTGGGCAATATGCACAGTTTTAATTCATATGGGTTTTCATCCAATACTTTTAAAGATATAGCTATTGTGCTGAGAAGGACAGAATTGGCAGGTAAATCTTAAATTTCCCCCCAAACGTTGTCCCTTTCCCCCTTCATTCTTCTTCTCGTTCCTTACTTCCCTCTTGTCTTTCCTTCCACTCTCCAACTCCCACTTTCCGACTTTTAACTGTGTTGCATGATCACCACTCTACAGATATTGAAAGTATAGTTAAATTTTGCTATAGCTCCTGAAAATAATTTGCTTGTACTTTAAACCATCTTTACCTAAATTATTTGCTCTTCTTTCCAGAACTTTCCTTTTTTTTTCTTGCCACTCCTGCAACCAGGAATGAATCATTTTAATTAACGAAACGTAAACTAGCTCCTAACAACAAAAGTAAGGTTTCAAGTAGATATATTTTATTTTTAATATCTCTCTCTCTATCTTTAATGGTGTTTGTGATTTCAAAGAGCCTTGTTATTGGGGGCATGGTTCAGTTTGGTCATTCATTCATTATCAGTCACAATCAGTCTTTCACAGATGGGAGGAGAATCCTGCCCTGGTGACAGGTTCATCTACTCTAGTTCGTCATCAAACACTGGCTCAGTGGTAGTGATCAAGGGAACTTGTCTTTGACCCCAAAAGCTGTGGACTGGAAAAGTCAGACTTAATATTATTTGAAGATCACATAGAAACTATGTGGCACTTAGCAGTGACGCAGTCAAACACCCTTTGGAGATGACTGACTCTGACTTGCTGATTCCAGAGATGACGCAATAAGCAGTTGCCAAATTAGAAGCAATTCCACGTCCACGAGGCCCAAATCAAACTGCTTTAAATAGAAGATTGAATTCGCCAAGATAAAAGAAAGTAAAGCAGGGGAGAGTATGTGGGATAAGATTGCTCTTCTACTTTCCTATGGAAAGTTATGATCAATTCAGCCCAGCCCTGCCAAGGTCTAGTCTCAACCAATTCCAGTTTCAACTTGTTCCCTGACCCCAGACTGCTGGTCTTGTGTGTGTGTGTATTTTTTTTTTCAATTTAACAGGCATCTGGCAGTTTTCCTATTGAGGGAACAACTTAAAACTGGAAATTCATTCTTGTTTTAACACAGAGTATAATCACAGGTATGGAGGCTAGGAGTTGCAATACAAAACAAATTAGAGGACTACTGATATTAAATAATTGATGACATTACCACTCAAATCAAACTACTCACACTTCACTCTTAACATTGCCTGACATATGGATTTTGTATGTGATAACCACCCAAAGTTTTGTGAGCCAATTTCTTAAAATCAATTCCTTATAACCAATGCATCTATTTTATATGTATCTATGATATATCATAGATACATATAAATTTATCTATAATCATGTAAGTACACTAGTCATTCCTGCTCATGATAACTCTAAAGGATAGAGCAGAATTGTCCCATTCCAAAATGATGTCTTTAAGAAAACAGACTTCTCCATCTCTCTCCTGTGGAATGGCTGGAATTTGCATGTCCAACCTATGGTTAGCTATATATGTGTACATGTATAGACTTATATACATGTATGTGTACTCGGGTTTACATTACCGCCCTGGTGGCATAGTAAAGTGCTCTTCTCCCTCAATCACCTTTTATCACAAAAGAGAAATAAGGAAAAGCCATCAGAGAAGTAAGTACCTGCTACTCTCAAGAACGAAAACCTGAAAATGGAGGGTATTCTGTGGAAGTAGGTCCCTTCTCTGTGCACTTCCTACATCCAGGAGAAAACTGCTGACAGGAACAGCTTCAAGAGCTAACATAGAGAGAGAAACTTCTAAGAGCTGACACGCGGAATTCAGCCTCCTTCAAGCCTCCTAGAAAGGATACATAAATTTTTATTTGTTACAGCTATACTCTTGTAGCATTGGACAACTAAGATAACTAAGACAGCTGGCAAAAATGAAAATAAGCTCATAATTGCCAAAAATTGGAAGCAACCAAGACTTTCAATAGATGAATAGATAAACTTGCAACTGCTGTACGGCGGAGTATTACTCAGCAATAAAAATAAATGTGTTAAGGAGACTTATAAAGACATGGAGGACCCTTAAATGAACCAGTCGGAAAGCTATTTACTGTGTGACTCCAATGATATGACATCCTGGAACAAGTAAAAACGTACAGGGACAGTGACTAGAGTGGTGGCTACCAGCAGTGGAGGGCAGGGGAAGAGATGAACACATAAAGCACAGGCTATCGTTAGGGCTGTGAAACCATTCTCTAAGTTATTGTAATGGTGAGCATGACTCTAAACCTTTTCCAAACCTTATATGACACAAAATTTGAATACCAATAGAGCTTCATTAATAATGAATTGGTATTATTTTATCAACTATTACAAATGTACCACATGAAGGCAAGAGTTAGTAATAAGGAAATATGTAACAAGAAGAAGAATTATGAGAAGTCAACACTATGTGTATAATTTTGTTATCAACCTAAATCAGCTTTTAAATGATAATGTTTTCTAAAGATAAAAATAATATAATTATAAGAAATAAATAATCCTTACAAAGTTTGGCCTTTTACATTCTGGGTACCATTCTAAGCAAGCAAGGTAGATTTGTGTATATGGGGAAAAATACTCAACAGCTTTAGGAATGTCAAGATCCCACACATTTAAGACAGTACTGAGTGTAGTTATAGGAGAGTGAAACCATACCAACGTGTGCATTTATGATTTACAATTGCTGAACTAGCACTCTCTGTTGGCAGTAGAATTTTACTGAGTGTTTTATGCAGGAAAGTCACATTTGTAGTCATGGTTTGATTTCATTTCTTTATATTTTTGGTGGGAAAACTTATTTTGAAGAGGAAGATTTCATTTTCTTAAGAAAACACTCTACTAGCTCTCTAAACTTAGATCTTTGGAGATAAACTAACTTGGATTTCTGTGGAATAACCATGGAAGCAGAGTTCCAAGCATCTGCAAAACATTGTCTTATACTGTTCCTTGTCCATTAAAATATTAAAAGTTAGTCTAACTATGTGATAGTTTCTTGTCATTAATCAAATAGTTGAAATTGTCTTAGTGAAATTGTATATTGAAGACATATCAATAATCAATTTTATGCTAACAATCTACTAAAATCTAGAATATTGACACAGAATTCCTGGGATCAGCTCTTGGTTTTGCTCTGACTGTACTCTGATCTGGGGCTAGGTCTCAGAGCTCAGAATACTCATCTGTAGGATTCTGGGATGTGTGTTGGGCTGCTAACTGTGCACTTTGTGATTCAAAACCCATCAACCTCTCTTCTGGAGAAAGAGAAAGCTGTCCCATGAAACGGACCGTCTCTGAATCCAAACAACAGTAGCTGTGAGGCAGAATCAACTCCATGTAGTCCTTTCCTTTGATGACTTTAAATCATATGCCTGGGAAAGGAGGACATTGAATTTAAAAAAGCCAAAGAATAATAGATACATTTGAATTATGGCTTTGCAAAAATACTGAAAGAACCACGGACTGCCTAAAGAACAAACAAATCTGCCTTGGATGAATTAGAGCCAGAATTCTTAGAGCAGTGTTCTCAGCCGTCCTAATGCCAGGAGATCCTTTCATACAGTTCCTCATGTTATGGTGACCCCCCCCCCCAACCATAACATTATTTTTCTTGCTACTTCATAACTGTAATTTTGCTACTGTTATGAATCGTAATGTAAATCATAATGTGTTTTCCGATGGTCTTAGGCGACCCCTGTGAAAGGGTTGTTCGACCCCCAAAGGGGTCACGACCCACAGGTTGAGAGCCACTGCCTTAGAGGATAAACTGGTGAGACTTCACTTCATATACTCGTAACTATTTCGGACCAGTTATCAGGAGAGACCAGTGCCTGGAGAAGGAACATCATGCTCGACAAAGCAGCAGGTCAGTGGAAAAAAGACCTTCGACAAGATGGACTGGCACAGAGGCTACATCAATGAGCTCAAACATAAGAATGACTGAGGATGGCACAGGACACGCAGTGGTTCGTTCTGGTGTATCCAGGGTCGCATGAGTCGGAACTGACTCAACAGCACCTAGCAAGAACATTGAATTTACATAATTCCAATAAAATGCCTATGAATTTCCTTGATAGTAATACTTGTACATATGTGATATGAACTGTGATAGCACATGCTCACACTATGCTAAAATGGAAGATGAATGAGATAGAGGTTCTACACATAGGGAGATTGTATACTGTTTGAGAGAAATGAAAGTCGTATAGTATCCAAGAAGTTTACATGGGTTAAAGAATTTCATGAATCCATCACAATTGAGTGTTGAATTATGTGACACATTGTTTAAGTGCTATAAGGTTTGATAAAGGGAATATAACTGCAGGAGGCCAGAGTGTTCTGCAAATAATTCTTTAAGGAGGCAGTAGTTAGTGTGGATCTTGACGACTGGTAAAAGCTAAAATAACTCACTGCCACAAACTCAGTGCCAACTCATAATGACCTTTATGGGACAGTATAACACTGCCCCTCGGAGTTTCCAAGACTGTAACTCTTTACAGGAGTAGAAAGCCCTGAAGCTGTAGTTTTGAACTGCTGACCTGTGGATCTCAGCGCAACACTACTATGGAGCCTTAAGAAGAAGTGGAGGAAAAAGGAAGGGCTCTCTAAATAAAAAGAACCCACTGTTTCAAATTGATTTCAACCATGGCAATCCTACATAGGGTTTCCAAGACTGTAAATCTTTATAATACCCTCATCTTTCTCCTGTGCATTAGCTGGTGGGTTGGAACTGCTGATCTTGCCGTTAGCAATCCAATACCTAACCCATACCACCACAGAGCGATGTCCAAATAAAGTCCTCCTGTGTTGTCTGCAGTTTGAGACCACCCACAGCTCCATGGAAGAAAAACTGGGCTTTCTACTGCCGGAAACAGTTCAGTCTTGGGAACTCACAGAATCACTTCTACCCTGTCCTATCGGTTCACGAGGAGGCACAATCGACTTGATGGCAGTGAGTTTGGGTTTTGGTTTGATGAGTCATTGGGGAGCTTGGCCTCCTGGAAATGGATCGTGTGTATTAGTAAAGTGTTGCAATGATGGATGGTTGGAAATGGAGCAGTTGGAGAGTTGCTAGGAAAGGTGATCGTAAAATTATGGTGATGCATATACAACTCTTTTTCTTTTGAAAAGGGACTTAACAATGGAAGTATATGGTATGTGAACTTTATATCAATAGAACTAATTAATTAATTGAAGTGTTACAATATTAACAAAATTTAGGTAGGACCTCAAAAATTTACCTTAGTGCCCATCACTAGAAATCTCTGTTTCCATAAAAAGAGTAGTTCCATGGAGGCACGCTCTGTGATCCAGTGTCTCTGGAACCAGACAGTGCAATTATAGCATAGGCCTTATTCTGAGGCTTGCTTGAGGAGGAGCGGTTGACGGTGACCGACTGGTGACGGAGAAATCAGCAGCCCAGCGCAAGGCCCCCTGTGCCATCCGGGCTCCCGCTTTTCCTTTGGTGCTGACCATTTTCTCTCTCTTTGCTGCTTTTACCTGCATTTGAGGTATTTATTGCTGTGCTAAGTCAGGCAGGTCCTACATATTTTCATCAAATCCATGAATGAAGTTGAACCAATGAGAGAGGTTACTGAGCTAGAAAGAACGGAATCGAAAGAGAGATTTCAATTCCCTTGCTGCTGAGATTCATGCATCATTAGTACTGAGCTTCTTTACTGCGTACAGCTTCGCTAAGGCCCTCGTCTTACTACATGCACTTAGGGGGCTTTGGAATTGATAGATAGTTTGTATGAAAATCCCTATTGCAGATGTTATTACTTAATTTTTAAATTTTTCAATTGTAGTGGACAGAAATAAAAATTGATGTATGTCAACTTTTATATCCTGTCACAGTGGTAAACTCAATCATTCATTCCAAGAAATGATTCTTAGTTTGGTTTGTTTTTCAAAAATATTTTCTGCATAGATAATACTCTTGCTTATGGATACAGGCAATTTTATTCTTTTCTGATCTATGTGCCTTTTGGCTCCCTGCCTTACTACACTGGCTCGGACTTGAATAGCAGTGCAAAGAGGAGAATGTTTGCTTGTTTCATCACTTAGGAAACTATCCAGCTTTGCACCATCAAATACGACGCAAGTTGAAGTGTTCTTGAAGGGGCCCTTTATCACAGCAACAGTTTCCTTTATTATTTAATCAGAGTTTTATTATGAAAGCCTATTGGATTTTGTCAAACCATTGTCTATATCAACAGTGAAGACTTTTTATGTTTTATTTTTATTTCATTCTAAAATTTATTTTACCATTTTATACTTAAATAATTATAGGTTCATAGAAAGTTGCAAATATCAATCTGGCCTTACACTTCTGTAATAAAATCCACTTGTCATGATACATTATCCTATTTATACATTACTGGATTTTTATTTGTTGAGGATTTTTTTTATTTGGAGGAGTCTGTAAGGTCTATATTCATTAGGAATATTTTCATTTTTTATATAATGTATTTGTCAAGATTTGGCATTAATGTTCTGTCAGGCTCATAAAATTAGCTGAGATATTTTCCTCCTCTTCTATTTTCTGGAACAGATAGTGTAAAATTAGCACTATTTTTTCCTTTAGTGTTAGGTCGAATTCATCGGTGAAACTGGAAATGAAGTTTTCTTTCTGAAAATTTTAAAGCAGGAATTCCATTTCTCTAATAGCTATAGGACTGTTGAAATTATTTAGTTGAGCAATTCATGTTTTTTGAAGCTGTTGAATTAATATGCATAAGGATTCCCTTATGATTCTTCCAATAGCTGTGGAATTTGTACTAATTTCTCCTCTTACTTAATATCTAATACTTATACTACCTCTCTGTTTTTCTTAGTCAATCTAGTCAGAGGTCTATCTATTCTCCTGATCTTTTCACAGTATCAGTGTTTGGTTTCATATACTTTCTCTATTTTTTCATTTGTTTTGTTTTCAATTTCATTGGTTTGTGTGTTTGTCTTTATTATTTTCTATCTGCTACTTGCTTTAGGTTCAGTGTGTTCTTTTCCAGTTAAAGGTGAGAGCTCATATTATCAATTTGTAATCTTCTTAAAATTTATAATATAGAAATTATAAATTTCTCTTTAAGCACAAACTTCCCTGTAAACTATGGGTGGGTTTAGTTAATTTAAATAATTCAAAAATATTTTAAAATTTCTATTAGACTTTTTCTTGGATCCATAGGTTAGTTTGAAAATGTGTTATGTAACAGCTGAACATTTGGAATTTTGCATATACTTAATTCTTCTATTACTGATTTTAATATAAATCTGTTGTAGTTTGAGAACTGCACGTGATTTCCAGTCTTTTTTAATTTGTTGTGGTTTATCTGTTTGTTTTATGACCCAGAATATAATTGCCTGGGTTTGAGATTTATTGTTGCTATGGTATCCCAAAGAATACCGAAGACTTCAAATACCTTTAGTGATATCTTTTGTTTAGATTAAGGATTTGTCTGCCTAACCTGAGTTTTAGGTCTTTCTTTTGCACTGTGTACCAAAGATTTCTCTGAATGTTCTTGTTATTCCGGCCATGTCCTATCTGCTGTTACTTACTATTTGAAGCTTGTTAACTTGGAGTTGGGTTGTTGGCCTCTGTTGCTTTAAGTGATCCTTCATTTTAGGCATCCGTTGTTTATCTGGATCGTGGAAATGTGTCCTTTCCCTGACTGTAGTTGTAGGCTGGTATAATCTTCCCCCTTCCCAAGATGCTAAGAATGGTCAATAATGCCCTAAGGACAGCAGTCGCTTGTCGCCTCTCCCACACAGTGGATGTGTCTTAGGGTCCTTTCTGATCTTTCTATCAGTTCCCAGAAGAGTTTGTGGACAAAGAGCCTGAAATCAGATCCAGATTTCCTCAGCCACAGGGATTCTACACTGGCTGGCCAGTAGATTCAGCAATTTTCAACTGTAGCCTAATACTTATAGGCTACAGTTGCAGTTACAGTCCTGTTGCAGTTGCCGTTCCCCCTAGCCGAGTATTTATACCTTCTCTCTCCCTGCATGTCCCATCTCTCCTTAGACTTTTGACCACCTAGTTGCTCGGCAATCTCACCTCTTAAAAAGAAAAAGTCATCAATTTGAAACTTGTATGACTTTCTTTGGTGCAAATATGGGGCAGATGCTCTGTGCCTTTTATTGCAGGTATAGGAACTCTGCTTGCTTTTATGCTTATTATTTTTTCTTATCTTTATGTTCTCTATGGGTTTGCTTATTTCACCATTGGGGTAATATTGCTGTGTTTCTCTCTCTCAAACTTCATAAACAATTTGCTTAAGTCATTGCAACAAAACAGACTCAAAGAGGTCTATAAGGTGAAGGTCTGTTCATGACCCCATCGACCTTTTAATTGGATAATGTGTTCTTTTCTTATTGAGGTGTAGCAGAATTCTACAGATTTAAGTAATTGGTCCTTTTCTGTTGTGACATTCATTGATAAAGATTTTTTCCCAATCCAGGGGTTCTCATTTTACTCTTTTGGTGTGCATAAGTGTCTTCATTTAGGAGGTCCTATTCATCTGTTTTGGCTACCATTGAGTGTGCGTCCTTTATTGTATTTGGTAGTGTGTGTATGCTCTGCAATAGAGCCCTTGAGTTTGTCCCAATTTTCCAAGTGGTGATCCTTATAGCTCAGGGATTTACGTTTTGCTTTCTAGCCCATCTTGAGTTCCTTTTTGTGCATGGGGCCAGGTATGGGTCCTGTTTTTTTCTTCTGAAGATGGACATACAATTTTGCCAACCCAATTTTTTGAAGAGTGTGTCACTTTCCGATTTAGTGGGTTTTGGTCCTTTATTAAAATCATTTGCCTGTAGGTGAAGGCATTTATTCCTGGTTTTTGCTATTTTCTTCCATTGTTCTACGTATTTATCTTTATACAAAGACAGGCTGTTTTGAGCACTACAGCTCTGTAATAAGGATTGTGAATACAGCAAGGTCTCCGAATTTGTTCTACTTTCAGAGGAATTGACTGCTTATCCTGAGTCTGTTCCCTCTCTTTATGAGGTTGGTCATTAGATTTTCCAGTTTGTTAAAGAATGACGGTGAGATATGGATCAGAATTGCATTGTAGTCATAGATTGCTTTCGATAGTATTGACATTTCCACAATAGTAAATCTCCCTGCCTATGCACCACATGCACCACTTGTCTATCAATTTGCCATACTGTAATCACTGTGCGCTGCTCTGATGCTAGAAGCTAGGTCATGAGTATTTCGAATGTCAACAGGATTCTCCACAGTGAACAGGGCCCTTCAGCAAAGCTTCTGTACTAAGAACAGGTTGTGCCCAATTCAGAGGAAGCAGTCACTGAAAACTTCATGCATAGCAGAGAAACAGTCAGAAACAGAAACTAAAGGTCAGATGATTGAAAGCAGCACATTGTCAGAGAGACTGCCAGAGGATGGGCCGCTTGGGGTGCAAGGCACTCAAAATATGACCGAGGAGGGATTGCGTTCTCAAAGTAGACTCAGCATGATGACATGGATGGAGTAAAGCCAATGGGATTTGAGCCTTTGCGATCTTAAGTTGCTGATGGGTCACAACTCAAAGTGAGAAGAAACAGTTGCACAAATGAGATGGAACACATGAAGATTGATATCCTAGGCTCTAGTGAACTGAAGGGGACTGGTATTAGCCATTTTTAATTTGAAAATCAGATGGTTTACTATACAAGGAATAACACAAGCAAACATCAAAATGGACATTTCAAGATATATTTTGAAGTACAGTGAGGTCAGTGATAGGATTATATCTATCCCATTTCAAGGAAATCCAATCAAGATGGCCATTATTCATATTTATGCACCAAACACAAAGGCTAGTGATGAAGAAATGGAAGAATTCTTCCAACAACTTCAGTCAAAATTTGATCTAACATGCAATCAAGATCCAATGAAAATTATTGGTGACTGGAATGTAAAAGTTGGAAACAAAAAGGAAGAAGCAGTAGTTGGAAATATGGTTTTGATTATAGAAATGAAACTGGAGATTGTATGAGAGAATTTGATGAGATCAATGACTTTTTCATAGCAAATACCTTTTTCAACAACACAAACAGCAACTGTATATGTGGAATTTTCCAGATGGTATAACAGAAATCAAATTGACTACATCTGTAGAATGAGACGATAAAGAAACAAAATCAGCAGCCAATCCAGGCCAGGAGCTGTCAGTAGAACAGAAATGCCATTGCATATATGTAAGTTCAAGTTGACGTTGAACAAAGTTAAAACAATTCCTCAAGAGCCAAAGTACAACCTTGAGTCTATCCCACTTGAATTTCCAGAACATCTCAAGAACAAATTTGACACATTGCACACTTCAGACAGAAGACTTTATGAGCTATGGGAGAAGACCAAGAACATCATTCATGAAGAAATTCATGTCATTGAATCAAAGTAGATGACAGAAGACACACTGAAACTTGCTCTTAATTATAGAATAGCTAAGGCACGTGGAAGAAATTATTAAATCAAGTAGCATATCAGAGATTTTCAAAGGGAAGTTGGAGAAAACAAAATAACATATTGTAATAAAATATGCACAACCCTAAAGTTGGAAAAACCAAAGAAGAAACACATACCCAGCATATTTTAAACTGAAAGAATTAAAGAAAAATCCAAGTATTGAGCTGCAATATTGAAAATTCTATGGAGAAAATATCGAATGGTGCAGTAAGCACCAAAAGGGGATGGAAAGATGGTACATAGATCCACTGTGCCATCAAACAAACAAACAAACAAGCAAAGACCCAACTGGTCAACATGCTGCCATTCCAGGATCAAGCGTATGAGCAAGAAAGAATGGTACTGAAGGAAGTAGTTCATTCTGCATTGAAAGCAGTAGCCCAAAACAAGTATTGATGAAATATCAATTGAAATGTTTCAGCAAGCTAATGACAAACTGGAAGCCAACTATCTGGAAGAGATTTATATTGAAACCTATCCCACAAAAAGATGACCCAACATACTCAGCATATTTTTAAATGCTCAAATTATAGAACACTATCATTAATATCACCTGCAAGTAAAATTTTGCTGAAGATCATCAGCTGTACATGGAGAAGAAGCTGCCAGAGATTCAAGCCAGATTTAGAAGAGGCAGCAAGTGCAGCAAGTGATATAATTGCTGATGTCAGATGGATCTTGGATCAAAGTAGAGAATACCAGAAAGATGCTCAGTTCTGTTATATTGGATATGCAAAGGCATTTGACTGTGTGGCTCATAACGAACTATGGATAGCCTTGAGAAGAATGGGATTTCTAAATCACATGATGTGCTCATGTGGACCTTGTACGTGGATCAAGAGGCGGTTAAGAGAACAAGACAAGGGAATATTGAATGGTTTAAAATCAGGAAAGGTGTGTGACAAGATTGAATACTATCATTACACTTATTTGATCTATATGCTGAGTAAATAATCAGAGAAGCTGGATTATATGAAGAAGAATATAGTATCGGAATTAGAAGAAAGCTTATTAACATCCTGAGCTATGTAGATGGTACAATTTCGCTGGCTGAAAATGAAGAGGACTTCAAGGACTTGGTGAAAAAGGTCAAGGAGTTCAGTCTTCAGTCTAGATTACAACTCTATGTAAAGAAAACCCAAATCTTCACAATTCGACCAATAGGTAATATCACGATAAATGGAGAAAAGGTTGAAATTGTCAAGGATTTGTCTTGCTTGGATCCACCACAAGTGTTCATGGAAGCAGCAGTCATGAGATCAAAGGACACATTGCATTTGATAAATCTGCTGCACAGACCTCTTGAGGACTAAGGTGCGCCTAACCCAAACGATGGTATTTTCAATGGCCTCATATACATGTGAAAGTTGGACATTGAATAAAGAAAACACTGAATAAGAATTAATGCATTTGAATGTGGTGCTGATAAGATATTGAAAGCTCTATGCACTGCCAAGAGGCCAAACCAATATGTCTCAGAAGATGTATGTCCAGAGTGCTCTTCAGAGGCAAGAACGACAAGACTTCGTCGTACATACTTTGGACCAGTTGTCCGGAGAGAACAGTCCCTGGAGAAGGACACCGTTCTTATCCATGCTTGTCCATGGATTTTCAGTTATTTCTTTTGACTTAATCCACTGAGGGCTTTACTTTCTTCACAGAGCCTTGTTTGTGGTGCACTTTATTATTGATGAATAGTTGAGGGCTCCGTGTGCAGAAAAGAAGAAACTTGTTCATTTTCTCTTTCGTCAAGTCCTGCTTGGACAGAATTATGATGGTCTCCTTATGGGCCAATAGCCATTACATGTTTGTGATAGGTTTTGTTTCAAGTTGGCTGATTCAGCATTCCCAGTAGTCTGGCAGTAATCCTCCATGATGTGAGTGAACACAATAGGATCAAATCAATGGTGGGATCTACATAACATAATTGACTCCATGAACAGCTGACTGTGTGGTGAAGGGTAGCCCCCTGGAGCAGGTCACATTCCTAATGCAATTTTGGAAAAAAAGACTTCTAAGGGGTGTGGCACTCTCATTTTAAGCAGAATCTGTGGGAAAACTTGACATTGCATCCTGCATTTTGCTCATTTACCATCTTCCATGTTGCCTAAAAATTCCAGGCGCCATCAACATACAACCAGCTTGATTTCATTTGACTTTGCAGCCGCCATCCTGTGATCTTGCTTCATCTTCCTGCTTCCTACTTTGTTAGCCCCTCAGATACATGAGTCAGGAGACACCTCCAGCTTAACATCTGACCCGCATACTTGAACCAGACTATACTTATTCACTTCTGCAATTATGTGAGTCACTTTCTTTAGATCATTTTTTCTATATATAAACATGTAAGTGACATTGGTTTTACTTCTATAGACAACCAGCCTAGAATAATGTTTTACTTTTTCCCCATGGTTCTCAATCTTAGAGCATAAACTTGGAGATTTGTTCCCAATTCTATGTATAATCACTAAGCAGAAACCCAGAGCTTCCAGAACTGAGCAGCTACCTTCAGAACACAATTGACTTTATGGTCTGCTTCAGTTCCAGAATGCCTAGCATTATTGTTTTGAACTCTAGACGTCCTCAAAATGTAATTTGTATTTTACAAAATGTAGTAACTTTTGTTTCATTTTTATTTTAATATTCTAACACTTCTCAAGCTTTGGACAATTTCACACCTTTATTCTCCCAAGGGGATAATAAGCCCAGTACTATGTTCCTGATTAGATACTTTTAGCCTAGTTTCAATCAAGACCTTGGTAACCTAGTCCGTGTGCTATGAAATTGGTCCATAGGCCAGACCAGCAGGACTCAATGTGGAAACCCTACTGAATGACCTGAGTTCTACCCCAACCTTACATGTAGTCCTTGGACTCAAGAATAAAACTCCCTAGTGTGAGAAAAACAGATCATTGCCACCCGCAGGCTGTAGAGTTGGCAACTGTTGGATCCTGGTTTGGATCAATTGCCTTGTGTGGCCAAAGAAAGGTGGACCAGGACCACCATATATTTACTATTTTAATTCCCTCCTTGCTTTACTATGATATATATTAATTTGATAGTCATGGTTCTGCCCTTGTGAATGAATGTTATTGGAACGTTCTCCCCTATGGAAAACCCCCATGGTCAATGTGAACAGTGCTCAATCATTTAAGAGTTCAATCTATATGAATCAACAAGTCATGGACTGCAGTTCAGAGCTGGTCTATACTTGCATAAAGTCCTTTTCTCAACAGAATGTTAAATTCTATTACATAAATAGGATAAATTAATGAACTATCAATAGAATTATCTTATATCTCAGGGTGATGATTAATAACGTGTTTTGTCATAAAATAATGCAACCTCTAAAGTGTGAGAAACCATCTCTAGCAAATAGAACCAGGGTTGAGAGGGGCACATTTGCAATTGAGAAAGATAAATGATAAGACAAAGTTAGGGCATAGAGGACGTGAGGATAAAGGACTCCAGAACTTATTCAAGGCAGGTTTTTTTTAATGATATGATTTTTTTATTTTTCCCCCAATTCTTTTTTTTAAACATTTTATTAGGGGCTCATACAACTCTTATCACAATCCATACATATACATACATCAATTGTATAAAGCACATCCGTACATTCTTTGCCCTAATCACTCTCAAAGCATTTGCTCTCCACTTAAGCCCTCTGCATCAGGTCCTCTTTTTTGTTCCCCTCCCTCCCCACTTCCCCCTCCCTCATGAGCCCTTGATAATCCAGATTGTTATTTTGTCATATCTTGCCCTATCCGGAGTCTCCCTTCCCTGCCTTCTCTGCCGTCCATCTCCCAGGGAGGAGGTCACATGTGGATCCTTGTAATCAGTTCCCCCTTTCCAACCCACTCAAGGCAGATTTATAAACAGTTCTTGTCACATGTCTGACATTCCATGAAAAGTTCTCACACAAAGGTGAGATAATTTCTTTGAAGGCAAACAAAGAAGCAATAATAAATCAGCCAATTTGTCTATAGTCTGGAGGAGAAGCTCAAGCCCAAACTAGGGAGTATAACTGAATACCTGCATAATGTTGTGTGTCAGCAGTTTCCCAGGGAACAAAAGAGAATGTGTTTACTTTACCTTAGGTGAAGGTCAAACTATCCAGTACCTTAGCTCCCTGGGTGTGCGCTGTCAGCTCCATCCCAAGGACCTTGCCTAAACCATGGAATGACATGCTCCTGTCTTACTTGGAGAAGGGAACGGGGTACAGACTGTCCCATCAATGCAGTTTGTTATGCAGAAACCCAGTTTCTCTGCCTTCAGAGAATTTAGCACCAATATATTCACGTTCCGAGATTTTAGCATTTCTTAAAGTTCATTTACGACAATGTGCTCCCGTACTACACTAAACCAGAGATGTACATAATCCATAGACAAGTGAATGGATTTGGGACCCACACTTAATTCTAGCCCCAATCTAAGACCAATTAGTACTTATGACATGACTCTGCTCAATGCTCACCCTCCTGAGGAGACCACTGGAGATATGTGTGCTACCTTAAATCATGGCGGAAAAAGCCAATGGTGCCCGACTATCAAAAGGAATAGAATCTGGGGTCTAAAAGTCTTGCATTCCAACAAGCAGCCATCTAAGTGAGGCGTCAACTAAGTCCACGTCGAAGAGACACACCAGCCTGTGTGATCCAAGGATGATAGATAACAAAATCCAAATCCAAAGGAAGGAAAGGCATCAGAGCTTAAATTGGAAATGTCCATTTTGTAAAAGGCTATAGATGACCAGGGGAGCTTAAAATCCAAGTGCAAGGTCCCTCCTACATGTATTAAGCTTCTGGTGGATCCCCTTTGACCATAGTCGAGGGCCATAAATAACCCTCCTCTCAGACAGAGTCTTTTGTAAACTCAATCATGGCAGATGTAGGTAAGTTAAAATGTAGTACCTGGCTGCGGGGCTGGCCCCAAACCCAACTATGTGTACATTCCCCACATCCCACCTTGCTTTGAAAAGGCACTTCAGAGGACAGCACTGAAACTATGGCTTGGGGAGAGGGGAAGGTCTAATTAGAGCACACAGAACAAAAGAAGAGGGATGGAGATAGAGGGGAACACATCCAGGCCCACCAAGCCCCTAGGATGATATTCCTGCTCAGAACAGACAATACATACAGAGGACCATAGGGCCGGCCCCACCACGAGATACAACATCCTTCACTGAACCATAGTGCCACGGGGGAATGAACAGCAAGCACAGTGCAGGAACTGTGCCAGGTCTGACCCCATCACACTGGGGCGAAACACTGAGGGCATGCAACAGAGCAACAAGGGGAGCTAAGTGATGAAATTCTCGAAGAATACCAAAAGTAGATTTTGGAGACAGAGAGTGGCACCCCATTAGGCTCAACTGGAAAATACTCCTAAAGGCCAACAAATACACCTTGAACAATTTATAGGCTTTTCCATTTTAGTCAGTGGCTTTCTTTTTGTTGTTGTTATTTTGTTTTTATTTTCATGTTGCTGTTATTATAATTTTGTTGATTTTGTTTTCCTTTGTTGTTTTGTTTGGCTTTGTCTGGTTTTTGCACTTATTAATGTCTCTGCATGTCTATCTAGATAAGATAAGTGGGAAAAACAATTTGGAGATGATAAGAACGGGACTGATGGTTCCCAGGGGGATATGAGATAAGGGGAGGTGGGAGAAAGGAAGGGGGGCTGGAAACCAGCCCAGGGACAAGGGAAGAAGTGAACTAAAATCATTGGAGAGAAGGGCATAGGATGCTTAGTGGGGCTTAATCATGGGCATTGTAGCAACGAGGAATTACTAAACCTGGATGAAGGACAAACATTATGGTGGGACAAGAGGAAAGTAAAAGGAAATAGAGGAAAAAACCAGGAGGCAAAGGACATTTATAGTGGTCTAAATACAGGCATATATACATGTAAATATATTTATATATAACAAGAGAGGAATAGATCTATATACTTATATCTATATGTTAAAAATTAAGGTTGTATATGGACATTGGGCCTTGACTCACGTACTCCTTCAACACAAGAACACTTTTTTCTAATAATCCGGTATTCTGTGATACCTTCCCATCAGGATCACTGAAGACAAAATGGGTGCATAAGCAAATGTGGTGAAGAAAGCTGATGGTGACCAGCTATCAAAAGATATAGTATCTGGGGTCTTAAAGGCTTGAAGATAAACAAGTGGCCTTCTAGCTGAGAAACAACAAAGCCCACATAGAAGAAGCACACCAGCCTGTGTGATCATGAGATGTCGATGGGATCGTTATCAGGCATAAAAGACCCAGAACAAAATCATGCCCAATGTGAATGGGGGTGGGGGTGGGGTGGGGGTATAGAGTGGAGACTCAAAGCCTATCTGTAGACAGTTGGACATCCCCTCACAGAAGGGTCACAAGGAAGAGATGAGCCAGTCAGGGTGCAGTATAGCACTGATGAAACACAACTTTCCTCTAGTTCCATAAGGCTTCCTTCCCCCTACTATCATGACCTCAATTCTACCTTACAAATCAGATTAGATCAGAACATGCACACTGCTACAGATAAGAGATGGCAACACAAGGAATCCAGGATAGATAAACCTCTCATGGCCAACAATGAGAATAGAGATACCAGGAAAAGAAGGAGAAGGAGGGGGGGAGAAAGGGAGAAATCAATCACAAGGATCAACATATAGCCCCCTCCCAGAGGGACAAACAACAGAAAAGTGAGTGAAGCGTGACAGAGGATGATGGAAGATATGAAAATAATAATCTATAATTTATTAAGGGTTCATGAGGAAGGGCAGGTGGGAGAGAGGGGAAAAATGAGGAGCTGATATCAAGGGCTTAAGTGGAAAGAAAATGCTTTGAAAATGATGACAGCATATGTAAAAATGTGCTTGACACAATTGATGGATATGGATTGTGATAAGAGATGTAAGAGCCCCCAATAAAAGTATTTAATTTAAAAAAATGTAGTACCTGGTCAGTTGATCTTCCTTCTTACCCATTCTGGAGTTGTTCTTGTTTTTAATATTTCCTGCTTTTTTTCTCAACAGAGATTTTTTCCCCCTCTGGTTTATTTTGATATTGTTGTTGGTCTTATCTCTATTCATATTTTTCATATATTTATAGAGAGAGAGCCTGTTCTCAGGTGGTCTTTTTTTAATGTGTTTGTGTTTCCAGTATATGAAGGACACGATGGGTGGATATATAGAAACATTTACTGGTTTAATGGCTTATCAGAGATATAGGGGCAAGGGATATTGGAGGGAAATGAGGAGGAAATAATGAATTCAGGAGGATGGAAAATGTTCTGAAACTGATTATGGTGATGGATATGCAACACTTTTTAAATACTAGTGAATTAAGGAAGTGTATAATATGTGAATTATATCTCAATAAAACTCTTGGGAAAAATAATTATTTTATTTATGTATATTGGTTCTAAACATTTTATATTATAAATGTTTATAATCAATATTTTACATTATAAAGTAAAACTGAAAATTTTAAAATAATTAATTAATTGAAATAATAATAGCAAACTTATTATAGATCTGCCATTTGTCTGTCAATTTGTCAGATTGTGGTGGCTTGTGTGTGGTTGTATGGTGGAAACTATGTCACTGGTATTTCAAATACAAACAGGATCACCCACAGTGAAGAGGTTTCAGCAGAGCTTCCAGACCATGAGCAGGCTATGAAGAAGGATCAGCCTGTTCATATCAGAGGAATTAAACACCAAAAACCTTGTAGATAGCATAGAGCCATTGTCAGATACTAAAACCTTACGAATAGAAGCAGAATCAATCATAGTGATGTGGATGCAGGAAAGCCTTTGACACGTTCATTTACTTATTGGGCACTACTCAAAATGTGAAGAAATAGCTGCAATCAGCAATCAGTAGCTCAGAATATATGAATCTTGGAAAATTTCAGTCATCAAAAATGAAATGGGTCACATAAAGAATGATATTCACATAGGTGTTAGGGAGCTGAAACAGGCTCAGTAATGGAAATGACAGATTCAAGAGGAATGACATCACATTCATCATCCGAAAGGACATTTCAAGATCTATCTTGAAGTACAGTGCTTTCACATCTACCCATGTCCAAAGAAACCCAGTCAATACAATTATGATTCAAATTTATGCATCAACCACTAGTGATGAAGAAATTGAAGTATTTTATCAACATTTTCCGTCTGAAAGTGATGAAATATGCAATCAAGGTGCATTGATGATAATTAATGACAATTGGGATGCAAAAGTTGGAACAACAAGGAAGGAGCAGTATTTGGAAAATATGGTCTTGGTGACAGAAATTGACCTGGAAATTGTATAGAATTTTGCGAGACCAATTACTCCTGCCTTGTCAATATCCAGGAGAACACTTTGAGAACTAATGCAATATTGCCAGAATGGCAAGTCACAGAAGTCTGAATTTATCTTTTTTTAATAATTAAATAATTTTATTGGTGGCTTATACAACTCTTATCACAATCCACACATGCATCCATTGTGTCAAGCACATTTGTACATTTGTTGCCATCATCATTCTCAAAACATTTGCTTTCTACTTGAGCACTTGGCATCAGCTCCTCAGTTTTCCCTTCCCTCCATGCTCCCCCCTTCCCCATGAACCTTTGATAATTAATAAATTATTATTATTTTGCCATATCTTCCACCATCCAACATCTCCCTTCACTCACTTCTCTGCTGTCGGACCCCCAGGGAAGAGGTTATATGTAGATCCTTGTAATCCTTCCCCCATTCTTCCGCACCTTCTCTCCACCCTCCTGGTATTGTCACTCTCAGCACTAGTCCTGAAGGGATCATCAGTCCTGGATTCCCTGTTTTTTCCAGTTCCTACTGTACCAGTGTACATCCTCTGGTCTAACCGGATTTATAAGGTAGAAGTGGGATCATGATAATTGAGAGGTGGGGAGGAAGCATTCAAGAACTAGAGGAAAGTTGTATGTTTCATCATTGCTACACTGCCCCGTGACTGGCTCGTCGCCTTTCTGCGACCCTTCTGTAAGGGGATGTCCAATTTCCCACAGATGGGCCTTGGGTCCCCACTCCGCACTCCACCTCATTCACAATGGTATGATTGTTTTGGTCTTTGATGCCTGATACCTGATGTTATTCAGCTCAGCATATGTAGATAAAAACCACTAATAGATCCTGAAAACTTCTAAATTAAGTTTTTCAAAACAGATGTGCATGCACTTGGAGACAGAGAATACCTCTGACCTCACTTTGTTTTTCTTGGAACGTCTCTTGACAGTTCTGATCCAGCTTTGGTCTTTGATGTCACCTCTATTACCAGACCCTCCAAATTGCTTTGGTAGCTCCTTTTTAAAATGTCTGCAAAGGATCTCAGTTATACTGTATCTAAAATAGGCAAGATTATCATTATTCAAGAGAAGCAACACTCTGAGGTAGAGTATGCTAATAAAGATAGGCTGTATCTTAGTTTCAAAATTATGAATCGTTCACATAAAATCTCAGCTTCACATTGAAAAATAGCTTATGCATACATTTCTGACTTTTGTCAGTGGAAGTTAATTTCTTTTTAAAACAGCTATCATTGCTAATGCCAAATTTTAAGTCCTAAAAGTTCTCTGAAGTCACTTTTTCTTTTAAAAAATATGAGCAAATGGGGTCTGAAGACACCATTATATTGTATAGAATATTTATGTAAAAGGACCATTGCTGACTGGATGTCTTACATTTAGTAGTCTTTTAGGTAAACATATACCCTAGCTAACGCACATGGTTTTGAAACAATAAGTCTTAGCACTCAAAATTACAGTGTGTGATTATATTTTTTTAAAAAGATAAAACCCTGATTTTTATGGTTGATTAACTAGATTATTGCAAATCACCTCAACTCTAACTTTGGCCTGTCTCCCAGAAAGCTAACTTCCTAGACTGAATGCCAAGTTTCTTTTTTCGTAACAAAGATTTCTAGTCATAAAATCACTTGAGATTTCTTGCATCCAAAGCAGATATTTCCCAGGGTTTCATATGGTTGTCTGGAAAATTCTTGACCAAACAAACACTTCCATATGGAGACATCTGAGTGAATGAAGCTTCATTTCCTGTGAATTCATTGTACTTTAGATCATGTATTAAAGTCATTCTTTCAAAGTCTGTCTTTCCTCCTTATCTCCCAGTCTGTGTCATGTTGATGAAGCCTTAGTCACTACCCAGTAACATGAAAAGGTATGTTGCCTTTAGTTAAAGCCTGGTTAACAGGGTCTATGGTAAGACCTTTGGGATTTGTTTTGTGATTTTGTGAAGCCTTGTAATAGAATCTGCACAGAGTGAGTGGCAGCTAGATCTCAGGGAGAAACTATAATTAGCAAGAATAACAGAAAGTGTCTAGACCAGGAAAGAGTCAATAGTGATATTTGGGCTTGATCTATGCTTAATTTCAGAATCACCTAGGAAAATAATTTAAAATTTTGTAGCAGATTCTGTTACTCTGGGAAAATATCAGAGCTTAAATTGAGATCACAAAATTTGTAGGAGTTTGTGGAGGACTGTGGGAGCCCCAAATCTATCTGCAAAGTATCTAGTCAGATTAAGCCTCTGGCTGATCCCCACTAGTCACAGGTGAGAGTACTCAAATAGCTTACTATCAGAGATTATTGTCAAGTTCATTAGTGACTTGACCCATGGTATATGATACTCAGTCAGTTGACTTCTATCTTGACCCAACCTGAAGTTTCTCTATGCTCAAATATTTCTTGATTGCTCTACAACAGAAATCTCTTCCCTGACTTTTTATTGTTAATGATCTTTTTTTCCTTACTCTTTATTTTTATCTTTATATTGTTGTTGCTTTCTTCTTTCTGCTTCATTTTGTTTTTCATTGTTTCTGTTAGGTTTTCTAGTTTAAGAAACATGGAAGGGGTCTCATACAACTCTTATCACAATCCATTCATACATAAATCGTGTCAAGCACATTTGCACATTCGTTACCCTCATCATTCACAAAACATTTGCTCTCCACTTAAGCCTAGGCACCAGCTCCCCTCCCTCACAAACCCTTGATAATTTAGAAATTATTATTATTATGTCATGTCTCACACAGGGGGCGGACAACAGAAAAGTGAGTGAAGGGAGACATCGGACAGTATAAGATATAACAAAATAATAATTATAAATTATCAAGGGTTCGTGAGGGAGGTGGTAGTGAGGAGGGAGGGGAAAATGAGGAGCTGATATCAAGGGCTCAAGTAGAAAGCAAATGTTTTGAGAATGATGAGGGCAACAAATGTACATATGTGCTTCACACAATGGATGGATGTATGGATTGTGATAAGAGTTGTACTAGCCCCCAATAAAATGATTAAAATAAAAAAGCCTAGAAGGAGTAGTTGCCTAGAGACAATGACGGATGCGATGGTTTATAGGTCAGGGGGCAGAGAGGGGAATTGGGGAGTAATATATGAATGTGGGACTGAGGAGGGAGCATTAGAACTGATTGCGGTGATATGTATACAACTCTTTAAAAAAGCGACTTTAAGGAAATATTTGATATGACTCAAAAGAAAGATAAAAGAAACCAAACTTGACCTATGGTTAGCATGCGTGAAGGAGGAAGAGTCTTTGCTGAGAGGGCATTGAGTTCATTGGAATGGTGGTGGAACAATTTGGAGAGGGATATCAATAATGGTTTTTCAGCACAAAGAGTATAATCAATGGCACTGAATTACACATGTAGAAGTTGTAGAATTGGAGAATGTTTTGTTGTGTATGTATTTGCCAAAGTTGAAAACGATTTATCTGAATAACAGTTAGTACAAGGAAGAAGAATATGTTCTAAAATCGATCATGGTAAAGATTGTACACCTCTGCTTGATAGGCTTGAACTATTTAAGTATGATAGGTGGATGAAGTGAAAATAAAATTTACTAAAAAGGCATACTCTAACTAATGTAAACATTGTATTATGATTCCTTTTATTATTTAAATTTTGCCTCATTTTAGTTTTACTTGTTATTATAATTTAGACATTCTGTTTTCAGATACTTAGTGGATATCGTCGTAAATAAAAGGGGTCATTGTGATGCTACAAACTGCAATGTTTGTAGTTCAAATCCATCAGTCGCTTTTGGAGAAAGATGAGGCTGCGTGCTCCTGTCAATAGTTACCGTATCAGAAGACAGGATCCTTTGCGTCAGAACCAACTTTAAGGAAACGGGTCTTTTGGCACAGTTACAGACAGACTGTGAGTCAGTGTTTACCCAACGAATCCTGCCTGTGGGCCACTCTTGGTAGCCATTAAGGCAGAGATGGTGTGTTCCTAGGGGTTCTCTAAAGCAGATTATCTGAATTATTATGCAAATGATTGTGTATCAATGTAGAACTGTGCAGCACAGAGTTTCCAATGGCTGATGTTTCAGAAGTAGGTTCCCAAGCATTCCTTCTGAGGTGCTTCGTGGATTTGAACTTCTAACTTTGGGGCTGTCAGCCAAGCATAGTAAGCATTTCTACCACCCAAGTACTACTTTTTCTCCATAGTTTTCTCCAAAGTGTGACCTCTCCCCGGTCTTTCCTTGTTTTTAATGTTTTTTTTAATAGCAGAGATTAATTACTCTGTAGAATGTCTTCTGATCTAATCTATGTTTTCTTTGGCTAGTTTTGCACTCTGAAGGTTCCTCTTTAATTCCTTGTTAAGTACAGCACTACTGTGGGCCTTCTAGAGCTCCTACTGACTATGGAGAATTTGGAGAGCAGCCTGATATGTATTAACTTTGGTGAAATGAATTCTTCTGCAACCAACTAACAAGAAACCTTGCAGGCTAGGACATAAGCATTTATGACCAAGCTGCATCAGCATCCCATCCCCTCTGACTGAGTTGTAGCAGTGATGGGTTTCTATTTGCCCCACTGTGGATGCAAATATGAGGTGTCTTGTTTTCTCCTTGAACTCTGCCTACCGTGCCAGATCAAGGGATATTTCTACAGCAAAAGACCCAGAGATTTCTACAACAAAAATTCACACACAAGAGCAATCACAAGTGTATTTGTCTCTTGGGGGAAGACAATATGTGCTGTCGCCTTTGGATAGGTTGGGCCTTTGCTGGTTCACCTGGTACTTCCCTTCACAAGTCACATTTGCACTGACCTTCTTTATGTGCACTTGAGCTTTACTTATATTTACTTCTTTCATCAGAAGTGAAGCTTATTTTCTCCTTTCATTGTCTTTTTCTGTTATAATAGTAGAGGATGAAAATATGTCTTCCCTTTGATTTTAAACATGGAGGTAGTCTTACATACCCACGGATGTATACGCTGTCAACCTCTGAGCTACTCGTGAAGGTAGTTCATGTGTACTGCAGACAGAGGCAGA